>NC_081774.1:28379728-28692228 GCF_963082965.1 Carassius carassius
AGTCCAGGTCCATTTCTACTGTGATCTACAGCAAGACTGTCTCCGTCAGTCAGCAGATGGGGGTCCGTCCAGGTCTCCCATCCCTACAATAAAACACATGATTCCAGAATTCAATAACAATATACTCATAGTATCTTACTTAACATCTGCTCAAGTGACAGCTGTCAAGTGACAACACACCTATAATACTGTCACATGCTGAAACATCTCCCACAATGTCCTCCCCTTCAGTAAAACGTCTGTCATTTCTAGATGTCAGTAAATCACATTTTGATTACCACATTAAATGTATTTCGATGTGTTTTTTAAATAATAATAATATAACCGGAAGATAACAAGTGTAACAATAAATTAACCATATTAGACATCCAAAAGCACACGTTTTTATAAGTAATTCGCGATCATTAATAAAGAAGAAGAGAGTGTTAATAGCGGAAGGAGCGCATTAATGCCAGCGGGAGGATTGTAAACACGCGTAGGTCATCAGTTGCCATGGCAGCTCTACGGAAGCTTAACATCCAATAATATGACAGGACAACAATGTTTTTATGAGTTTAATGAATATAGAAGACCTTCAAGCTTCGTATTAGTAAAGAGAATCATCTTACCTTAACCAAGTGCTCAGGAAACCCACATTATACTGATATGTGTTCAGCTACGTGCGCAATGATTGCCTAAACATCTAGTTCGTGATTCTCGACGCTGCAACAGAGTATTAAGGATGTTTCGGTAACGTGCTGACAATTTTTCGGCTGTAAGAGATAATGGTGTGATCATTGAGCAGAGGGCATCAATGTTTATGTTCATGTCAAGATGGCGAGCAAATCAGCTGTGAATGGAAAGAGTGTAATTCCCCGCACTGCCACAAGAGGCGCAGCGGGTCAGAGCAGTACACTGAGAGAAACACACACAGATCACAGATTAATCCTTTAATACTGTGAGATTAGTAAAACAAGTATTATATATATAATATTATCTATTTTGATTTTTTAATAAATTAAAATGCCTTAAATTTAATTTATTTAGACAATAACTTGAATTCTTATTTCTATGATAAATCTGTTTTAAATTTCTGAATTACACTTAATTTTTATATTATTTTGGTGATCTTAAAGTAAAAAACTAATAATAGTTATAATAAACTTTTGGGAGAGAAAAAAGTCTTTAACGTGTTCCTGTAGCTCAATTGGTAGAGCATTGTCTTGTTGCCCGGGAACACATGATAGGTAAAAATTGATAGCTTGAATGCACTGTAAGTTGCTTTGGATAAAAGCGTCTGCTAAATGCATTAATTTAATTTAATTTTAATTTAACGTTTAGACATTTTTTTGCCATTTGGAATTATTAAGGAAGTAATTTAAAAAAGGTAATCAGTAAAGATGATTTGTTCTAAAATATTATCAATAATATGGAACTGTTTGTCTCTGTCTGAACATCAGCTGTAGAAAGGAGACATCTGCTGCTGGTCATATGACAAAATGTAAAGAAGCTGTTCCCACTGGGACATTAAGGCATTAAACAGGCCCAGGCATTCAAAATATATTTACTTATTTACATTAGATTCTGTAAATGGACAGATTTTGTATTCACACACACACACACACACACACACACACACTTACACACACACACACACACTTCAGTGATCCTAACCATTTTTAACATAACAACATTATAACATAATGACAACAAAAAGGCTTACACTTTGACATTTCTTAAATGATTGATATTTTTGTTTATTTCTCCAGTTACACCAAAATCAGTGTATAAATGTATATCTAATATGCTGTGAATATGGTTTATAGCAACTGTTAACAGTGATAAAAGGCCATTTAAGAGAATACATTTTAATCACTGCTTAAAGTATATTTGTAATATTTTGTAATGTTTTTTAAGTATAGTTTGCATTTTTTTATCAAATAATTAATTTGATCATGTAATGTCAAATAAAAAAATTAATCATTTAAAAATAAATTTAACTCAATTTTGTCCTCATTTAATCAACCTAAAGGTGCTCCAAACCATATGCGTTTGTTTCTTTTGTTGAACATAAAATAATATATTATGAAGAATGTGGGTAATATGTTCCCATTGACTTCCAAATCATTTTCTCCTCATAATATGGAAGTCAATAGGGACCAGAAATGGTTTGCCTACAAAAATTATTTAAAATATCTTCTGTGTGTGTTCAGTGAGCAAACTCTTAAGGTAATTGGAAACAACTTTAGGGTATTCGTTTTTGGGTGAACTACCCTTTTAAACTTTTTACCTTAAACTACATTTCAAATAATTGTTTAAATGCACTTATTTTGATGTGTTAACATGCTAAATGTCCTTGATTATAATTTTAACTGTAGTATGTTATTCAATATTACAATTACAGTTAATATATTTTTTATATATTACATTGCAACTTAAAATTCTACTTAAGGGAGTAAAAAAAAACACTCTCAAGTTCAACTAATAGCATTTAATATTCATTTAAACTAGCATTTAATTGCAAATATGTCATAATTGTCCAAAAACATTGCATTCAGTTTACATTTAAGTATATATATTTTTCATAATATAAGTACTATTTTTAAAGGTTTGCTAAAGTGTACTTCTTTTTAATAAGGTTATGCTAAATATTTTTTTTGCTGAGATCGAGATCATTGGCAGCCTAACAGAAATTCAGATTATCATGAGCTTGATTGTGATTCAAATATGTGTCTAACAAATATAGATTCAGCTTATTCTTGATAAATATGAATGTCTCAAAGCCAGTCATATGTTGCTATGTACACACTCATTACACAGCTTGACTAAATTAGACCCTTGCTTTATCTGATTACTGTCAGGCTAGTATAACCGCACACTTCTCAGTATGAGAGACATGTAAAAAAGTCCAGACCTGCCTATGGAGGTTGCATATTAATAACGAGATGGCATAAGGGAAAACAGGAGTTTCTCCTCACAGCAGGCACTGACAGCAGGACCTCCTCGAGACAAGTGCTAACAAAGCAATAATCCCTAGTGAACAACGCTTAGTATCAGTTGTTTTGAAGTGCATGAGGTCAAGGCTTTTTTTGACACCTGAGCACTGGTCATTCCATTCGAAACGCAAAATAGCAATAATCCTGCATTTGAATTTACAGTAATATGTGTATCATATTTGCTTGCACATAAAAAATTAAATTTATTATTGTAATTTTGAAATTTGACCTTCCCTGTAACATTTATTTAAAACCTATAAATTTAATTCTATAAAAAGTTATAAATCAGAATTGAATGGGAATCACAGCTGAACTAACATGTACTGTAGGATATGCCTGAATAACAATGACTTATAATTTGATGTGCCAATAAAGTGAAACAAAAATATGAATGACAGTTTTGCATAATTTAAAGTGTATTGAATCAGATTTATTGTTTTAACACTGCAAGGATCAAGTAACTTTACTAACATTAGACTATTGTCAACTTCTCAAGACTATATCCTTATGTTTTATTGTTCTTATCAGCACTACTACAAACTTGTCAAACATTTCTGACTCACGCTGCAGGCCTGTCTAGATATGTAATCCTCCTAAAACATTCCTTTCATGATTTAGCATTCTGAACCCACTTTGAAGCAAGCAAAACCCAGGTTACGGATGTTGTGTGTTATACATGTTCCCTAAAACCTGTGAACGTGACACAAAGACGATCATTACTAATGATGAGAGATATGCTGATTATGTTTGTAGGTTGAAAGCAGCTCCTTTTTAAAACCCATGTTTGAAGCATTATTTGATCTGAAGCCCGCAGCTGCGTTTTTAATTTGATCTCTTTGTGTCCAGCCGCCTCTTATCAGACCCTTCATTGGTGCCCATGACAACTAGATTGAGAGACGGGACGCTATAAGAGAGGAGGAGGTGGAGGTGAAAGACAAAAAGAGTCTGTAAATGACAGCTCGCTCCCTAAAAACAAAGAACATAAGACAGTCTAAATGTAGGAAGCGTTGGGAATGCCAAGCTATTGTGTTTACTGTACAAAAGATTTATGCATGTTTGGATGAGTGCAATGATTTACATTCTGGGAACTGCTGGAGATAACAGAGAAGAGGAAAGGAATATGAAACGAGTAAACAATGGCAGACGCTAAATGAATGTTAAAGCATCTGTCAGTGTGACACAAGACAGACGAACCGTGTTTCCTCCTCAACAAGGAAACACACGCACATTGCATTTATCTTATGACAAAGCAATTCAGTGAATGTGTATAGGGCAGAAAGATTAGAATAATCTGTGAACTGTGAGGGTCTGTAGTTACATAATGCATCGTGAACTGAATTAAGTGACCTTTGACTTTTGTCAAATACAGAAAGTCAGATGGCAGAAGCCCCATGACAAGAAACCTAAGGCTGAACCAAAGTTTTGCTTGAGGGAGAAATAGCTGTAACACAAATATTTACACCATTTGTAAACATTTTAAAACAAATGCAGTTAACAAATTAAAAAAAATAAAAATAGACTTAAACCACTAAAAGCTCTATTTTCTAATGTTCTGTTTTGCTTAATACTAATTTGTAGCTATCTTTTTAAAAGTAGCTAGGTGTGCAGTATATTAGATAGTATTTGCATATTTGTAATTTGTAAAACACTGATTTTGGAAACATCCCGAATGTGTCCTGCACAGAAAATGTGCAAAGTCATGCTGCAATAAACAGATCTCTGTAATTTGGTCATTCCACAGAGCATTAACTTCTTGAGGCTGTGGATCTCGCGTAGTATCGCGATATTTGAGCAGGACCTATTTGATTTAAACAGAGCAGTGCCGTCAGTTCACACTCGTTCATTTGACAGAGAGACATCGATTACACTTGAAGGTAAGCCATACGCTGTTAAATGTTTGTTTCTCTTTCCTCTGCGTTTCATGCGAAGTAACCGTACACGTCTTTCACGCTCTTGTTCATCATGTTGGACATTTCCATGTAAAATTCCGTGACTGTAATTACTGGGAGAGTTTCGTTTTCAGTGCGATCTGTAGTTACATCTATGCTGTGTCTTTACATAAGTGTGAATTATTAATGCACTGTGAACTGCTGCCTTGTAAAGTTTCTTTCTAAGGCAACTACCTGTTGCATTTCGATCAATGAAAAGTTCTTTTAAATGTTTTTTCATGTTTCTGATATGCAGTAAGAACATCTGAGGTTTAAAAGTGCTTTATATAAATTTATAATAATAATACATTTGTATATACATATAAATTGAATTACGTCAAAAAAAAAGAAAAAAAAAGAAAAAAACTTTACTATTACGGAAGTTAGTAACATGGGTTGCAAATTAAGGAAACCTTGACATAACTTCCTGATGACTAACTCTTATATTCTATTTCCGTTCTATTTATAACAAGCAGTTAATTATAGATCTTTTTTTTTTGCATTTACACTTGAATGTGTTTATTTTTAATACTGTTTTTTTTCTTTAATGCGAAATTAGCTTTTTGTTTAAAAAATGTATTTCCTATTATTATTATTATTTTTAGATTATTATTATTCATATTATTCTTATTAATATTGAAACACTTTTTTTTTGTCTTGACCCTAGCAGAAAATGGCAGCTGGAAATGCACACATTGGCAAGCCTGCTCCAGGTTTCACAGCCAAAGCTGTGATGCCAGATGGACAGTTTAAAGATCTCAGTTTGTCTGACTACAAAGGTATGACATTAATGTGGCGAAGAAGAGCTGTCAATACACAAATATAAAGTAATATGTGAGACATGAAGGATAAACAATATGAATTTGTTATTTGTTTAAAAAAAACCTGTGGAAGGAAGTGTTGTCAGGAAACTCATGGGTGTGACTTTGGATCCCACAAATATTTAATTATTGATAGTACACCTTGTGAACACCCTGTGCACTTACGTTTCTCTTGTTTCTAGGGAAGTATGTCGTGTTATTCTTCTATCCACTGGATTTCACCTTCGTCTGCCCCACCGAGATCATCGCCTTCAGTGATGCAGTCGAGGAGTTCAGGAAGATCAACTGTGAGGTCATCGGTGCCTCTGTTGATTCCCACTTCTGTCATCTTGCCTGGTGAGCGATAAAGATGAAGAAAAAAAATGTCAAACTAAAGGGCTCACATCAAACTTGCACGTTTTAGAAACACCCCCTTTGAAAGTAAAATGAGCAGCAATGGTGATCTCACACCTGTTTTATTGCAGTATCATTATCACTAGCTTACTATTATAATTTTTTAATAGGTCAAGTTTTAATAATTTCTTTTTTTTAATGTCTATACTTTTTATTAGACTTTAGTTTATTTACCTTCGTTTGCTTACTTCAACTTAAATGAAATGAAAATAAGTTGACTTCGCTACTAGCTGAAGTGAGAATGTTTTTTTATATATTTAGTTATTGCAAATTATTATTATTATTATTATTATTTTTTTCTTATGCTTTCAGTATTCGAATTTATGGATAATTATGCCGGTCTCACATCGGCTTGCGGGTCTGATGTCATGTCAAATGTTTATATACTTGTGGTGTCAAACGATTAATCGCATACAAAAAAAATAGTTTTTATATGCTTGGCACTCGACTCTTTATATCAACAGTCATTCTGTGCCTTGTATTCAGTCATTTTATAGTGCTGTAGACAGCATTGCTCAATATTGTCAAACTTACTAATGAATGACAGTGTTTCATCTGTGTGATGATTACAGGATAAACACCCCTCGGAAACAAGGCGGTTTAGGGCACATGAAAGTCCCCCTGGTGGCAGATTCCCTCCGCTCCATATCTCAAGACTATGGTGTACTGAAGGAAGATGAGGGTATTGCATACAGGTATAAAGGGACTATCTAAATCCAATAGAGTATTTTGAAAATTACCATATATATTGTCGATAAAATATTTTGAGTCAGTATTGATTTATTTAATTTTTTAGGGAAGAATTTCAGCACTGTAATTCAGCATTTATTTGATCAAAAGTGACATTAAAGACTTTTACAGACTTTATTTCTAATACATGATGTTCTTTTGAACTCTATCACAGTTTGCACAAAAATATTAAGCACAACAAGAAATGTTTTTCAGCAGCAAATCAGCATATTAGAATGATTTCTGAAGGATCATGTGACACTGAGCATTGAAGTAATGATGCTGAACAATAAGCTTTGCATCACAGGAATAAATTATATTTAAAAAAATATTAAAATAGAAAACTTTTATTTAAAATTGTACAAATATTTTATAATATTACAGTTTCTATTGTATTTTTTTAAATCAAATAAATGCAGCCTTGGTGACCATAAGAAATGTCTTTTAAGAGAACCTTACCGACCACAAACTTTTGAACAATAATGTATTTTTCTGCTGCACTGTAGTAATGGGTGTCGGCACACAAGATTAGAATAAAACAATTCAGGTGTCTATTTTATTTTGCTGTTGACGTCTTCTTTTTCTTTCCAAACTTAGAGGACTTTTCATCATTGATGACAAGGGCATTCTGAGGCAGATAACCATCAATGATCTGCCAGTGGGCCGCTCCATTGATGAAACCCTGCGCTTGGTGCAGGCCTTTCAGTTCACCGACAAACATGGAGAAGGTACGGCGTATTTTCTTGGCTTTCTTTCTTTATAGATTATTACATACTATTCCTTTCATACAGTGCCGCGTGTTCCATGTAATATCAAAGAAGTAGAAAGAAATAGGTTTCGATGTCAGCTCCTTTTGAGAAAATTATTTTTAAAAGCACTAATATTAAATATAAATTTTGTCTTTTGTTGTTGTTAATTTTCCCTAGTTTGCCCAGCCGGATGGAAGCCCGGAAAAGACACAATTAAGCCGGACGTCCAGCAGAGCAAAGATTACTTCTCCAAACAACATTAAAAAATACACTAGACTGTGCAGCATTGTGTAATGAGCTTGTACAACGACTGTCAACATGAAGTACTGCTACTACCTGAAATCTATTGTAACTCTTGAGTTAGCATGTGTAGTGTCTTTCGGACCTTTTTGTTTTGAAAATATGTTGTAGAGTGGGGACCAGCTTATTGTTTTGTCACAAATTCCTGCATTTCAAACAATAAAACCATTTTTTTTTTAACAATAAACTGTTTTTAATAGCAATAATAAATAAATATATACATATATGTGACCCTGGAGCACAAAAGCAGTCATAAGTAGCATGGGTATACAGTATTTGTAGCAATAGCCAACAATACATTGTATGTGTCCAAATGATTTTTTCTTTTATGTCAAAAATCATTAGGACATTAAGTAAAAATCATGTTCCATTAAGATATTTTGTAAATTTCTTACCATAAATATATCAAAACTTAATTTTTGATTAGTAATATGCAACTCTAAGAACTTAATTTGGAAAGATTTCAGATTATCAAATAGTTGTATCTCGGCCAAATATTGTCCGAACAAACCATACATCAATGGAAAACTTATTTATTTAGCTTTCAAATGAATGTAACAAATCTCGATGTAAAAAAATTTACTCTAATGACCGTTTTTTTTTTTTTGGTCAAGGATCATATATATATATATATATATATATATATATTTTATACATACACACACTATTATTTAAAATGACTGCTTTCTATTTCAGATAAATGCTGTTCTTCTGTAATTTATATTCATCAAAGAAACATGAAAAAAAAATGTACTTGGCTGTTTTCGACCTAATACTAGTAATAATATTTAATATGTTTTTTTTTAAATCAGCAAATCAAAATATTAGAATGGATTCTAAAGGATCATGTGACTGGAGTGATGATGCTTAAAAAAAAAGAAATAGCAATTTTAAATAGTACAAATGTTTCAACATTTTTATTGTTATTTCTGTACTTTGGTTTAAATAAATGCAGGCTTGGTGAGCTGAAGAGTCTTTAAAACGTATTAAAACATATTACTGTTCACATTTTTACATAGTAGTAGTGAAGTATACATAAATGTGTAGTAATACATGAACATTAGTAAATATTAATCAAGTATTAATAATCAGAAATCATTTACACAGTCTCTCTCTCTCCCAAGCTGTCGTCTGTCGATGTGTTTACCGCCAAATGCGCGCGTGACAGTGACAGGTGTCGGTTGCGCGCGTTTATTCCGCGCCGTAATTTACCTTAAACCGTGATCTCTTTATTCGTTGCACGGCACTAATAAACGATCATATTTATCAAATAACACTTGGCTTTACACAGACAACGTTAGATTAGTCAAGTTAATAACGTTCTGAGTTGTTTTTGATAAGCCATAACAGGTTTTGAGGAGATAATTTCTCTGTGAGGAAGTTCAAAGTAAAGTTAGCTCAAACATGACAACCAGACAGAAGACACTAGCTCAGGACAAACAGGTGATTGTTGAGGTGAGAGACAGAATCAAGAACATTTACAGCATTAACTCATGTCTTTATCACAATATTACTGTAGAAAATGACTGGAGTAACAGAGGAGTTATCATGGTAAATTTTTGACTAAGCAGCAACTCAACACTATATATATTTAAATACCGTGGTTTTACTATCTGATACTTTAGCTCTACCAGAGTAGTTTTGTAACTGTTTTATATGCAGACAAATTATATTATTGTAGTATTTAAAGGAATACCAAGACAAAAATGAAAATTTGCTGAATATTTACTTACCCTCAGGCCATCCAAGATGAGTTTGTTTCTTCATCTGAACAAATTTAAACAGCTAAAAAACACAATAATGCTGGTCATAAAGTGATGTAATGCAACATTTCTACACATCTGTTCCGATAAAGAAACCTCTTTATCTTGGATGGCCTAGATTTTCAGCAAATTTTCATTTTTGGGTGAACCAACGTTAAGTTACTCCTTTCAAGGCCCCCAAATTATAATTCTATTACATGTAGCTTATTATGAAAACACTGTGTGCTCAATTACATGTCCTCAAATAAATATCTGTGTATGTATGTATGCATGTGGATATAGATTTCAAGGCAGTCTTCTTTGTAAATCATGGTATTATAAATCAAGTAAGCCCCTGTGTTTCATCAGGCACTGGATACTAAAGCTCAGTCACTGGTGTTTGTCAAACGCATGGTGGTTATAGCTGTGTCCTCCATCACTTATCTGCGTGGGATCTTCCCAGAGGACTCCTACAGATCCAGATACCTGGAAGGTATGAGTATAAACACTGATGTATTAATGGATGAACATCAGGCTGTTTGAAATATCTCATACAATCAGTTTTGATGAATGTTGTTCTTCAGATTTGTGCATCAAAGTCCTCAAACAGGATTGTTCATGCCCCGAAGCCCACAAACTCGTCAAATGGTAATTTTATTATATATGTTGTTTTTGTAAAGCAAATTGCTATGTTTCTATTAGTGCTGGGCAAGGATTAATCATATCCAAGATAAAAGTTTTATTTTACACTATATATATATAGAGTGTGTGTGTGGACTGTGTATTTATTATGTATATATAAATACACATGCATGTATATATATAAAAAAGTTTATATATATGTATATATATAAATATATAAATACATAATTTTCAAAATATATAATGTATGTGTGTCTTTATATATGCATAATAAATATACACAGTAAGCAAAAACTTTAATTTTTTTAAGCGATTAATCGTTTTGCAGCACTAGTTTGTATATTCAAATGTGTATTTGAAAGTATATTTGTAATGCTTCATTGAAGTGTAAAATATAATGCAATAAAAAGTCAATATAACCATACTTCTGTCCTTCAAGGCTGTTGGGAAGTTTTGATGCATTGGAGAAGAGATATGTAAGTCAAAAGCACCATATTTAGATATAAATATCTGTTTCTCTTTATTTAATTTTGATTTTTATTTAATTTATCTTTATATTTTGCAGCTTCAAATGGTGGTCATTGGGGTCAGTGATGCATGTTTTAAACTCTACAATATTTCTGCACCAAAAAAACATTTATTTAAATTTCCTTTTTTTTTGTTTTGTTATTTATTTTTTATTTTAATCTGCAGGTACACACAAGCCCAGATGACAGTAATGTAAGTCTACAATCCTCCACAGTTTTTAGATCAGGTTTTGTTTTTACCGGTAATTTTAATGCCAACGACCCCTATATATATATATATATATATATATATATATATATATATATATATATATATATATATATATTGTTCAGAATCATTTATACTGTGAGGTACTGTGTATGTGAAATATTACACAGTTATAACATTAAATAATTGGCTTTAATATTGTTATCATACTAAAGCCAAATTCTAAAGAACATTATTTTTTCTCGAAAACAAATATTTTCTATAAAATTTATATGAAGCTTAACCCTTTTTGGACCCAAATTTGAATAATGTTAGACGCAAACCTGGAGAGAAACATTTTCAATATATTAGTTCAGGTATGGATCTAAGTGTTAAAAAGTGGACATAATATAACTTATAATAATATAACTACAAACAGACTGTTTTGTCTCTTACATATGTTTTCTCAGCATGTCATTGAGTCCTACCAGTTTAAGTTCAGATACTCAGAGTGTGGACCACAGATGGACATCCTGTGGAGGTGTAGTATTCTACATTGTTTACAGTTTTTACCATATTTTTGATCAAATAATTACAAATTTTACTGATTCCACACTTTTGGTTGGTAGTGTATACAGTTATGCATGAACAGTACATTAATGCAACCAAGTTGAAACCTCCATTCCCTAATCCTTTCCTCTTTTCTTCATTTCAGTAATATGACTGGGGACACAAGAATGACGTTGGAGGACACAAAGAAAGCTTCAACGCTCCTGATCAGGAAGCTGTTCCTCCTCATGCAGAATCTAGAGGCTTTGCCCACTGGCGTTTACCTCACTATGAAACTCTACTACTATGATGATGGTACAATATACTGCCTTTACATCCTTCTGCAGTATGTTGAGAGACGTAGATAGGAATAGATGAATAGTTAAAAACAAAAGAATGTGCTAGGTGAAATAGCTTAACGACTGGTGTGCTTTTCCTTTCCATTTAAGTCACTCCTCCTGAGTATGAGCCACCAGGATTCAAGGCAGGTGTAAATGACAGTCTGTGGTTCGAGGGAACTGCAGTGCACTTCAGAGTGGGCGATATTCAGTCTCGCTTCCACAGCATGAAGTTGCGTGTGACGGCAGCACAGAGCCGGCTTGGGAAGCTACAGGAGGGAGGACAGTTGAGTGAGAACGACATGGAGATGGAGACACCCTCTCTCTCTCAAATCAGAGCAGCAGAAAGGGTATTAAGCAGATGTTATACAGGATCAATTTTGCTATGTGTTCACCAGACTGAATTCAGATTATGAACCGTTTCTCTGTCTTGTGACAGGTGACCAGAAACTGTGTGCAGGATCTGCCCTCTGAAGATGGTAAGTACCTAAACAGGTTTTTGTTCAGAAGGTCTCGTCTGACCAAGTGTGTCGCACATGTCCTGAAAAGTGAAGCCAAACATTTCGATGGCCATCTAGTGGCTGGTTGCAGTATAAGTCATTAACCCTGCCCTCTCCATGTAAACAAATGGGGCAGAAGTCAAAATCAAATATTCAAATACAATTTACCCAAAAGATGTTTTTTTGTCATTTTAGTCATATTTGTGATGCTATAAAAACGGGGTGTGGTGTCAGCGATTGGGTCTGCGGGAGTTTGGGTGGGACTTTAATGCCGTAACTCCAGCTCACGATCACTACAGCGCAGACTGAATCACTACGGTGCTAACGCGGGCACCAAATGGGATATTCTGGGATATTTTGTTTTCACTTTTCTATAGTGGAAGGAGGTGGAGACTTGTCATCCATCTTTTTTTTTTTTTTTTAAGTCCTATTGTCTCTACCTTTTGCAGAATCTATCGCACAGTTCAAACAGCCCAAAAAAGCTATAGCAAAGGTAAGGTATTTTTTGATTTCTTTATAAAGAAAAAAAAAAGTGTTTATTTTTTAGTTTTTTTTAATTCATGTTTTTTTCCCCATTATATATTTGCACAGAGGAAGTCTGTCCGAAGCAAAGTCACAAGGAGGAAAAAGAAGAAATGCTTTTGAAACCACAAGTTCACATCAGAGAAAATGATTTTTTAAATCAGTTTTTGCTAATATATATATATATATATATATATATATATATATATATATATATATATATATATATATTAAGTTAATGGAAGTAAAATGTCCTTTTACCAGGCAGAAGTTTAAAAAGTTTTTGATTGGGTAATTAGTTCTGGGGAATTCATCCTCCTCATATTCTAGAATTTATATATTTATTGATTGGACTTATTGTATGTAGTACAAAAGATGTTGAATATATCAGCCTCTTGTATGAGTATATACATAAAATAAACAATACTTCACACTACCTTACATGACATATTCCTTTATAATACACACACTTTTTTAGTACAATACTTTTTTGTCATTAGTTCAAAAATATTACATGCATAGTGTCTCTTCAACCAAATGAATAGGTAAAGCATATATTCACAGCACAAGCATTGTCTGATACACATGCACATTAACCAAAATATCCAATTAAAGATTTTTTAATAATCAAATGCAGTTAAAGTCTTTATTCTCACACTACCCTACAGTACAGGCACTTTATAGTAAAATATTCACAGACAGCTGTCAATACTGACAGAAATTATGTTGGCAGCTTGGCACGTGAAACATGGAGAAAATTAATACAAATTCAATAGCTGTGTGTTAGTTTTTAAGAGAATGTTGGTAATTGCATTTTAAGATCTTTCTTTTTTCTTAAGATTCAGTCATTGATCTGCAACCAGAAAACACCTGGCTTGTGTTTAAAATAGACTGTCCACATCACCCATCTCCACCACCACAGTCTTCAACTGAGAGTAAAATTCAATGGTCACCTGGCCATTTTCTCTTCCAATACCTAAAATCAGTAAAAAGGTCATGTTTAATTGGAGTACAGTGTGGGTTTAATGTTTCAGAGCAAACACAAACAGACAAATAATGTTTTGGTAACTCCACCTGAGGCCTTGTATCCCCCAAACGGCACCTCCACAGGGGTGATATTGTAGTTGTTGATGAAGCAAGATCCAGCCTGCAGGTTTTCTATAACACGATGAGCTCTCTTAACATCTCTGGGGAGTCAGAAACAGACAGCAATGGAGAATATTAACAATAAGTATAGCTTTTTTACCCTTCAGAAATAACACTCAATCACGCACACTATCGTTCAAAAGTTTGGAGTCAGCTTTTTTGGAGTCATACTTTTATTCAATAAGGACACATTAAACTGATCAAATGCAACAGATGAGATGGTTATAACAAATTATATTTAATTAATAATAACAAGATATGTTTCTTGAGTAGCAAATCAGCATATTAGAATGATTTCTGAAGACTGGAGTAAATTCAGCTGTGCATCACCGTAATAAATTACATTTTAAAATATATTAAAATAGAAAACTATTATTTTAAATTGCAGTACTTTTTCATAATTGTACTGTATTTTTGATCAGTCAAGACAAGAGACTTCTTTCAAGAACATGAAAAACCTGAAATGTTTGAATGGTAGTGAGCAAAAAAAATATTGTCTTTACTTAGTAAAGACTCCTGCAGCCAGACCCAGATCACTATCATTGGCTCTCCGAAGAACCTCGTCCTCTGTGTCAAAGGACAGGACTGACATCACAGGCCCAAAGATTTCCTCTCTGACACACGTCATGTCATCAGTGCAGCCGTCTGAAAACAGAACGCATGAATGAACACACAACACAGACTGCAGGAGGAGAACAGAACAAAAACAGACCCATTAAATGTTTCCAAAACACACGACCAACTGTTCTCACCGAGCACACATGGTCTCATGTAGTATCCGTCTTTTAGTTTAGGATCTTCTGGGATGAAGGGATCCCCTCCGCAGAGCACTCTGGCTCCCTATCAAGAAAAAGTAACTAGTTTAAACCAAAACATATCATATAGATACAATCATACTACTATGAATACTTTCTGATCGACACTTGTACCTCTTTCTTAGCTTGCTTCACATATCCCAGCACCTTGTCCAGGTGTGGTTTGCTGACCAGAGCACCCATACGAGTCTCATCCAACAGAGGGTCTCCGATCCGGATGGCTTTAGTTCTCCTGACCACCTCAGTCAAGAACTGAGGAACAATTGAGCTTTGCACAAAAACCCTGGTGCCATTGCTGCACACCTACAAGTGAGCAATACAAAACACACATATTCATTAGTGTATAAATAATACATATTTTTATGAAAAAATATGGAGCATATTTTTAGATACACAACATAGGTGACCATAAACAGCATGTGCATCATTGCGAGTGGGTTTTTATCATTCGTGTTCAGTCTGATTGGGATGAAATTACTAAGGGATCATTTAAGACAAAACTGTTAAAAATAAATGTGTTGAAAGTTTTCAAAAGTTTGGACTTTCAACAAAAATGTGCACTTTTATTCAGTCAGGATGCATTGACTTGATCAAAAGTGACAGGAAAACATTCATAATGTTACAAAAGCTTTCTATTTCAAGTAAATGATGTTTCTTTTTAACTTTATATTCAGAATTTAAAACAATATTGTACTCGTATTTGTGCGGTTGGTTTGAATATCAGCATTGCTTGATGAAAACTAGCTCTAAAAATATTTTTTAGATGAAACAGAGATTCAGAAGTTATGATTCACTGAAGAAGGATTGTTGCCCAAACGTTTGATTGGCGAGTGCTCGGTTGCAAAATTAAAATAAATTACAAGAAGATACAGTCGGTTATTATGTGTGAATAATCTTTTAAATTACAAGAAGATACAGTCTTTTTTTATGTGTGAATATGAAACAGAAAAGGGAAAAAGATGTATGTTCATACTTTGACTTGGCTTTCCAGTACAGTACCTGGCCTTGAGACAGGAAGTTGGCCATGAGTGCTCCTCTGACAGCATTTTCTAGGTCAGAGTCCTCAAAGATGATCAGTGGAGATTTACCGCCGAGCTCCAGTGTCACTGGTTTGACCCCTCGGGAAGCCATTTCCATTATCTGTTGGGCCAAAATGTGCATCTGAATGAAGGAAGTGCATTCCAGGATAGTTTCCACTACAATTACTTTTAGTGACTACACAATAGAGTGTACTGTATAAATGTCAGGTATAATAAACACAACTTAGATTAAAGGTATAGTTCACTCCAAAATGAAACTTAAGAGTTTGTTTCTTCATGGGAACAGATTTGGAGAAATGTAGCATTGCATCATTAGCCGCATTTCCACTGTCGGGCCAGTGTGAGCCAGGGCTTAAAACAGGCCGGGCAGGGCTCATAGCCTCGGGCCAGTAGCACCGAGGCCAGAATAGTGCAGGGTTTCCACAGTCAGGGCCTGAAGCTCCGCTGCTCTTCACTAAAACACGCCTCTCAGAAACAACGTCACGCAACCCCATCATTTCACCAACAAAGAGAAGTTATCAGAAAACTAATAAGAAATAAATCACTGGAACTAGCGCGATCACAAAACGAACATGATAAAAGATGCCGTGTGTTTGTATGCTTTATTAAATATTCACATTCAAAAGCATCAATGTTTTACTATAGAATAAGTGATACATTGATCATAATGAATTAATTTATCAGGACTCAAAATTAAATCACACAAAAATAAATGTATTTCTATTTTATTTATTTTGAACGCTTATGAAAATAGCCTGCTTATTCAGTGGAGTCACGTCACATTTAGAACGAAAGATAATATCTCTATTTTTATAAAAGCTCCCGAACAAAAAACATTATATTTCTATGATAGGCTATTTGGAGCTAAACGCTCTCGAGATGAGACTTATGACAGATAATATAAGTTACTAAATAAATACACGATTGTGATAGAGAAGCTGATGTCTGATTTCTTTAAACGGTCACATTTACCATGTTTACTATGGTAATGTTATACCTAGCGTGCATAGTCTTTTACATTGCTTATAAATATGTCTGCCTTGTATGGTGATTATAATCCACATCGGATCAAATTATTTCAAACACACGCTTCTGACTGAAAGTGAGTTTTGAGCTCAACTTTCAAAAGTTTTTAATGCTGGTTGTAATGATTTAAGACTTCCTAGTCCTTGGCAAGAAGGAGGCGGGAACCGGCTGGGTGATCTCCTCCGCGGTGCCTGGCGGTGGCACTGGACGGCCCTCGGCGGACGGCACGACACTCCTCCGCTGCCCGGTGGACGGCGACGCCTCCTCCGGTTTTGGGCAGCCGGCAGGAGTCCCCCGTTCCCTGCTCCTCCGGATTCCTTGACTGAGGCAGCAGGCTCCGGCCCCCTGGCGAACGGCGCCGACTCCTCCGCTCCCTCACGGACGGCAGCTGTCCCCAGTCCACCGCCTCGAGCGTCCATGGCGGCATCCTCATCGCCTGCTCGATGGCACCGCGGATTCACCACAGCGGCGAGGGATCTTCAGCAGCGCGTCCCTCCTTCTCCCGGGCTTCGGCACCACTGTAATGATTTAAGACTTCCTAGTCCTTGGCAAGAAGGAGGCGGGAACCGGCGGACAATCAAGTAACATTTTAATAATACAAAATAAACACAAAACAGCGCACCAGCCCCTCACGGACGACTGGTGCGCTCAAATAAAAACCAAAACACAACTAAAAGCCCAGGCCTGGTCCTCTCTCGTCCTTCACTGTCGTTGCTCCAGTTTTATATCCTTCCATCTCCTCCGTGGGCCTCGAGACCGGTGGGTCGAACAGGTGTAGCTCATCTCCAATCACTCCACCGGCCTCGCTCCCATGTCCCTCGGCCCCGCCCCACTCATCACACTGGTGTTATAGCTGCTTTCTGAAATGATCCGCAGTGCTGAGCTCTCCAGACGCGGAGAAACTCCACCTTTGTTCATAACCCCTCCCCTAGCCCCAGCTGGCCCGCTTTGGCCCAAGGTTTTCGTCGGGCCAAAAAACCCTGGCTGTTGGCCCCGAGGAAGCCCCGGTGAGGCACGATCAAGCCCCGGAAGTTACAGTGGAAACGCGACTGGCCCTGGCATGCACTAGCACGCCCGGTTTAAGCTCGACAGTGGAAACGTGGCTATTTGCTCACCAGTGGATCCTCTGCAGTGAATGGGTGCCGTCATAATGAGAGTCCAAACAGCTGATAAAAACATCACAATAATCCACACAACTCCAGTTAATCGAGTAAATTTTAATTTTTGGGTGAACTATTCCTTTAAACCATACAATAAGCAAATTGCTTAAGTGAAGATGTTCTGTGACAGCTATTACTATTAGCTTGGGTCGTCTTACTTTCTTGCCTGTGGGCACACTTCCTGTAAAGGAGATCTTCGCCACAGATGGGTGATGACACAGCAGGGACCCCGTCTCCTGTCCGCCCTGCACCACATTGAAGAGGCCCTCAGGAGCCCCAGCCTGTGAGTAAATCTCAGCCAACAGCACCGCACTCACAGGGGTCACCGGGGACGGCTTGAACACCATAGAGTTGCCTACAATTGAATCGTAATAAAAGACTGTGAATGGAGAGTATTAAGATGATCATTTCAGGCACAGATCTAGGACAGACCGAAAGCGAACAAAGAGGATATTAAACAAATCAAGTTCTCCAGCAGGATTAGGGTCAAAGATTAAGTTTATAGTGCACCAGCTGAATCATTTGTCTGTAGCAGGACGGGTTATATTCGAGGTTGTCATCTTGTAATTTTTTTTAGGCAAAACATCTTCTGGTGAAAGACAGACTTCTCTTGTTAATGCATATTAATGTGGCTTCATGAGTTAACAGTTCAATGGTACACATTTTGATTAAATCAAAAACTAAATGTGGGTTACGTTTTTCTTTTAAAAAGAAATCTCTTCAATTATGTATTTCTTTCACTGGGAAAAAACATTTCTAAAGCAATTTTTTTAGCCAGGGCCTTTGTTTGCATTAACATGGAATGAACTTTGAAGCATTTAAATTGATTTATTTTTATTTGACTTATTTCATTTAAATTATTATGAGAAAATCATATCAAATGTTATTATTATCAATTTCTAATGTCATTTATTGGCCTATCAGTGGATACCTATATTTAAAGGAACACTCCACTATTTTGAGAATAGGCTCATTTTATAACTCCCCTAAAGTTAAAAAATTGAGTTTCACAGTTTTTGAATCCATTCAGCCGATCTCTGGGTCTGGCAGTAGGACTTTATCTTAGCTTAGCATAGATCATTGAATCTGATTAGACTGTTAGCATCTTGCTCAAAAAGGAGTCCAAAAATGCCCAAAGAGTTCTGATATTCTTCCTATTTAAAACTTACTAAGACCGACGGAAAGTGAAAAGCTGCAATTTTCTAGACCGATATGGCTAGGAACTATACTCTCATTCCAACGTAATAATCAAGGAACTTTGCTGCAGTACCATGGGTGCATCAGACACAATGATATTATGCAGAGCCTGAAAATCACAACTTTTCATTTTCCATTGGTCTTAGTACACAATCTAACTACAGAATAATCAAGTTTTAAATAAGAAAAATATAGAAACTCCTTAGTCATTTTTGAGTGAGATGCTAAGAGTCTAATCAGATTAAAGGATCTACGCTAAGCTAAGCTAAATGCTACGACCAGAACCGGAGATCAGCTGGATAACTCAAAAACTGTATAACTCAACTGTTTAAAGGGATACTCCACCCTAAAATTAAAATGTTGTCATTAATCCCTTACCCTCATGTTGTTCTGAACCCGTAAAAGCTTCGTTCATCTTCAGAACACAATTTAAGATATTTTGGATGAATACCGGGAGGCTTGTGACTGTCCCATTGACTGCCAAACAAATAACAGTGTCAAGGTCCAGGAAAGTATGAAAGATATCATCAGAATAGTCAGTCTGCCATCAGTGATTCACCCGTAACATTATGAAGCGACGAGAATACTTTTATACATGAAGAAAACAAAAATAACGACTTTATTCAACAATTCCTTTGTCAACGGTTTCCTCTGTGTCACTCCATCACCGTGCTGAGTGTGCTCTTCGGTGTCAGCCGTGCCACAAGGATGCAATGTTTCTACGTGTATTAAGCTTTGATTTTAAAGAAAACAGCCCATCCTTGTGGCACAGCTGACACAGAAGAGCATACGGGGATATGGAGAGAGGAAAAGTTGAACAAAGTCGATATTTTGCACGTCTAATGGCAGATGGAGTATTCTGATGACGACTTTCATAACTTTTATGGACCTTGACAACTTTTATTTACTTGGCAGTTAATGGGGCAGTCAGAAGGGTCTTAAATTGTGGACGAACAAAGCTTTTACAGGTTCGGAACGACATGGGGGTAAATGATTAATGACAAAATTTCATTTTGGGGTGGAGTATCCCTTTAACTCTAGGGGAGTTGGAAAATTAGCCTGTTTTCAAAAATAGTGGAGTGGTCCTTTAAGTAATATAATCTGTGATTCCAGTGTTCTGAAACATGCTTATATGACTTATATATATCACGTACCACAAGCGATGGCAGGGGAAGATTTCCAGGCAGCAATCTGAAAAGGGTAGTTCCAGGCTCCTATTCCCACACACACACCGAGCGGCTCCCGACGTGTGTAAGCAAATGAACCTCCTGGCAGCTGCACATGCTGACCTGAGAAAGAATAGCCCAAACACACCTGTGTAATCATTTTAATTTTATTTACAGGTGCTTCTCAATAAATTAGAATGCCGAGGGAAAGTTTATTTATTTCAGTAATTCAACTCAAATTGTGAAACTCATGCATTAAATAAATTCAATGCACACAGACTGAAGTAGTTTGTCTTTGGTTCTTTTAATTGTGATGATTTTGGCTCACATTTAATACAAACCCACCAATCTCAACAAATTAGAAAATGGTGACATGCCAATCAGCTAATCAACTCAAAACACCTGCAAAGGTTTCCTGAGCCTTCAAAATGGTCTCTGACAACCATTGACACCCTTCACAAGGAGGGTAAGTCACAAAAATTAATTGCCAATAAGCTGGCTGTTCACAGAGTGCTGTATCCAAGCATGTTAACAGAAAGTTGAGTGGAAGGAAAAAGTGTGGAAGAAAATGATGCAAAACCAACCGAGAGAACCGCAGCCTTATGAGGATTGTCAAGCAAAATTGTTTCAAGAATTTCAGTGAACTTCACAAGGAATGGACTGAGGCTGGGGTCAAGGCATCAAGAGCCACCACACACAGACGTGTCAAGAAATTAGCTGAACCACAGACAGCGTCAGAGGTGTCTTACCTAGGCGAAGGAGATGAAGAACTGGACTGTTGCTCAGTGGTCCAAAGTTATCTTTTCAGATGAGAGCAAGATTTGTATTTCATTTGGAAACTAAGGTCCTAGAGTCTGAAGGAAGGGTGGAGAAGCTCATAGCCCAAGTTGCTTGAAGTCCAGTGTTAAGTTTCCACAGTCTGTGATGATTTGGGGTCAATGTCATCTGCTGGTGTTGTGTGTTTTTTGAAAACCAAAGTCATTGCACCCGTTTACCAAGAAATTTTGGAGCACTTCATGCTTCCTTCTGCTGACCAGCTTTTTGAAGATGCAGTTTTCTTTTTCTAGCAGGATTTGGCACCTGCACACACTGCCAAAAGCACAAAAAGTTGGTTAAATTACCATGGTGTTTGTGTGCTTGACTGGCCAGCAAACTCACCAGACCTAAACCCCAGAGAGAATCTATGGGCTATTATCAAGAGGAAGATGAGAAACAACAGACCAAAAAATGCAGATGAGCTGAAGGCCACTGTCAAAGAAACCTGAGCTTCCATATCACCTCAGCAGTGCCACAAACTGATCACCTCCATGCCACGCCGAATTGAGGCAGTAATTAAAGCAAAAGGAGGCCCTACCAAGTATTGAGTACATGTACGTACAGTAAATGAACAGAAGGCCAACAATTCACAAAATGTTTTTTTTATTGGTTTTATGAAGTATTCTAATTTGTTGTGAATTGGTGGGTTATTGTTAAATGTGAGCCAAAATTATCACAATTAAAAGAATCAAAGACTTAAACTACTGGTACTTCAGTCTGTCTGTGTGCATTGTATTTATTTATTACATGGGTTTTACAATGAGTTGAATTACTGAAATAAATGAACTTTTCCTCGACATTCTAATTTATTGAGAAGCACCTGTACACTACCAGTCAAATGTTTGTAACAATTAAGATTTAAGAAAGAAGTCTCTTATGCTTATCAAGGATGCATTTATTTGATAAAAAAGTACAGCAAAAACTGAAATATAATAAAACATGACTTTTAAGATTACTGTTTTCTACTTGAATGTATTTTAAAACGTAACCAAATTAGTATTTTCAGCATCAGTATCACATGATCCTTCAAAATTAATTTGATTTATCAATTATTATTGATATTTAATGTTTAATAATTAATAATGGTTCTTATTATTAGCAATATTGAAAGCAGTTTTTGTGGCTTAATATTTCTGAGTAAGCATTTTTTTTAATTCTTAACTATAACAAACTCTGTACTGGCAGTGTAATTTTTGTTTTTAGTAATGAAGTTTTAAAATGTGGTCCTGTATCTTATGAGGATGTTCAATGGCAAAACAACTCGCCTGAAAGTGTGGTGGCTTGTCCTGCAAAATACTCAATGCACAGTCTGGCCGAGTCCACATCTAAACGGGCTTCGGTGATGGACTTGCCATTGTTGATGACCTCTATCTCAGCAATCTCCTCTCTTCTCTTCTATTCTCAGCAACAGAAATAACTGAAAAGATCAGACTCAACACGACCTGAATCAATGCAGGACTGTTACGTAATGTCAATGCGTTCCGGTCTACCTCAATGAGTCTAGCCGCCTCTAGCAGGACTCTGGCTCTTTCCATGCCGGCCAGTTTACTCCACACTGTAAAAGCAGCACTGGCGCTCCTGACAGCTGCATCGACATCTGCGGCACCACAGGCTTGTAGCTGGCACAAGACACGGCCTGCCACACAATTACAAAGATCAGAGATGATAATGTTTTTTCATAGAACAACACTGTGTATTGAGGACCTCAATTGGTATTTGCTTAGCCAGATGTGACTGTAATCCTCTGTTGGGGCAAAGTCTGATTGATTGGGCATTGCTCAGATGGGGTGAAATGAAGGAAATTAGTTTCAGAAACATATTACCTGTTGCAGGCTCATATACTGGTTCAGATTTGGTTTTCACATCTTTAAAGCTGACTCGGCCACCACTCCAGAAGTTCAGTGAATCTGTGATATGAAGGCTTCCTGAGGATATGCTCCTGGTCCCGGTGTAGTACAGGGCCCCACAGAGACCCGGGGTCCGGAGAGAGCTCAGCAGGGCCATCTTCAAATGCCTAACACTGAACTTTGACCCCCTGGACGAGTGTCAACAAACCGGATTTTCTCAGATTTTGCACCAAAACATAGTGTTACAGCAATAAAAATTAAACAGTCAAGCATAAATTAGAAGAGATTTAAAATAAAAGTTCCAATTATTTGTATATTATGTAAGTGCAAGGCTATGCTATTGCTATAAAAGTCGAAAGCAACAACTTTGGCCGCCCGCTTAAATGCAACCTACCACATAGCAAGTGTTGCATTCAAGATTGAAAATACTAACGTTAGTGAGAAAAGGTTTGTCAGTGACAGTGGTGCCCTTTACTCACCTCCTGCTGCTGAAAGTCCGAATGAGATTTCGGCTCAGTCCAGCCCATAGGTCCAGCCATGTTCGAGCATTTTAAGGCGGGGCTTACACGCCCGAGCGACTCTCATTGGTTTCTTCTGGATGATGTCATTTTGACGATTCCGAAAAATTCTATAAATACAGATGTAATTTTAAAATATTACATAAAATATATGCAGTGAACCTTATTGTTTCGTAATATGTTGATGCTGACAGTACCTGCGTATTTTGTAAAATTTCTATCACTGTGAAACTAAGTAATAAGGTATGTTATTATTGTAGTATTTATTATATTAATATGTGAAAGAACCAATGGAAAGAACACATAAACAAAGAATATTTAAATTGTACTCGGTAAAAAATAAATAAATAAAAATAAATGAAATAAAATATACTGCGAGTGGGACAGTAGGAGGAGCGCTAAGGGCTGAGTGTGTGGGTGTATTATTAGAATAGCGACACACACTCTTGTGCTCCACTGCAAGCATGGCTGGCGACAGTGAAACACATCTTAAGGGCAGAGCGGAAAACGAGCACAACATCCGACAGCCGTTCCTGATCGGTGTGGCTGGAGGCACCGCCAGCGGAAAGGTTTGAGCTTTACTAGTGTTTATTAGGAACCGTACAGACTCCGCTATCCTTGTGTCGGTTAACGGGGGTGTTCTGTGACGCCGGTGCCTCTAGTGACCGCGTGGCTCTAGCCAGCTCATAATGAACTATAGAAGAGATCTACAGTAGAAATACAACATACGGGGTTTTCAAAAGTATTCGCACGCCCTCTTACATGTCAAAATCTATCATTTAAACCTTGATATGTTTTTGGCATTTGTAAAATCTTTTGTTTCATTAAAAAGTTTATTTCTAAAATAATAATAATAATAATAATAAATAACCTTGGACTATAAACGACAATTAATATTTTTAATTATTCCGTTAGGATTTTTCCAGATTCGTGTTTAGAATCGTTAGACATGTCGACGACGTCATACTTCAGCTCCACTTGGCGCAGCATTTTGAATCAGCGCGTGTCCTGTTGTCGTTTATTTGCTCGCAAGCCACCTACATCGGAAGTTTACTTGTGTTTACTAGTTGCCACGCTGGTTTAAAAGTGGTTTGTTGTAGCTGTAAAAAAAAAAAAAAAAAGTGCAATTTCCTCCATGTAGGCGAAGGAAAGTTGCGGGAACGTGACGTCATAACCACGGAGGATGTTTACATTGGCGCAGTGACCCCGTTTTAGTAACAAGCGTTCATTAAACTTCCGCTGATCTTAATTTTAGGGAAACTCCACTTCCACCGATAAACGATTAGCACTGAACTTGTGGAAACCCACTTGGTAAATTAAACATGTCAAAATGTGGCTACTTTATGCTCATTGGCTCCGAGGGATAACGTTAGTAACGGAGCCCAGATTTTAAATGCACACTTGTGGCTGAATGGAGGCCATGCTTCCCCGCTGGATATCCTTACATGGGACACAACGTCATTTGCGCCCCTTTTTCATGTTGTGCAGAACATAAAGACATTTGAATTATGTTTGCAGTCAAACAGTGTTGTTTTGATGTCCACTGACTAACCATTGTATGGACTACAAACACTGAGAAAGCCATACAGGTTTGGAACAACACGAGGACAAGTAAATGACGCGGTTTTTAAGCCTGGCATATAAAATAATAATCAGAAAATCTTTTTTCTAGCTAATTGAATCTTTAGATGAATTATTAAAAAATGTGCATATCAGGGAGTATCATATTTGATGAACCAGGACTTTAGGCCTCATGTAATATGATATAAGAGAATATGGAGATCAAAGATATTTATAACAGTGTAACAGACTACTTGCATAAATGCATATGAATATCAGTTATCACTATATCTCCCACTTATATGTCTTAGTAAGATGACATGTAAGAGTTTGGTTTTGTGATCAAATCTCTAGTTTTAATTTTGTGTGGTAAAACATAATGCAATTATTATTGAGAGGTGTACAAATAAACATTCCCCAAAAGCCTTCTGTATCATATTTATTACATATTTTAACATGATTATTCTAAATAATGGAATATGGATTTTTGCAGTCCGGTAATATTTAAGTGTTCATGTTAAATTCACAACAAATCAGTGAAGATTTCACAGCACAAATAAGTGGACCATGACCTGAAGGGGAACGTTTCTTCAGAATTATACCAAAAGGCCTTTTATAGAAGGAATGTAGTAGATTGTGTAAAACAGTTTTTTCAGCAATGTTTGGATCATGCTGATAATTTAGAGTGCTTAGAAGTTTGTAACTTCTCATATGTTAAATAACGCAACCACTGTGGCTTTGGCTTGTGTATATCTCAACTGGGGGGTAGCTTAAAGAGCCAAGCACTTACTGAATGGTTTTGGGTCCTCTCCTCTCAGTCTTCAGTATGTGAGAAGATCATGGAGCTGCTGGGCCAGAATAAGATTGACCGTCACCAGCGGCAGGTGGTCATCCTCAGTCAAGACAGCTTTTACAGAGAGCTCACGCCTGAACAGAAAGCCAAAGCACTCAAGGGCCAGTTCAACTTCGATCACCCAGGTACTGTAATGTCTGAGGGTTGGTAAAGAGGTCAAAAGTTCACTCAGAAGTTAGAATATACTCTATAACTTGTATTCATGATATTGGGAAAAAACAAACAGCCCACATGATTCAGTTTTGGTTCAGTCCTTACACAAAACTATCATATGGTTCCTGAAGACACGTGTCATGTGGACATTCCTTTTAAAGATCAAAATGACATTTTTTTGAATAGTTTCTTAGAGAGGATAATCTGTTTATCAATGTTTCCGTCATTGGCAGATGCTTTCGACAATGAGCTGGTGATGAAGACTCTGCGTGACATCATTCAGGGGCAGACCGTGCACATCCCAGTTTATGACTTTGTGACACATTCCAGGTCAGCGCTGCTCTCTCTTCACAAGTTGCTATTTTGGCGTTTTGATGGGTGAATCACTGTTGGACACATTATGAATCACATGTTCTGCACACCTCTTACAGGAAGGCTGAGTTTGTGACCGTGTATCCAGCAGATGTGGTCCTCTTTGAGGGGATTCTCATGTTCTACTCGCAAGAGATTCGAGATCTGTTCCAAATGAAGCTGTTTGTGGACACAGACCCAGACACACGCCTCTCGCGAAGAGGTAGATGACATTTTCAATTGCAATTTGGTTTAAGTAGTGCTTTTTGTCTTTCTTTTCCAAAGTAGAGTAGCTCTATGAGCTTTGCTGATTATAATGAGAGTGATTTCCTCTGGGTTTTCAGGGTCATTATCATCACCTGAAACTAGGAAAAATGATTTTTGTTACATAGAAATAAATGCTAATAAATTTAGCATTTAGTTCTGCATTCTAAAGTTTTAACTGACCTGCACATTTTTATCAATGCCAATAGAAAAAATAAACTATATTTTGTGCTCTTAGCAGAATGAAAAGAAAATTAACTTTAAAGCTACAGGTGTGTAGTGTTGCAAGGAAGTTAAGTTATATTGTACACTTTTACATTTTGGAATTTTTTTATTATATTGAATTTGTTTTAAAATAAGAAAACAAAGAGCATCACGTCATATTATGATCAGTGCAGTATTTGAAGAAATGTTGTGTGCTCAAAGTCTAGTATGACCACAACATTGTACTCACAAAAATAAAATAAAAAAGTTATTGTAAAGAAATACAAGAAAAAAGCTAAATGAAATAAAGTAAGTTTAGTAAGTACTAAAATTACTAAAAGTGAAAAATATAACAAAAGAAAAAAAACACATAATAAAAATTAAAAAAAAAAAGTTTTAACATATGTATATGTTTTCATATGTATTTTACATGTATGAAGATCATTAAATAATTTAATGAGATAAAGTACCATTGGTTTGTATGTAATATGCTTGATTATATAAAAGTTCTTTATTACGTAATATATAAAACACTTTTTGCACTGAACTTCTGGCAATAATAGCTTTATTGAGGTACAACGAGCGTGAAGGTTTGGTTAAATCATTCTGCACTATATACTGTGTTTTCTGGTTTCTGTCAGTGTTGCGGGACATCAGCGAGAGAGGCAGAGAGCTGGAGCAGGTTCTGAACCAGTACATCACCTTTGTGAAGCCAGCCTTTGAGGAGTTCTGTCTTCCTGTGAGTATCCTATTGAACCAAACCTCACTCCTCCATTGCTGCTTTTAACTCTACTTTATTGTCAGAAAATGCATCACATATAATGATTTGACACCTTCCATCTGCCTCCTCACTGTTATCACTTGATTCTCTGTGCCCTAAATGATCTTGAACATTTATATTTGCAGACCAAAAAGTATGCAGATGTCATCATCCCGAGAGGAGCAGACAATCTGGGTGAGTCGGTAGACCAGTAGTTATCTGATATGAAACGCACACTGGAGAGATTTAACTTGATGTACTTCTATCTCTCTTTCTCTTTAGTGGCTATTAATCTGATTGTGCAGCATATTCAGGATATCCTGAACGGAGGATTCACCAAACGACAGAACGGTTTTCAGAACGGCCACGGGACCCCCAGACAGAGACGGCCGTCTGAGTCGAGTCGACCTCACTGACCTCACTGTGACCTTCCCTCCGTCGAGGAGAGGGCAGAACTTAATGATAACAGTGTGCATCCCATTCATCCAGTGACAGTGAAGGGATACAGGAGCTGAAATGCCTTTGTTATTATCACTATTATTTGCATTTGAAATGTTGTTGTGGATAATTGTTTGCTGTTACAGGGTTTTGAAAGTGTTATATGTTTTTATTTTATTTTTTTGGAAGGTTTGATTGCACGCTCAGCCTGTCCTGTCAGCGTGTCGATCTGCTTTCTTAGCTACTCAGAAATAAATGAATAGTTTGGAAATGTTTGTTTCCGACTGGAAGTAGAGACAACTTTGATTACAGTGCTATTTGCATACATACTTGAAGTCAGGGCTCAGGTTGTTCTTTCCACAAAAGAGAAAACCCCTATTACCTCATATTTGAGGCCCTTTTATGTGATTTTAAAATGATTGCAACATGGTACATAAGCATTTTATATAGTTTTTGTTTTGTAGATTTCTAGTTAAAACCTAATGTTATTGTGATTATTACAATTGTACATATGACATGACCGATTTTGTCATGATTTGTTGACTATATTTACAGGTTTACAAGTAACGACTATATTTACAGGTTTACAAGTAACGGTGCTTCTTCTTGACTGCAATATCTCATTGTGCATACAGTATTCTACCCTAATTATACTTGGTCACCAATAACTGCCATCCTCCGATACAATCAGGGAATACATTAAATACCTCAAACACATTTACTGTTAACACTAGAAAAAGTATTACTTGAATTACGCTTATTTTAGTAACCTTGTGCACTCAACTTCAATAAGCCTGTGTTTACTTAACCTCTCATGCCTCTCTGGCATGTATTTTTCACTGTATCAATTATTTAAATCTGGTTTTGTTGACGTATTATCCATTACCTTTTGGTGGAATAAAATAATAAAACGACACTGTCTTGGTTTCTTTGTTCCCCTCTTTCACCTCGTTTTATCCATGTAATACCCCGTATGTCCGCTAGGCTGCTATCGTGACATCCGTCGCGCTCTTCATACGCAGTGAGATGACGTAAGCAGCAGAGGCGTGGCTCAATATGGGGGTACGTTTGTAAAACATTGGATACTTGGGGAAAAAAGAACAATGAATAGACGCTTCACTAACTATTTATTCTTATCTGTAGAAATTTGGATTGCAGTTTAAAGCCACTTTGGAGAATGTTACAAACGTCAGGCCGGTGGGGGATGATTTCCGCTGGTATTTAAAGGTAAGTTAAAGTGTGTTCGTGTGATACATATCATACAGTACCACAGACAGTTGTTTTGTAGGAAATACTTTAAGCAGTTCACTGTTTTTATGGCAACTGGGAAATCACTTTTCAGGATCTATAACTATATAGACTATATCATTCGTAATGTGATTAATACTGATCATGTTGTACTGAAAACTGTCCACATGACCATATGATTTAATGACATGCATGTAGTTTAGTCTAATAACTGTCCTGTCCTCGCAGCTGAAGTGTGGGAACTGCGGTGAGGTTTCGGATAAATGGCAGTATATCTCCTTACTGGTAGGTTTCAAAGTGTGGAAAATAAAGCCAAAAACTGGTTTACAACATCTAAGTTACTGGTATTGATGCAAGATGTTTTCATGCTTTTAGCAGTGAAGATATGTTCATCTTTACTATTTTAAAAACGAATGATTCTATTATATTTGCAAGAAAACGAAATAAATAAATAAAGAAAGAATATTTCAGTAAAACACCAAAAAGGAACAAACATGCAGTTTTCATTGTGCTGTGTTTTCATTATTTCTCACAAAATACATAAAGTACTATTTATTTTTGTATCTTTATTTTTATCCAATGCATTTTTAATACATTTTTTAATTTACTTTTTGTTGCACAATGTGTAAAAATAATCATGAAATATTTAACTAAGAAATGACAATTGTCCCCCTCATGCTGTTTAAAAACACTGTGTATGTATGTATGCATCTATATATAATATAATATTATATTAAAGTTTTTATTCATTCAAAATCTCACCTTCACTAATACACTGCACTTTTGTGACTCATGTTTACTAAATTAAGTGCATAGAAACGTCTGTATAGTGACGGCTGGTCCTTTCCCCACTTCAGGACAGCATGCCTCTGAAAGGTGGACGAGGGAGTGCTAGCATGGTGCAGAAGTGCAAACTGTGTTCTCGGGAAAACTCCATAGGTAACCAACCCACTAGCTAGTAAATGTGCTGATAAAATGCTTATAGACTAAAAAATTGCACATTAATATCTGCTCTGTTGGTGTTTTTATGTATTTTTGGTTGGGTAAGTGCACATGAATGTCTTATTGGACTTAAGTGGATGTCTGACTGTTTCCAGATATCCTGAGGGACACAATTACACCTTACAATGTAAGACAGAATACATTCATTTTTTTTATTTTTATTTTTACTTTATAAGCCACAATGCACAGTGAATAATGCAGTTGCCTATTAATATTTATAGTTGCATATAAAATTTTTTTTTAATGTATTTCCTCTTCTAAAGGCAGAAGACAGCGAAAGGTTTAAGACAATTGTCCAGTTTGAGTGTCGGGGTCTGGAACCAGTCGACTTTCAACCTCAGGTGAGATGTATACTGTATATTCCAGTAGTTTTTAAATAAATACTTTTATTTAGCAAGGATGTATTAAAAAGATTTGTTACCAAAATATTTCTTTTAAAATAAATGCTGTTATTTCGAAACTTTCCAATCATCAAGGAATCCTGAAAAAAAAATGCACCGTGGTTTCCACAAAAATGCTGTTTTCAGAATTAATTATAAGAAGACAGACTCTGGAGTCTGGAGTAATGATGCTGAAAATTCAGCTTTGCGTCACAGGAATAAATACAATTTTAAAAGGACTCATAGTATAGTAATTTGCAATAGTATATACAATATAATGTAGTTTCGATCAAATAATTGCAGCCTAGTAGACCTTAGAAAAAACTTACCCTAAACTTTTGAATAGTAGTGCACACAATTATTGTAAAATGATCTTCAGAAGCTTTCCTGTACTCTGAATAACACACATAAACATTCCTCTTGCTTCTCTACAGGCTGGTTTTGCCGCTGGTGGAGCAGAAACATCCACCCAATTTCCTGAAATCAACCTGCAAGAGAAAGTAAGAGCTCTCCGAGTCATTTCACATGTTCTAGTTCCTTCGTGAGGTCGTAACATCGTCTTTCTTCTGTGTATCAGGACTGGACGGACTACGATGAGAAGGCAAGTGAGTCTGTGGGGATCTATGAGGTCACACATCAATTCATCAAGTGCTGAAAAATAAAGAGAAGAACAACTGACTGGTTACTGAATAAAGAATGAAGTTTTAAAATGACTACACCACACACTTGTTAGTCAGTGATGATTGCCTGTTGCTAATTGGTAAAAGGCTTATTAAATGCAAGATGGACAGTAAGTTTGATTATACGATACTACAATAATAAAGTGTGGAATTATTGGATTGTTTTGTGTGTGTTTTTGTGTTGGCTTGCAACCCAGCGAAATACTTTTATTACGTTTTTAATAAAATGATGCAGAAAAGAAAAATAAAGGAATATTTTTGCATGCCATTATGACATTCAGCCAGTGAAAAATGGGATATTTTAAAACATTAATTATAAATTTAGTAGGTGTCCTATGTTTATACAAACATCAGCGCACCTCAGAACTAAGAGTTCACTGCTCAAATTTTAAGTACGGTACTGAAAACATAAGGTTACTATATAAATATAGGGTCATAGGAGAATATTTTTTTTAGATTAGGGAACACATTCACTATTAACTGTACTACTAAATGCAGTCTTACTAGTAGCAGTTGGAATAAATACTAGTATCTTAATAAAAAGGTTCTAATAGCTAATGAGTAAGTACTAGTCACGATGAGAACATACCATTTGGAGGTTTACTACTTGGCTTCCTGTTTTGAGGTGAATAGTCTGTATATATAACACTTTGGACGTGAATATCCTACATCTGAACCACAGATCCATATACCGTATTTTTCGGACTATAAGTCGCACTTTTTTTTCATAGTTTGGCTGGTCCTGCGACTTATAGTCAGGTGCGACTTATTTATCAAAATGAATTTGACATGAACCGAGAGAAATGAACCAAGAGAAAATATTACCGTCTACAGCCGCGAGAGGGCGCACTATACCGCCAGAGATGCTGCTCATTGCTCCTGTAGCCTACAGTGAGCATCATAAAGCGCCCTCTCGTGGCTTGGGACGGTAATGTTTTCTCTTGGTTCTTGGTTCTAAATGAATGCGACTTATATATGTTTTTTCCTCATCATGACGTATTTTTGGACTGATGCAACTTATACTCAGGTGCGACTTATAGTCCGGAAAATACGTAAACATCACAGTTAAAGTGTACTTATCACTGCTGAAGTAACTATTATGAATACTGACAAAACTGGAATAGTAATAAATAAAAATAGATAGCCTTTACAAAATGTATCTTAAAAAATATTTTACTTCAAATAATAACAAAAAATTATTTAATAAAATAAAAATCAATTATACTATAGTTAAACTATGGTAACTTCAAATTAACTTTTATTTCTATACTAACTATAGAATAATAATTTCTAAAATAATAAAATTTCTATGCTAACCACAGTTTAATCATGGTATTTGATGTAAAACTGGTTATACAAATATCAGCACGCCAGAAAAACATGGTTTCTACACTTTCACCATAGTAAAACCGTGTTTAATTTTCCTCAGCAAGCAACATAGATGACATATTACTATGAACGATTATATTTTAAGGAATAAATGGTAAAACAGCTTGACAAATGATCATAAAAATAGACTTCCCCTTGTTTGTTTAAATCTTTGTTATCTAATATCGATGTGAGTGTGTGTGTGAATGTGTGTGTCTGAGGACAGAGCGCCATCTGTGTGTGTGACAGGGTCTGTGTGTTTATGATCAGCTGCTGTTGTTCAGTTTCAGAAGTCGAGTCCAGTTGAGCTGTCATAACACTAATCTGAAGATGACTGCAGCAAGAAACAGGGTTTTTGTCGTCGGGGTGGGGATGACGAAGGTAAACGCATCGATTGCATTGATATATGTGCGCTTTGTTATGGTCTGGTTTGCTCAAAGGCTACTGTAATGCAGCTTAGCTAACTGCTTGTTACAGAACACACTGTGCAAACCCTGTAGGAGTTTTATATAATAAATCTAACTATAAAGACATTCGGTGGCTTTGAATATAATATGTTTTATTATTAAACTATTGCATATGGTAGGTTGTTTATTTATGCGATGTACAGTAATTAGCCTGATTGCTAAAGGCAGACTGCATGGTGTGGTTCAGAACATCATTGCTCTCAATAAAGTGTTTTATCGCCATTAAAAGAAAGAGTTGTGCTATGCTGTAAAGTTTCTTATCAAAGATTCACTGTGCCTTTGTATCTGATCTGTGTTGAGTTGAGTAACTGTTGCATTGCACAGTGCTAAAGTCCTTCAGAGCTTCACAGAAACGCAAAGATGTCAGTGTAATCGGTAAATGACCCTGAATTAAATGTGTCACAGGTTACTGTGCGAGATGACAGTGAACGCTTGTTACACAATCACATTGTGTGCTCCATAGTTTTCAAAGTAACTATAATGGAACAATAACGCTTTATGTCTTAATGTGTTTCTGTATAAATGCACTTCATAAAGTTTTTTTTTTCTTCATATTATATGGTTTCATTTAATTTTATCCATTATATATTTAATAAATGTCCTGAGCACTATAAACCTAATGGGCAAAGTTTCAGGCAACATTTTAAAATCCTTAGTTCTAAAGAGCTTTATGTAAGTCAGTGATTCTTTGCTGTTTTTCAGTTTGAAAAGCCGGGAGCAAGAGACATCGATTACCCAGACATGGCCAAAGAAGCAGGTGCGGTTGATGAACCTCCTTCAGATGTTTAGCACATTGTACTGCAGAAATATGAATATTTTTGCTTCCCTTCTGTTGTGGCACAGGGCAGAAAGCACTGGCGGATGCTGGGATCAAGTACAGTGACATCCAGCAAGCCTGTGTAGGCTATGTGTACGGTATGTCATACTTTTATATAGTTAGTATTTTATAAGACATGTTAACAGTTACATTCTGACGTCAGTGTTGAATGTATTTTTTCTGTATATCTCCAGGTGACTCGACATGTGGCCAGAGGGCCATTTATCACAGTTTGGGTTTGTCAGGGATCCCAATAATCAATGTCAACAATAACTGCTCCACCGGCTCCACCGCGCTGTTCATGGCCCGTCAGCTCATTCAGGGAGGTGCGAACGCTGCTACAGTCGCTGAAGACTAAAGTCTGTACTATAGAAGGAGTTCAGGGATTTTATTTATAAAATAAATTGTCATTTATTATTTATTTAAACTATGGTATTGAACACACTTTTTTTATTGAATAGTAATAATATAAATAAAAATAATATCAATAAAGTAAAATAAATAATAAATAACACACACACACTACCTTTCAGAAGTTTTGGGTTGGTATGCTTTTTATCTATTTATCTTTAAAGAAGTATCTAATGATTACCTAAGCTGCATTTATATGATCAAATACAGTGAAAAACAGTTCTGTTATGAAATATTATTACAATTTAAATGGGCTGTTTCCTGATTGAATATATATTTGAAAATATAAGTTTATTTAATGTGATGGCAATATTTCTTGAGCACCAAATAAAAATTAAGCTCTGCAAAAAATCTTTTTTTGAAGTTGTTTTAAATGTAATTATATTTTGCAATTTTACAGTTTTTACAGTATTTTTGAGCATAAGAGACTTCTTTTAAAAACACTCTGAACAGTAATTTCAAACTTCTGAGCAGTTTATGTAACACAGAAACTCTTGCACTCAGGCTTGGCTGACTGTGTTCTTGCCTTGGGCTTTGAGAAGATGGAAAGAGGTTCACTATCCTCAAAGGTGTGAGTGCAGCTCTGTTATAATACCAGCGATGAAGCAGATCAGCCTGTGTCTCATGTCATCTCCTGGGTTTGCAGTACATGGACAGAACCAACCCTATGGACAAGCACATGGAGGTGATGATAAACCGTTACGGTGTGGCGGCGGCACCAGCTGCACCTCAGATGTTCGGCAACGCTGGAAGAGAGCACATGGAGAAATACGGTAAGATCTCAGCAAAGCCTGCAGTGTGTAATATGAGAGATTTCGATTGATCCAGACAACTACTCAGGCTCCTGCAATATGGTTCCTTCTGCAATAAAAGCTTTGTGTCTTCTCTAGGCACGAAACCAGAGCATTTTGCCAAAATTGCTTGGAAGAACCACAAGCATTCCACCAATAATCCGTAAGCTTTTGTTACAAAGGAAATGTGCAAATGAAGTCTTGTTCATATCACAGGTAACAGGAAGAGATATTGTCTTTCTTGTTCTCCACATTCTCACTCAGATACTCTCAGTTCCGGGATGAATATAGTCTGGAGCAGGTCATTAACTCCAGGAAGGTCTTTGAGTTCCTCACACTCTTACAGTGTTGGTAAGTGCACCAGAGAGTCCGGGGGAATGAGCTGGGTGCCATGGTTTGGACATCCACAAAAGCATGGCAGTTATTAGTATTTAAGTTGAAGTTGATCTCCGGTGACAGCACTTCTAGTACAAAAATCTAGTAAAAATTGGGTAAAATCTAGTAAAAATTGGGTAAGCACTTACAATGGCAGTGTGAATAAGCCAATCCATAACTGTTAAAACACTCATTGTTTTAATAGTAGAGCCACAAGAAAATATGTGTGTTTGTTGATGTGCAAGGTCTTTTTTTAGACTCTGTTCTGTCGACTATTAAGTGGCACATGAGAGATGTCTCTTAAAATTGAGTCAAAGGTTCATTGGCTTTGCATTTGACCTCTAGACACAGAAAAGTAACAGGCAAATTCCTTTTTTTTAATTTTTTATACAATTTAAAATGTGCAATTTATGATTTATTCATTTACTACATTATTGTTTCATTTAACTACATTTTAAATGTCTATTTTTCAAATGAAAATTAATTAGCTATTTTATTTAACTACATTTTTAAAACATGAATTTAAATAAACCATTTGAAATATGTAAATTAATTGGTTAATTAATTATTTTTTTTACTTATCCCTCATCTATTTTATTGAAGTGTCACTCCTGATCTTTAACAAAAAACTACTTTTTTTTTTTTTCAATATTATTCCACAAATGCCGTTGACGGAGTTTAATGTGTTCTGAACACAATTAAATACTTGTATCTAAGAATGTTGGTGCAAGCTGGTGAACTTTTTTGCATGCCAGTCATTATTCTAGCTCATAAATGTTATTATTTTAAGAAACATGATGCTCTTATTAGATAGCTTGTTAAACTTGGAGTTGCCCAACAGAATCAGATTTTTAAATGGTCTCTTATTTCCCTGCAGCCCGACATCTGATGGAGCAGGAGCTGCGGTTCTGGCCAGTGAGACGTTTGTGAGGAGGAACGGACTGGAGAAGAAGGCTGTGGAGATCATCGCTCAGGAAATGGTCACAGACCTCACCAGTACCTTTGAGGAAAACAGCTGTATGAAAATGGTAAGAGAAGATGAACTTGTTGAGCAGCAATCAGACTAAAAAAAAACGGACTTTTAAGTTTTTTTTTAAGAACCATTTATTCACCCTCATGTCTTTTCTTTCTTCTGTGGAAAAATATATATTTTGAGGAATATTCATATCTTAACAGATTTGGTTCCCTTGAACTTCCATTATATGGGAAAGAAAATACAATTGGAAGTCAATGGGAACTGAAACTAGTTGTATCAAAAATATTTGTTGTGTGTTCCACAGAAGAAAAAAAAGTAATGGAGGTTTAAAATGACATGAAGGTCAGTAAATGATGACAGACTCTTCATTTTTGTGTGAACTGTGGCTTTAAAGTATGATTCTTATGTCTAATGTCATGTTTTTTTAGGTTGGTTATGACATGACCCTTCTTGCAGCTCAGAGGTGCTTCGACGCTGCTGGACTGAAGCCGTCAGATGTAGACGTCATCGAGCTGCACGACTGCTTCTCTGCCAATGAGCTCATCACCTACGAAGCTCTGGGACTGTGTGCTGAGGGTGAGATGGACCGCTTCCCAAACACAACTTTTGAAAAATATAAGTTTAGTTTAGCTGCACGTTTTAAAATATGATCTGTTTTCATTGGTAGGTAAAGCTGGTGAGCTGATTGATCGGGGTGATAATACATATGGTGGCAAATGGGTGATAAACCCCAGTGGAGGACTCATCTCTAAAGGACATCCGCTTGGAGCCACAGGTACGCTTAATCAAACACACCTGATGGCAGATCTGGGTGAATTAATAGGATCACTTTTCCTCTCTTTGCTTTGGCTGTGAAACACAAAAGAAGAAGTTTAGCACAATGTTCCCGCTGCTGTGGCCAGCTTCTGTCAAGCTCAATAAAACAGTTAAACTAAACTAAAAAAAGCACCATTTTGTGTAAGCTTTGTGTGACCAAAATGTAAGCTGTTACTCTCTAAAAAAAATCTGGTACTTTTTTGCTCGACAGCAGTGGCATCTATTCACTAAAAATCTAAGTTTGGCTAGTTCAGAGGATGTTATTCAGCTTAACAATATCACATGACCATATCAAGTCACAGAAGTGAAGAATGACAGAAGAGAGAAAGAAAAAACTAGAGTTCATCATTAACCAATAGCAATAAATAAACAGCATAGTTTTTGGCAGGAATTAACTTGGCAGATTATAGACGGCTGCTGATATAAGAATAAATTAGAGGCACCTAAAACCATAAAATGAACACATACAGCGGTTAATTAATTTCTTGAAAACAATAGCTTTCATCCACAGTTTTTTTTCTCCCTACACAGATTATTTGTGACTGTCTGTAGAATAGTTCAGGCAAAAATGAAGTTTCTGTATTTATTTACACACCCTAATGTTGTTCTAGAGTGCATTACCTTTTTTTCAGAACACAAAAGGAGAAATCAAAACTAATGTCCTACTCACGCTTGTCCATTTAATGTCAGTGAATGGTGTTTACATCCTTTGCACTGTCCATCCCTAACGTGTTTGTGTGTGCATGTGGCTCTCCACCAGCAGGGGGAGTCATATCTCTGAATGAGTGAATTAACACTAGATTCCAGCAGGACATCAGTTCTGCAGCTGGCTTGAGTTACTAGGTGTGGTGGAATATTAAACTGGTTTGTCTCCTAATTTTAACCTGGGTGTTGTCATAAAACCAGGTGTAGAACAATGTCAATCCTTCTAACCTCTCCATCCATCCATCTCTGTGTCCCTTCCTGTCTCTCTCAACACTAAACATTGGATGTGTATCTGACAGTGATCTGACAGCGTTGATGTTGTCTCTCACCGTGTCGCTGCTCAGCCTCTGGTCTGCCAGAGCGTGTTCATGTGTTTTGGAGGAGGTGTGGCTTTGGAGACTGATTTTGCAGGGAGGGTGGAATCTTCTGCTTTCAAAGCTTGCTTGCTATTGCTAACCCCTCCGAAATCACCTACCGTACATTTAATGTAAAGATTTGTGATATAATAGCATTATTAATTGGTTAAATAACAGTTTCAGTCGAATAGACCTTAGTCAGGGTAACGCTGTATTTCATTTTTGATTGTGAATAAGGCTGTGAGGGATATTAATACATTGTGGTCAATGGATTGTAATGTTTTTTACAAAATGCCTTACTAAAATAAATTTAGTAGACAAAAACTAAATAAAATCCGGAAGTTTTGCATTTAAAAAAACAGGTTTTTTTATATTGCGTTCTGCAAAATGATTTATTTTCAGTAAATTTAGTTTTTGTTCATTTCGTAAACAATTTCTACTCCCTAGTTTTATGCAATAGCATGTAAAGAATATTTACTTTATAGTTACATATACAAGATGTTGTATGTCTGTATGGTAGGACAACAAATATCCAGAGAGTTTTCAATGCAGCTACTTTGTGCAAAATGCTAAATAAATGAAAAACAATTCAATTCAATTCAAGTTTATTTGTATAGCGCTTTTTACATTACAAATCGTTACAAAGCAACTTTACAGAAAATTATGTTTCCACAATATTTAGTAATAACTTATAAGTGGTGACTGTCAGTTTGTGCACGTATGACAGGATTTGTAGAAAGATTTATACAAGTCGTAGTCAGCCAGATGATGAACATTATTAATATTATTAATAATTAATAATTATTATATGATGCAGTCACACTTGTGGCAATTTTTGTTAGTTCTGTTGTTGATTCAGGGTTAGCATCATCTGGGGTCCTCTGAGGGGTCAGCATCATCTCTTCTCAGGTGTTCTGGATCCAGACTGGAGCTTGTGTAAAAAAATAGAGACATCATAAGCATAGCTGCTGTTCCAACAAAGTAAAATTAATTAGTTTAATTTTACTTTGTTGGAACAGCAGCTATGCTTATGATGTATCTATTTGTTTCTATGTTTTGCCACGGGATTTACATCAGTTTACAGTAAAAACAGAAACCATTAAGAAAGTACCCGGTCCCCTTTATGACAGACTTGTTCACTAATTGTTAGAGGATAGAAGAATCATCAGGTCACACAATAAAGAAACGCTCCCACAGAACCAGTGAAGGCAGAAGGCTGTGACTCTGAGAGCGAGTGAAGGATGAACTCTGGCCTGTTTTCGTGGCTCAGGTCTGGCTCAGTGTGCAGAGCTGTGCTGGCAGCTGAGGGGGGAGGCGGGGCCTCGGCAGGTCCCCGGGGCAAAGGTCGCCCTGCAGCACAACATCGGTCTTGGTGGAGCGGTGGTCGTCACTCTCTACAGGATGGGCTTCCCTCAAGATACAAGGTATGTTTAAAGCTAAAATGTGACACTGGAGCAGAAAACCAGTCATAAGATTCAATTTTCTAAATTGAGATTTATTTATAATCTGAAAGCTGAATAGATTATCTTTCCATTGATGAATGGTTCGTTAGGATAGGACAATATTTGTCTGAGATACAACTATTTGGAAATCTGGAATCTGAGGTTGCAAAAAAATCGAAATACTGAGAAAATCACCTTTAAAGTTGTCCAAATTAAGTTCTTAGCAATGCATATTTCTAATCAATAATTAAGTGTTGATATATTTACGGTAGGAAATTTACAACATATCTTCTTTACTTAATGTCCTAATTTACTTAATATCCTAATGATTGTTGGCATAAAAGAAAAATATATAATTTTGACCCATACAATGTATTTTTGGCTATTGCTATAAATATACCCAAGCGACTTCAGACTGCTTTTGTGCTCCAGGGATCTGTCTTAACTAGCATTGAGATGACAGGCCTAAATATATCCAGTAACTTCTTTTATTGAAATTATATTCAAATTTCAGTCCCAACCATCTGTTCAAAAGTTTGGGCTTTGTAAGACTTTTTCAAAGAATTTTCTTATGCTCACCAAAGCTGCATTAATTTGAATAAAAAATTGTCAATAATTTTGTCAAATATTAATACAAACTCAAATTTTATTTTAATATATTTTAAAATGTCAATTTTTTGTAACCTTATGTTAAAGTTATGTTACCGTCACTTTTGATCAGTTTAATGTGTTCTCGCTGAGTACTAAAAGTATTTTTTTAATTTGAGTATTCATCTTACTAACGCCAAGCTTTTGAACAGCAGTGTTCACTTTTATTTTTTATTGTGTTTTATGCTTGAATGGTTCAGCTCTGTTGTATGTTTGTTTAAGCATACTGAACACTGGGTGCAAAATCCAAGGTACAGAAGATTGTATTTCTATATGATCTACCTACATACATATTTACATATAAGTCTCTATAGGTACACAGAGTTCGTGAAGTTATAAGTCAGAAAATATTTACATTTCAAGTATTACATTTGTTAAATGTCATAGTTCTTTTACATACATTTACAACCAGACCTTTGGACTTGGTACACACCATACTGTACATGCACCAGCAGTGTTGAACTGTCTGAACTAAACCTTCTCAGCTCTCGGATCGCTGCAGTGGCCACCAGCGCAACCAGTGACCTCAAAGGCTTCAAAGCTCATACTGTCTTCAAGGAGATAGAGAAGAAGCTACAGGAGGTAATTCATCAGGAATGAGGCTGCCTCTAACTAACCATGCAGATCAGACTCTGCCTCTGAACACTGACAGTGCTTTGAGGTTTGTCAATGCCTTTGTGGCTTCTACAAACCTATTACACCAAGAATGAGTTGCACAGATAGACAAGAATGACTCATGGGTTTTTTCTTGGAAAGAGTAATATTCCTGGCTGGAGGATGTCTAAATCACATCTCAACTGACTTTAAGTCAGCGTGGATGTTAAATCTTCAGTGCTATTTTTACTGTAGAAATAATCAGCATCAGTGTAAGACGAAAAATAATACAATTGCATACTTTAAGTGAAATTCCGCAATGAATAAGATTCACAGGAGTTTTCAAGTGCGTGAAAAACAAATTCAGTTTTCTACATATTTATTGAATGATGTCATTATTTTTAACAGGAGGGAGAGGCATTTATAAAGAAAATCGGCGGTGTTTTCGCTTTCAAAGTGAAGGACGGTCCAGGCGGAAGTGAAGCATTATGGGTCGTGGATGTAAAAAATGGCAAAGGTTCAGTGACCAATGATGCAGGTGTGTTCAGATTTGTTCTCCACTTCATCGTGTGTTGCATGTTATTGGAAAATGTAAAAAAAAAAAAAAAAAAACATTGAAAGCATGACATTTACATTTGAATAAAAACAAAAGACTAGGGTCAGCTTTTTTTATTCAGCATTTTATTTAAGCGACAGTAAAGACATTTATAAAGTTACAGAAGATTCACGTTTCATATAAATGCTGTTCTTTTGAAATGTTATTCCTTAATAATATCAGTTTTCACAAAACTATTGAACATTGATAATTGTTTCTTTAGCAGCAAATCAAAATATTCGAATGATTTCTGAAGGATTGTGTGACACTGAAGACTGGAGTAATGATGCTGGAAATTCACAGGAATAAATTACATTTTAAGATATATTCAAATAGAAATTTTACGGAAATAAATATTTCACAGAATGACTGTTTTTACTGTATATCTGATCAAATAAATGTAGCCTTGGTTATGATAAGAGACTATATTCCTTAAATATTCCTTTTGAAATTGTAATGAAAACAAGAACAACAAAATAAATAAATAAATAAATAAAAATAAAAGTAACAATTATTATTATTTAATTTATTTAGTTTTTGTAAATAGTCTTTTGCATTGCACATTAAACAGTCATTTGTTCGATTTAACTCTAAAGTCAGTGTCTCCAAGAGCACTTTGTCATAGACAAATTTGAACATGTTTCACTGTTTACTTCTTTCACAGGTAAAAAGGCTGACTGTACTATCTCTATGTCCGACTCGGATCTGCTTGAATTGATGACGGGGCAGTTGAATCCTCAGACGGTACGGTTTGATGCTTTATTCTTAGTGGTCTGTTGACATCTTGTGTTTGTTCATGAAGTAAAGAACATTGAAGCTTTTCTGATAAGGTGTTGTGTGTGTCAGTGTAGTTTGAGAGCGTCCTGGGACAGAGCCAGCAGTGCATGATTAGTCCCTCTTAAAGGAAAACGCCATCATTTTTCCATATTTCACTATGTTCTTCCACTGTTTATTTTTTGTGTCACCGTACTTACTCATGTAACTACGTCTTTAAATAGGGAAAACACAGAAGTGTTTGGTAGCTTCTAAATTCATCCCTGTTTGGATCCTAAGGAATGAATGGTGCTAAGCTAAATGCTAGCATAGTGGCGCCGTGCACTACAGTGATTGAGTGCATGCACTGAGATGGGAGAAGTATGTATCACCTTGTCTAAGTTGACTGTGTTACTGACCTCACACATCGCTTCCCAACACAATTTTTAACTACCACAGTCCTATTAACGATCATTCTGGTAGCACGTGAAGGCAGCATCAGTGAAAACAATGATAGCTTTAGCAACATTAGCCTTACAGAGATCTCTTTCAGAAAACAAAATCTGATGTTTGATGCTTACTGTGTCTGGAGTCTGGACGTATGCGCACAAAGCATTCGATCCCTCTTTCAGTCTTCAGAAGCAGTCTTCGCACAACTCCAGCGCTGAACCGACCCTCGTTTGTGAGGCAGTCCGGTGTAAAATGTTTAGCACAAAGTATAGGACTTTTCCTTTTTTTTTTTGGGAAATTTCATTCGAAAATGAAAGTGAACCACCGTGTCCACCGTGTCCTCAACGAACTTCTATGTTCGTTGGTGCATCTCATCACACAACACTTTTAATAGCTCTTCTTCTAAATGCGAGTTTTGTCACTGTTTTGGAGCACACTGCCTTACAGATAACCTTATAGATAAGACTAACATATTGATACTAACACACAAAAAAACTTTCAGTTTAAGAGCCATAGAAAAAGGTAAATATGTAGCTTTAAAAAACAATGTTCTTTTCTTTTAATCAAAAGTTGCATCTTTGCATCATAATTCTGCTGGCTGATATTGCAACGGTAGCCTTCCAGATTAATCCAATGTCAAGGATGACCTTTAACCTGTGATGTGCAGTTTCACTAAACTAATCTCTATGAAAAAGATTAACATTGAGTTACTTTGACATTCCCTTGACCTGGCTTTAGCTAGCATGGCATGCATACAGTATTATGTTGCATGTCCAACCGTTTTTTTTTTCCTTGACTGAATCACACACATTAAAGCACATAAACCTCCTGCCACAGAATGCTGATCAGAGTGAAGCGGAAATCTTTTACGCAATCCCAAATTAGGCTAATGGCCTCTAATGTATCCTCCGCTGATGTGAGTCATAGCATGAAAAATAGATTGTTTTCATAAGCCCTTTGAAATGTCATTCGCCCGTGATTTACCCCCATCTGTGATGACTCGACCAGCCTCCGTCATGTCTGTCCATCTGTGGAAAACCACATCAGACATCAGATGGTTTGACAGAAGCTTCATCTAAAAATTAGCCACTCTTTTTACAGTAATCCTCCATAAAGGGAATCATTTTCAAATTAATCCTAACTAGAAATGCTGCACCGTTTAGAGCGCAAATCCATCATGCTCATGACGTGTGGAAATGGTCAAATGGAGAGAAACTCACATGAAATGTTGGGGGAGGAATAATATACGACCATAACCTTTTTATTTTGCACTCATCTACAGTGTATATTAGTATCACTGAGATAAAATATCGCTTTTATTCAGATTTCGAAATAGCTTATATACATTTTGATTTTGAATTTGGCTCAAATTTTTGCATTTTTGTTTGTTTGGCATTTCTATTATTACATTTTTTAGTTTTTTAATCATTCTAAGTTTTTTCTTCGTAATTTTCATTTCCGTTTGAGTTATTTTAATATGGATTGAGAAATTTTACCCTGTTCACTAGCTGTGTGTGTGTATATATATATATATATATATATATATATATATATATATATATATATATATATATATATATATATATATATATATATATATATATATATTAGAATTAGTTTTTATTATTATTTTATATTATTTCAAAAAGTCCAAAATGCTCTGTGAAGCTTTATTTTGTTAATCTAGTTTTCTCATTTAAAGGCATTTTTCCAAGGAAAACTAAAGATCACTGGGAATATGGGAATGGCCATGAAACTTCAAAACCTTCAGCTGACAGCTGGAAAAGCCAAACTATGAAACTGCATCTACTGATGAACAGGGAAGTGGCACACATTCATGAAGATGAGTTGTGTGGAGAGATGCTAAAATGGTTAATTAATATCTAAATAGAAATTTTTTGCTGAAATTGTATGAATGAAGTTGTGTAATATTACACAATAACAGTGGGTCTGTTGGTCATTGCATCATAACTGCATAAAGAATACTGTGTTACTAAAATACCTAATAGACATAAGCAAACCTTTGACAAAAAATTTCCTGTACAATGATAATAATATTGTGGTTTATCAGGAAAAAGAAAATGTCATGTTTCCATGGGAAAGATAACAGTTTAATCATTAGATTTCAAACTATACCTGCAAAGGCTTATGTTATATCTAGTGTGCAGTCAATTCAATTAAAATAGAAGCTAAGAGTAACCGACTTTGAGTCTTTAAAGGCCTAGAACTGTGTGTGTTGGTATATCACCATTTCAAAGTATTTTTGTATAATTGTATATTAATCAAGTTTGTAAAAAAATCACAACACTTATTTCTAATAAATATGCCAGTGACTTCAAAACATGCTGTCATTTCCAGATTTAAAATACAGTGATAAAAATATCTGCATATATTACAATACAGCCTCTGCACTGATGGAGGACTTTAGCTTTGTCACTACAATAAAATATAACAATTTTCTTTCATCCAAGTCATTGTTGAATAGCAAACCGCTGTTTTGGTTGAAAATGCACTTTATTTAACATAAATCAAGATGGTTTATTACTCACCTGCTGAATTTTTATCCTGAAATGGTTTGACCTAGAGCTGCTGGACTTCAATTGTGACTGTTTATGAATCTGTCCGTCTCCTCCAACACTTTCAGCACTGTGTATTCTAGAATATTATTCTATTTAATATTGCTATAGTATTCTGCCAGTTGATGTCCAAGGATATCCCAGTGGTGTTCCCCAGCTGTATCTCTGTTAACTGTGTGTTAACACACCTCACTACTCTCTTGTCTCTCTCTGTTTGTAATAAACCCTGTAATAAAAAAGGTCCTCCTTCCAGATCCCTGACACACAAATATCTCATCTTTGAACACTACAAAATGAGAAGAAATGCATTGCTTTCATTAGGCATACCGAGTGAGTCATTATTTTATAGAATTTCATTCAAATCACAATTAGTACATTTGACATTTTTCACACAAAGAATCCATACAAGTTGTAAGGCCTTTGAGAGTGTGTGGCATGACGTGTGAGTCCATGAAGCCCACTGACAAAATTCACAGAAGTTTGTGTTCATTTTAGTTGGGCTTGCCCTGAAATCTGTACATGTCAATATGTTATACACAAGAGCAGGGGTTAGAAACCATCCTCCTGAAGAGTTAAAGGTCTGTCAATATGCAAACAATACCATTCTAACATTTAGGGTTGGTAAGATTTCTGTAAAGCTTTTGAAAAAAGTCTTATGCACACTTTAAATTCTAATCTAAAATATATCTAAAATTTATTTTAAGATGTAATTTATTCTTGTGATTTAAAGCTGAATTTTCAGCATCATCCCTCCAGTCTTCGGTGTCACATGATCCTTCAGAAATCAGAATAATATGCTGATGTAACATTTGTTGTTATTATCAATATTGAAAACAGTTGTGCTGCTTCCTGTTTTTGTGGAAACCACGATACATTGTTTTGATTTTTTTCAGAATGCTTTGATTATCATCTTCAAAAGAACAGCATTTATTTGAAATATAAACCTTTTGTAACATTATAAATGGCTTTACTGTCACTTGATCAGTATAGTGTATCCATGCTAAATAAAAGTATTCATTTCTTTAAAATAGATCTTACTGATCCCCAAACGTTTGAACAGTAGTGTGTGCATACATCTATATTTACAGTATTCCCCATAAATATTTGTACACTTAAAAAAAAGTCTAGTTTGTATAAATAATCAATAAATGACCAAGACCAAGTAAATAGATCAAGCCAAGCAGCATCTTACTAACTTATAAACACCTTGTGTCAAACCTAACTTTTAAACAAATGGTGGTTTGGTGCATTTTTATTTATTTATGTATTTTTTAAGGAGGAACCTGATAAAATGGGCAAATGTAATTTATTCCTGTGAATGTTCAGAATCATTACTTCAGTGTCACATGATCGTTCTAATGTTTGACAGCCAGAAAGTTTCCAAATACTTTTGATGTCAAAACAGGTATGATGTCAAAAAATTATGTATATAAAGACTTAAAATGCAAAAACCTCTTAGATGTTTCTGGGATATTTTTCTTTTAATTGAGCTTTTTTATTTTTTTATCTGACTCTGATATTTAGGTTCAATAATTTCACTTTAATGGCAAGGTTATTAGTCAATTATTGAATGCCTTATCTTCAAATGTCCAATGTTATTTTTACAGGAGCCTGATCAAAATACTCATTTAAAAGAATAATCTCAGACAGACTTGGAGGTTTTTGCATTTTAAATCTCTCTCTCTCTCTCTCTCTCTCTCTCTCTCTCTCTCTCTCTCTCTATATATATATATATATATATATATATATATATATATATATATATATATATTATGTTAAGCTCTAAGCTATAGCCATCTTTAAGTTTTAGGGTTGTCTACAGCTCTAGATGGAGTTAAAGGCTGAAACCCCTCATATAATGCACTGATATTTGGACACTTTTAACACTGCAAGTGTCCAAAAATTTCATGGGGCCACTGTATGTGATCACTGGTGGTTAAATCTTCTTCAGGGGACAGTTTTTTCCTCCCTCTTTTACTGAAAGAACAGACTTAAACAGAGAAAAGCAGCATAATAAAACAAAACATATCCACATTCCTCAGACAAGCTGTCCATGAAGAGTGTTGTTCTTCTGACCTGTGGATCACAGGGAAAGGACACAATGACAACAGCACTCATACGTACACTTATCTTCCTCCACACACTTCGGCCAGGAGCTCGGCCTCCGGGGTCAACAGTGTTTAGGGAATCCCATCTTATCCCCTCACCGGCCCCCGATTGCTTCAGCTTTCCGTCATGAAATCCCCTACAAAGACATTGACACACAAATCCAAAGGTAGAGAAAGAGAACGGCTGGCGTCTTGCAGCTGAGTCTGTGAAGGAGTCTAGACATTGGTCTCCAGACCGTTCATGTCTATGGTACAGTGGTCTTTGTCTTTATGGTCTCGTTTGTAATGGTGTGGAGACAGATGAGGGGACCTCTTCTTGTCGGGGGGCCTGATGCCCTCCTCCAGCTGCATGAGACGGGCCACATCAGGAGACAACTGCTCGGGTTTCCTCATGGGGCCCGGCGGAGGGGGCTGGAAGCAGCCGTTTTTCTGATAGGACATCATCTGCTGGATGCTGATCATGGGCTTGGTCTCACAGATGAGAGGAATCTGTGACGAGAAGAGATTAAATCTTCATTTTTGTACATGCAACGTGTTATTATTTCAAACAACCCCTACAAACTCATTCCCACCTCCTCGCCCTCCTTCACAAAGTCTTTTCTGCATATGTGTGCCATGATTCCTGTGGCCAGAGCATCGCCCATCACGTTCACCATCGTCCTGAACCGATCCCTAACAGACACACAAGTAAACCTCATATTTATAAAGTTATTCATCATAAATCTTAACCAACATCAATCACCAGTGTTGCCAAATCTGTGGGTTTCCTACGGAATCCAACGACTACTGTTTCTGCAGGTCACCCCACTGGAATGTGATTTTGACTGAGATGGAAACCCCCAAAAGGTGGCTTTGACTCACCTAAACATGATTATTGAACGATTTTGATAGTCAGTTTGCCCCAGAAGGTGACGAGCTAGTTTTGAGTAGCAGTTTGGCTGGTCCACATTTCTAGCTACATTCTACATCACAAATCTAGGTAGCACTTTATTTTACAGTCCTGTTTCTCATGTACATACTAGGTACTTATTATAGTAATTACAATAACTATGTAATAACTAGGTACTAACCCTGAACCTACCCCTAAACCTAACCCTACCCCATGTAGTTACCTTGTATTATCAGAACTTTCTTAGATAAATACACTGTAAGTACACTATAAGTACATGTTAGTACACGTACTGTAAAATAAAGTGCAACCCAAATCTACATTTACAATGATTACAATTTATGAATGAATGAGAGAGAGACTTACAAGGCCCAATCCACAGCAATAATAAGAGTGATGTCATCTGTAGGAAGTCCCACTGAGGTTAACACGATCACCATGGTTACCAGACCGGCCTGTGGAATGCCAGCAGCTCCGATACTGGCTGCTGTAGCCGTGATGCTGATGCGTGATGAAGTAAAAAGTTAAAAAATAAATAAATAATAAAATAAAAAGTTGAAAAATGTCTTAAATAATGAAAGGTAAATAACAGAATCCAGCCAAAAAGATACATCTGAATTACACTATATAATTATATGTGTATTTTATATATGCATATCACTTAATTTATCTATATTTAATATATTAATAAATTATGTTATATCATCATATATCATCAATTAATACAAACCCAATTCCAAAAAAGTTGGAACACTGTACAAACTGTGAGTAAAAAAGGACTGGAATAATTTACAAATCTCATAAACTTGTATTTTATTCACAATAGAATATAGATAACATATAAAATGTTGAAAAAGAGACATTTTGAAATGTCATGCCAAATATTGGCTCATTTTGGATTTCATGAGAACGTACACATTCCAAAAAAGTTGGGACAGGTAGCAGTAAGAGGCCAGAAAAGTGAAATGTACATATGAGGAACAGCTGGAGGACAAATTTGCAACTTATTGGGTGAATTGGCAACATGATTGGGTATAAAAAGAGCCTCTCAGAGTGGCAGTGTTTCTCAGAAGTCAAAATGGGCAGAGGATCACCAATTCCCCCAATGCTGCGGCGAAAAATAGTGGAGCAATATCAGAAATGAGTTTCTCAGAGGAAAAAATTGCAAAGAGTTTGAAGTTATCATCATCTACAGTGCATAATATCATCCAAAGATTCAGAGAATCTGGAACAATCTCTGTATGTAAGGGTCAAGGCCGGAAAACCATACTGGATGCCCCTGATCTTCAGGCCCTTAGACGGCACTGCATCACATACAGGAATGCTACTGTAATGGAAATCACAACATGGGCTCAGGAATACTTCCAGAAAACATTGTCGGTGAACATAGTCCACCGTGCCATTCACCGTTGCCGGCTAAAACTCTGTAGGTCAAAAAAGAAGCCATATCTAAACATGATCCAGAAGCGCAGGCATTTTCTCTGGGCCAAGGCTCATTTAAAATGGACTGTGGCAAAGTGGAAAACTGTTCTGTTCAGACGAATCAAAATCTGAAGTTCTTTTTGGAAAACTGGGACGCCAAAGTCGTCCAGACTAAAGAAGACAAGGACAACCCAAATTGTTATCAGAGCACAGTTCAGAAGCCTGCATCTCTGATAGTATATGGGGTCACATGATTGCATGTGGCATGGACAGCTTACACATCTGGAAAGGCACCATCAATGCTGAAAGGTATATCCAAGTTCTAGAACAACACATGCTCCCATCCAGACGTCGTCTCTTTCAGGGAAGACCTTGCATTTTTCAACATTACTATGCCAGACCACACAATGCATCAATTACAACATCATGGCTGCGTAGAAGAAGGATCTGGGTACTGAAATGGCCAGTCTGCAGTGCAGATATTTCACCCACAGAAAACATTTGGCGCACCATAAAGAAGAAGATGCGACAAAGAAGACCTAAGACAGTTGAGCAACTAGTATTAGAGCCTGTATTAGAGAAGAATGGGACAACATTCCTATTCCTAAACTTGAGCAGCTTGTCTCCTCAGTCCCCAGACGTTTGCAGACTGTTATAAAAAGAAGAGGGGATGCCACACAGTGGTAAACATGGCCTTGTCCCAACTTTTCTGAGATGTGATGATGCCGTGAAATTTAAAATCAACTTATTTTTCCCTTTAAATGATACAATTTCTCAGTTTAAACATTTGATATATCATCTATGTTGTATTTTGAATAAAATATTGAAACTTCCACATCATTCCATTCTGTTTTTATTCACGATTTGAACAGTGTCCCAACTTTTTTGGATTCGGGTTTGTATATGAATAAATAAAAGTGTATTAAAAAATGAATATATTAATAAATTAAGTGAATTCCACCACTTGGTGTGAGTTACAACAAAGGAACTAACAATGATGTTTAAAATGGAAATGTCATTTATGGAGTTGCTAAACAACATTAATATGACATATAATAAAAATTATTACTATTATTAATATTTTTGCTATTATTAGTAAAAGTAGTAGTGGTATTACAAACAATATTATTATTATTATCCACTGGCAAAAAAAGAAAGAAAAAGTAACCTAAATTAAACAATTTTTAACAATCACAAATGTTCATATTCAGATGCACAGTCAAGATTAATTAGAGCATAAATGTTACCAGACAAGATCTATATTCAAAAGGGGATTCTTACCCATTCTTACCCTACCTGATGGTGATGATCTGTCCAAAGTCCAGCTCGTAATTGTTGACTTGAGCGATAAAAATGGCTGCCACGGCCTCATACAGGGCAGTGCCATCCATGTTTATAGTGGCACCAACAGGAAGTACGAAGCGAATGATGCGGCGGTCGATGTGGTTGTTCTCCAGGAGGCACTTAAAAGTGATAGGCAGCGTGGCAGAGCTGGAGTACAACACAAGAGTTTGTCATTTACATTTGTGCTACTTTCAATTCAAGACTGGAATACACTTTTTTTTTTTCATTTGTTATGTGTCTTCTAGCAATGAAGTGTCTTTTTCTGCATTACTTTGGTGTGTTTGGAACAATTTGAATGACTGGTAGTGTGTCATCCTCAGCTGTTTAGTGATGATGGGCAGTTTTCTGTTAGCATCTAGCAGGGCTTAGCTCAAACTATGAATTGCATGAAGGTGCAGTTACCTGGATGAAGTAGCTAATGAGATGAGCAGGGCCTGTAAAATCCCTCGGATGTAGACAATGGGGCTCTTTTTCGTAATGAAGAAATACATGGAAGGCAGGATGAACAGGCCGTGAAGCACCAGCCCCATGACAACAGTGATGGCGTAGAAGCCCAGTTTTTTCCCCATAGCTGATGGGTCGTCCATTTCCAAGATCTTTCCCGCCACCAGAAACACAATCCCAAACGGGAAGTACCTGAGGTGTTACATCAGAAATAGATGCCATTCACGGGGAATTCACTGAATAGTTGCACACGGTATGGAGGTGCAAACACTGGTGCAGTGCTGAATTTTTTTAGTGTGAAGCATATAAAAAAGGTAACTGTGAATTGCATATAAACTCAGAATTCTGAGAAATAAAGTCGCGATTCTGAGAGATAAAGTCAGAATTGCAAGGTATAAACTCACAATTGTGATAAAATATCTTAGCATTTCTGAGAAAAGAATCAGACTTAAAAGGTATAAATTTTTTTCTCATAATTGTGGATTTATATCTCAATTGTGAATTATAACATCAGAATTGGATAGCTCATAATTGTGAGTTTATATCTCAAAATTCTGAAAAAGAAGTCTGAATTGCTGGATAAAGTAAACTTACAATTGTATTAAAAGTGAGAATTGTGCGATATAAACACAAATGCGAGAAAAAAATGTATATCACACAATTCTGACAATATAATGCTCAATTTCAACTTTATTTCCCACAATTCTGCGTGTTTATATCTCACAGTTCTGGGGAAAAGATACATAATTGCGAGATATAAACTCACAATTCTGAGAAGAAAGTCAGAATTGTGAGATAAAAACTTGCAGTTTTTTTTGTCTGTTGTGGAAACAGGCTTCCATAGTTTGGTGAGAATGACCCCAACATAATTCTCTGTGTAACGGCTCTAGTTATTTGATTTATTGTCGTAGTGAGTCATACAATAATTTTAGGTTTAAGTTAAATGATATTTGTATATACCATATAACAATGGCCACAATTTTCAGCACGGCTTCATTGAGACTCTGGCAGAAGTTGACGAGAGCGCTGCCATTTGGTCCCATTCTTCCAAGCATGATTCCTAAACGACACGAATAAGTGAGTATTTATTAAACAGACTGAATAAAGCTGTGGAATTCCAGATGTTGCTGCTGCCACTCACCCATAGTAGCTGAGAAGATCACGATACCGAGGACGTTCATGCCCTCACTGGTGCCAGGAAGCGTCCTGAAGACCACATCCGGAGGTGGCGTCAGGTCCAGGGAGAAGTTCTGGATATCTGTCCCGTTGTCATCCTGGATCCCATAAATGAAGACCCGTCTGGTGCTTGTGTCTAGTATGTCCTGACCAATGGTTGGTTTGGGCTTCATGATAGGGATGCTCCTTGTGCGATACTACAATTCCATAACAATTCATCATTAACATGGCATATATAAACAAATACACAGCAAAAAGTACAGTAATGCAAAGATACAATATTAAAGGAACTGTACATATGCAAGGTTAATTTCAACATTATGCACAACTCTGTTCACGCTGAAACAGTTCACATTACAGCCCTTAATTATTTTGTCTAAATAAATGAAATGAAACACTAAAAGCTCATATCGATCAGTTCAAAAGTACATTTAGCCATCACAATATTATAATGTGCAGTATGACAAATAGATATATTTAACAGTGTTTTTGGCAACACTTTATTTTAAGGTATCCTTGTTACAAGCGACATGTACTTACTATTATAATAACAATAAATGATGCATAATTACATGCAAGTAAACTTAAACCAAATCCTAATCCTAGTCCTAACTATAGTAAGCACATGTAGTAAATTAACATTACTCAGTAATTTAATGTATAATTACACTGTAACAATGACACTTAAAAATAAAAAGTGTATCCATGCTTTTTATTTATTTTTGTTTTTAAAGGATGACTTAAAGTGAGCAGCAGATGACTGCAACTCATTTAAATAGAAGAAAATAACTGCACAATAAAGCAGCCAATACTAATTCATATGAACAAAACAATCTGTAATACTGGCCGATGACAGATGCATGGTGTGAATTACTGAGATGATGACATCACTGAATTCAATGATGAACTGCCTTTAACTGTCATTTTGCATTGTTGACACACTGTTTTCCTAGTTAATGTTGTTCAGTTGCATCGACGCAATCCTTTTTGTTTAAAGCTCTATATAAATAAAGGTGACTTGACTTGACTTGACAAAGAAGCATTTTAAGTACACAGCAGGTAATATTTTTCAAATGATATTTTACCAGTTTTAAGCCCCGTTCACACCAAGAACGAGAACTATAAAGATAACGATATTAGCTTCCACACCAGCGAATGTTATCCTCTGTTTATTCTAAGGGTGGCTGTGATTTTGCCAAGTAAGACATGTTCCTGGATCAACCTCTTTTGTTGATCCTGGATCAACATTATTGTCCAAAAATATAGACTTAACCCTATCCCTATCCCTACCCCTAAACCTAACCCTACCCATAATTTATTCCTAAAATCAGTCATACATGCCAACCCTCCCTAATTTTCCGGGAGACTCCCGAATTTCAAAGCCCCTCCCGAAAATCTCCCGGACCGTCCTTTCTCCCGAATTTCTCCCGATTTCCACCCGGACAACAATATTGCTACACCATCTGTCACTGGGCGCTGTTTTAGACCAAACGCTAATTCGGTTCTCGTCATTCTGGTAGACCAACAAGCTAAGCTAGCGAGGCTGGATAAACAGGTTTTGTTGACTGAGCTAATAAATTGAGGTCAACATCCAAATCACAACATTTTCTGTTGACCAACCATTGTATTTTTTTGCATCTGTAAAAACACCCCTTGCACAACAGAAGAAGAGGAATATATGACAAAAGCTTTTTAGTTGGACAAAGTACAACTCTGTACCTGAAGTTTAAAATGTATGTACCTAAAAGTTAAAAGATAATAACAGCACTTAAGATGAACTCGAATGAGTGCACATTGGAGCAGGTTCACCACAAAGGTATAAAAAAATATAGACTTAACCCTATCCCTACCCCTAAACCTAACCCTACCCATAATTTATTCCTAAAATCAGTCATACATGCCAACCCTCCCTAATTTTCCGGGAGACTCCCGAATTTCAAAGCCCCTCCCGAAAATCTCCCGGACCGTCCTTTCTCCCGAATTTCTCCCGATTTCCACCCGGACAACAATATTGCTACACCATCTGTCACTGGGCGCTGTTTTAGACCAAACCCTTGCGCTCCCATGGCGTCTGTTGTTGCTATGCAACCAAACTGCGCTCTCCATGATGACGACGAAGAAGTATCAGCAAAGGATTAATTGATTTCTAGCCTCACCTCGGCTCGCATTAGCTTTACTACTAGATATATTTCAGGAGATGAGAAGGAAAAACCCGCCTGGAAAAAGTAGCGCACCACGTTGCTTCCATTATGAGCGTGCTCACCGCGGCCGCGCACCTACGGTTGAAATAACGACCTTGAGCGCGAAAAAGATGCGATATGTGAACGGCCCCTAGAAGCAGACGTCTGAAATGAAAGGCAAGAACAGCTATTTATTTAGCTTTAGACTGTCACATGAAAATTTAAAAATGAAAAATCATAATTATAATGTTTTGAGAGTTTACTTATGTAATTGTTGCATTAGGCTATGAATTAATAAATGTTTATTGATAAGATCTAGCTATTTCATATCTCTTCATTTACAGTAGCTAACAAATTAGGGTCTAACCTCCTGAGGAGAGGCCTTAAGGAATTGAATTTGTGTATGTGATATATATGACGACACACAAACGCCCCCCCCCCCCCCGGTCCTTTTTAATATCTCCCTTATTCTGAGGTCTCAAGGTTGGCAAGTATGAAATCAGTGGGAAATGATAGCTGATTAACAAGGCTGTAGAACCACCTAAACCTGATTGTAAGCCTAAACAGAGATTTGCAGAAAAGTTATATCTCAATTCTGATTGGTTGATTGGAATGTTGTTCCAGGATCAACAAGGATGCTGATCCAGAAACATGATGTACTTGGTGAAATCATGCTCGCCTATTCTAAGCACACACGTGTCTGCCGCTTTAAACTCTCGAGCTCGTCACAGCAGGATTGATTCTGATTGGCTTCAGTGTTTTTATCGTTCATCAGCTGGGGGAACAAAAAAGTGATCCCAACGATATTGTTTCTCTGTGCCAAGAAACTAATAGAAAAACATAAACACTCACTTGCTGAAAAGTTGCTTGGACCAAGTTGGCTGGGAACATGTTGCTGATGGAGGAAAGAGAGTTTTTTATGAATATTATAATGAATATTAATGTTTACTACACAGAATCAGTGGCATTCTGCTGAAAAACTAAACTGGTTTATTCTGATCATCCACTAATTCGGTTCTCGTCATTCTGGTAGACCAACAAGCTAAGCTAGCGAGGCTGGATAAACAGGTTTTGTTGACTGAGCTAATAAATTGAGGTCAACATCCAAATCACAACATTTTCTGTTGACCAACCATTGTATTTTTTGGATCTGTAAAAACACCCCTTGCACAACAGAAGAAGAGGAATATATGACAAAAGCTTTTTAGTTGGACAAAGTACAACTCTGTACCTGAAGTTTAAAATGTATGTACCTAAAAGTTAAAAGATAATAACAGCACTTAAGATGAACTCGAATGAGTGCACATTGGAGCAGGTTCACCACAAAGGGGCCTGTGATGTCAAAATGCCATTTTAAAGTGGCACATGTTCTTTCCAGTCACCAGAAAAACACCATAAGTGCATTGCAGAAGTGTCCACATTGTGACACAGCCAACTAATCCTAATCCAAGTGCCTAGCGTCTGGTTAGCACAGAGGGCCCCAGAAACGCCAATCCCAATAACTTCTCAGTAGAGATCACAAATATCACATGCTATTTTGGTACCTTTCTAATTTTACCATTTCATCATGAAATGCACTGTTAACAAATTGAGGTAATCTTGTGGCTGCATCAATAGTCTCCTCCTCACTGAGGGCCATATGGTCTCAGGCTCAGATCACTAATCAGTTTAGGCTCCGGTCTTCACCATACACTCTTCTGACACAGGCCATGCTCTGACACGCAGCACAGGAGACAGGTGCATGGGGCAGGAATTCCCCATTCCTTAGTCCTCAGCCAACCAAAAACTGAAGCTCTCCTGAACCCTCAACATCAAGGACACTATACTTTAACACAGAGTCCAGATATTCACAATGAAATAAAATCATTATGCCTGGCAATTAACAGCATGTGATGGTGCAATGCATCTTTGCCTTTGTGCATAATGGGATTTATGTTTACATATCTGAGAAATTACAAGTAGATAGCAATAAAAATGCTCATGATCACTATACACAACACAAGCATCCTTGCATATAAAAGTTGTGGCTCACTTTTGAAGAATATTATACTCTATACATATCCTGAACTAACTAACAATTACCAACCGTCAAGCATTGTGTATGTGTATGAGTATATATACTGCTGTCTAGATAATTGCCTTTAAGCACAACAGAGATAAGTAAAGTATAGTGAAATGAATGTCAAGGTCTGGTGCTATCTTTCTCCTCCTGACTCCATATGAATGTATTACATTCAAGTAACTGTTTGTGACAAGCTCTTGACTAACTGTTCCACTGACCGACTGGAACAGTGACACAGTGTAACTGGGGTAAACTCCGGCCTCATTTACTCAAGCAAACAGTAACTGGCTTATCATGAGCTTTGCTCACAAGGTTTACCAGACAGCTCAAAGCCTCGGCACGTGAGATGTCTGGAACCCTTTATGTTCTATCACTGAAAACATGAAGGAAGTAACAGTGATTTTCTCTGCATAGTTAACTGAAGCCTACGCAATAACTATCCTAGCACAGGCAGCAAGCAGACTGATCACAGACACAATAGCACAGGCTTACCGGATGAGGTCCAGCAGAGCATCAGCGGAGCTCATGATGGGCTTCCCGCTGTCCTCTGAATCCTCCTTCTGGGCAGCTCCACCCGGGTGGATGATGACGACCATGACAATGCCCACCACCACAGCCACAAACGTCGTCCACAGATAATAAGAGATTGTCATGATGCCCAATCGACTGGAGCACTTAGCATCCAGCGCTGCCAAACCAGACATCAAACTGAGGAGAGAAAAACTTTTTTCAACAATATGTAAAACAATCCATAAATCAATTGAATGAAGAGATGCTAAAATATCAAATCAAATCAAATAATTTAAATCTAAAATCAATTATAATGAAAAAAATAAAAAATTGTTGGATAAAAAAATTTCAGAGACCAGAGCTATAATAATATATAATAATAATAATTTCAAAACAGTTAAATAATATTTATTGTTCAAGCTCTACAGTTAATTAATAAATAACACAAAAATATTACAAAGTGGTAAATTAATGATTTTTTTTTACATACAATGCTGAAATATATTTTTGAACACAAACATTCAGAAGTCAGTCGGACTTTTAGTAAAATAATTAAAAAAGAAAGAAATACAACCAAAAAACAATGCAAAACATTGTTGAAATATTTAATGTTTAAAGGTTAATATACAGTATATATATATATATTTGCATTTGTTTTCTGTTATGTATTTATTTACTGTTTGTTTGTTTACATCAGTATCCTGTTACACCTTCATGACAACTTCAGAAACCTTACAGAACAGCTTTATTCTTCACACCGATGGGCTTAACAAGGTTTTGGGAAACAAACATTATATGTGAAGTATAATGTTTGTTAGCCATCACCTACAGGTCAATTGGGAAACTTCTTGGAGGAGTTGGATGTGCTGCTATCAAACTTTCCTGAAGATGGTACTCCTCTGGTACTGCTTGGTGACTTCAACATCCACCTAGATAAACCCCAGGCTGCTGACTTCAAAACTCTGCTCGCCTCATTTGATCTCAAGCTAGTGTCTACTACAGCGACTCACAAATCAGGCAACCAACTGGACCTCATCTACACGCGCTGTTGCTCTGTGGACAACTCTTCAGTTGCTCCACTGCACACCTCAGACCACTTCCTCATTACTGCTAACCTAGCACTTACTCCTGAAGTGCCTCACACTCCAACGCAGGTCACCTTTCGACGGAACCTACGCTCACTCTCTCCATCTCTCCTATCTTCTGTGGTTTCATCCTCGCTTCCTGCACTCTCTCAGTTCTCTGCTCTGGACACAAACAGCGCTACGGACACTCTTTGCTCCACTTTAACATCTTGCTTGGACAACTTTTGCCCACTGTTATCTAGACCAGCATGCACTGCCCCATCTGCCCCCTGGCTGTCTGAGGATCTCCGTGAACATCGCTCTAAACTCAGGGCTGCAGAGAGGAAATGGCAGAAATCAAGAAACTCTACTGACCTCAGTGTGTATCAGTCTCTCCTCTCTTCCTTCTCTGCAAATGTCTTCACGGCTAAAACATCCTACTACCACAACAAAATTAACAGCTGTTGTGACGCTCGGACACTCTTCAAGACTTTCTCTTCTCTTCTTAATCCGCCGCCACCACCTCCTCCATCGACCCTTACAGCGGACGACTTTGCAGTTTTCTTCACAAATAAGACGAGATCCATCAGCGGCCAATTCTCCACACCGCAGACTGAGGACAACTTCACATTGACCGATGCACACTCTTTCTCCTCCTTCTCCCCACTCTCAGAGATGGATGTCTCCGAACTTCTCCTGTCCAATCATCCTACTACTTGTCCACTTGATCCGATCCCCACTCACCTCCTTCAAGCGATCTCTTCTTCAGTCATACCTTCGCTTACTCACGTTATCAACTCCTCTCTTCACTCTGGAACATTTCCCTCAGCATTCAAGCAGGCTCGGGTAAGCCCACTGCTCAAGAAACCATCTCTAAATCCAGCGCTTCTTGAAAACTACAGACCGGTATCCCTTCTTCCATTCATTGCAAAGACACTTGAGCGAGCGGTGTTCAACCAGTTTTCTATGTTCCTTGTACAGAACAACCTCCTGGACAGCAACCAATCTGGCTTCAAAAGTGGCCACTCAACTGAGACTGCTCTGCTCTCGGTTACTGAAGCCCTGTGACTAGCAAGAGCAGCTTCAAAATCCTCGGTACTCATCTTACTGGACCTTTCTGCTGCTTTTGACACTGTTAATCACCAGATTCTCCTGTCCACCCTCAGAAAGATGGGCATCTCTGGAACAGCACTCCTGTGGGTTAAGTCCTACCTCTCTGACAGATCCTTCAGTGTGTCTTGGAGGGGTGATGTTTCAAAGTCACACCACCTTGCTACTGGGGTTCCTCAAGGCTCAGTACTTGGACCACTTCTCTTCTCAATCTACATGACATCATTAGGATCTGTCATTCAGAAGCATGGCTTTTCTTATCACTGCTACGCTGATGACACCCAACTCTACCTCTCATTCCAACCAGATGACCCGACGGTAGCTGCTCGCATTTCAGCCTGTCTGAGTGACATCTCTAGCTGGATGAATGACCATCACCCTCAGCTTAACCTTACGAAGACAGAACTCCTGGTGATTCCAGTTAACCCATTGCTTCATCACAACTTCTCTATACAGCTGGGCTCATCAACCATTACTCCTTCGAGGACAGCTAGAAACCTAGGAGTTGTGATGGATCATCAGTTAAGCTTGACAGACCACATTGCTACAACTACCCGGTCCTGCAGGTTTGCCTTATACAACATTAGGAAGATTAGACCCTTCCTGTCAGAGCAAGCAACCCAACTTCTTGTCCAAGCTCTTGTTCTCTCCAGACTGGACTATTGTAATGCTCTCCTGGCGGGCCTTCCTGCATGTACTGTCAAGCCTCTGCAATTGATCCAGAATGCAGCAGCGAGGGTTGTCTTCAATGAGCCAAAAAAACCTCACGTTACTCCGCTCCTCATCAGGTTACACTGGCTACCAGTAGCTGCTCGCATCAAATTCAAGCTACTGATGCTAGCCTACAAGACGACCACTGGCACGGCACCAACTTACCTAAACTCATTGGTTAAATCTTATGTGCCCTCCAGAAGTTTGCGCTCTGCAAGTGATCGACGCCTTGTGGTACCATCCCAAAGAAGTTCAAAATCACTCTCAAGGACCTTTTCCTGGACTGTGCCCAGCTGGTGGAATGACCTCCCAATCTCAATTCGTACAGCTGAATCTTTACTCATTTTTCAAGAAACAGCTAAAGACTCATCTTTTTCGCCTGCACTTAACCAACTAACACTAGCACTTTTCCTTTTCTTGTCTTTTTATTAAAAAAAAAAAACAAAAAAAAAACCTACCTATGCGTTCTATACTAGACTAACTGAGACTTGTCATGGCACTTGTACACTGTTGTTGTTCTCTTGTTGACCTGACTGCTTCTATTGTTCTCATTTGTAAGTCGCTTTGGATAAAAGCGTCTGCTAAATGATTAAATGTAAATGTAAATGTAAATGTGAAGTAGACCCCAAAAAAGACCTATCTTCCGATAGCTTAAAACCAAGCAACATGCGTTTTATATGACTTGATGGTGCCATCACTGAATCTATCATCACAGTGATTACACTATCCCCAGCAACTCAAAGACATCTGATTTATAATTTTTTTTTTTTTCTGGCATCCATTTGCTAGCATTACAGTACACTACATATGTACAAGCTATCAAGTACAATAAGATGCAAAAGAGAAGTTAATAATTCTCTTTGATGCTTCAATGGACAAAAATATATAAAAGTATGCCTGTAAACGCATTCTTAAATGAGTTAAAAAGTCCTAAATGACCGGAAAGAGTTGGAAGAAAACCTGATGTGTGTAAGGATTTAAAGAGACAGCACTGCTTTAAAAGTGCAACCTGCCGCAGTTTTGTCATGTACAACAACAGTAAAAAAGATATCACTCACTGCTATTTATTGTTTAATGTTCTAGAGAACTCTACGCTGCGATCCCTAGAGGGCACATTGGGGCACAAAATCCAACCAAGCTGTGCCGAGGCGCATGCCTGTCCACATGGTGGGTGAGCAGTAAGCACCAAGGAAACAGGACTTTTCTAACTTGATTTAAGATTTTGCCTGAATTACTCGTCACAATACTTAACTTATTCAGAGCTGTGGGCTTGTCTAACTTGGAGAATAACACTGCTAATGAGATCCCAGCTGCCAGGCCTGTCTCCATTTACACCCATAAGGGAACATCAGGGGTCAGATTGCCCAGTGCTCCCTTCTCCTAGTACATTAAAGCTCTAACACTGGCAGCCCAATAATATTGTTTAAATACTGGGAGAGCCAAACCACGCATTGTAGATGCATTATAGATATCCGATGTGTCTTATAGTTCCCTTTCAGTCGGTCACTCTCGACATCGTGTCGGTAACCGATGAATTGGACTCTAGCTTCGAGAAACCATTCTACTTTGAGTGTAAACTAAATGAACCAATGCACATTGTTATGCAATTATTGTATCCAGCTGCAGCTGATCACAGCGTAAAAAGGCAGCAGGTGCAATGCATACCTGCTTTTCGCTTCGGACCTAAGCGATAACATCGTTATGCTCCATCCAGTGTCTTCAGTGAGCTATGTATTCTACGAGCTATGAGTTAAATGGGCTCTTGGAAGCTTATGGTATTAGTGGTACGGCACTTCAGCTGTGGTCATTCCTGAGTTGACTGCACTACCCCCTGTTGTGCTGCAAGCGGCCATTCCCCTGTGCACCTAAGCACTAAAAGAGCATTTCCCTGAAAGAGCAATTTCTCTAAAAGAGCTTACACAGGTGCATCTTTGTAAAGAAGACGGATTGTCTTTTTAAAGATGCCGTTTCACCTGTGCGTTTTTGGATCCTATCATTACCTGGTGACGGGTGATGGTCACGATCACTGCCTCATGTGTCTGGGCATTAAACATACTAAGGTAGCATCCATGGATGAGTCATGTTAACATTCCGGTTAGATAACCATCTCGGAGATGCATGAGGAGCTCACCAGGTCATGGACGGAACCTTTTACTGTTGGAAACCGATCTGCTGGTTCCTCCTCCCTCACCACCCTCGACGGTGAACCGTGCCTTCCTCCCAGGTCTGTAGGTACTCATCTGGCCAGTGATGCTTATACAGCCTGTGAAGAAGCTGCCTCCGCCTTACACGCTAGAGCGTTACTGCAGGTTCATCAGGCCAAGGCAGGTCGCTCTACCTATCCTGGCCCCCTTCAAACCTGGCAGTGAGCGGAAGAGCAAGAGAGGCCCTGAATGGGCGACCCAGAGATTGAGGAAGGCTCCTCTTCCTCTCCTAAAGGAGGACCATGTGGACAGTCTGGAAAATCTCGATGAGAACTGTTTTCTCTATCTCTGGGTACCCGCTGCCAACCTGTGGAACCAGGTAAGTATTGCACCGCACACTCAGACCCTTCTCTGGTCCACTCACAACCCGCCAGAGTTGGATTCCTGTTTGGGTACCTTCATCCCAGTGGTGGTTCCGTTGGTCCCGCTTGCATGGTATCTGGGTGCCTGGCATCTCCATGAAGTTGGCACCCCATAAAAATAAATAATCACCAAAACTATGCCATTCGTTTGTGCTGATTTGTGCCGCAAAAACTAACGTTTGTGCTAGTTTGATTTTTGAGATATTAAACATTATTTTTTGACCGTGTGACGTAACTCTCCACCCCATGTTGTCCAAATTGCTCCAAACCAGCACAGTTCGTTTGTGCTCGTTTGTGCCATTAAAACAAACACTGTATTTATTTTCCTTCCTTAGATATAGGCTAAATATTTTCTGGAGCCCAGTTTGTCAAAATCGCACAAAACTGGTGTCATTCGTTTGTGCTCGATTTGTGCCGGTTTGTGCTGTTGAAATGAATGTCAAATATATTTCTCCTTCTTGGAAATAACAAAAACAATTCTGGAGAATGATGTTCCTCCCCACACCATGGCGTCAAAATCTTTCCAAACTGGTGCCATTTATTTGTGCTGGATTGTGCCGTTAAAAGAAACCCTGTAACTATGACAGCTTCTTTTATATAACACAAAAAAACTTTTAACGAACAGTGACGTCTCTACCCCATGTAATTAAAATCTTTCCAAAATGGTGCCATTTGTTTGAGCACAATTTGTGCTGGTTTGTGCTGTTCAAATTTACATTGTATCTATTTCCCATCCTCAAAAATAACAAATACAAAACGGGCCAGTGACGGGTCCAAATATCTTCAAACCGGTTCATTTATGCTCGATTTGTGCTTGTTCGTGTCATTAAAAGAAGCAATGTAACCCTGACCTCTTCTTAAATATAACAGAAACTTTACTCTCCACCCTGTTTAGCGCGGGCACAGAGTTTAAAAAAAATGCTCGTGCTGCCTTAAAATTTTAAGTTTAGTCAGCTCCATGTTTTCATTAACTTCATATTTCAAGTTGACTAAGCTTAAATTTCAAGGCAGCACTGAGTTGAAACGGTGAGACCATTTTTTTAATTTTATTTTTTTAACTGCAAGACTATATCATTCTAAATCATTTGAGCTCAGTTTGTGCCATTAGAATACTAAACATATTCCCCCTAGCAATAACAGATATATGCTAATTCAGGGAGTTCTCCGTCCATGCAAATGCCAAAATCGTGGAAGAGAAACCATTTTTATTGAATTTATACGTCCGATCATAGATAAAGGCAAGATTTTCCAACTCTTTATTTTAAATTTGACTTTTAAAAGAAACTCTACAGAATTCAACTTATATAATCATTTTGGGTCTTCAGAAATTGTCAGCCCAAGATGTACAAACCCAAACTTTTGTAATGATCCAACATGTAAGGCCACTCAACCTGATCAAAATCTTTTTTTGCATCCAAGGACAGAATTACTGCCTTGTTAGCTTTTGTGTGATTAGCTATTAGATATTTTGTTGAGAAGGCAACGTAAGTAAAAAAAAAAAACAATCAGCCAGGGATAAATCTGGTCTGGTCAGTATGAATGATGGAGGATAGATGTTTGTTAAGCCGAATAGCCAAAAATTTTGTGACAACTTTCCTATCAAAATTTTGAAGCGCAATTGGCCAATAATTAGCCCGGTCAGATTCATCTTTATTTTTAATATCTTTGGGGTTGGTTAACAGGGTGCCATCCTTGGATTTAATTCTATGGATTGACCTAGAGGCTTGAGCCCCTTTAAGTTGTCTTGCCGGAAGCTTATCCGGCTTACCACCCGCTTCAAAATATCTCTGTCTCATTCTCAAAAATAGACTATTTGTTTGACCTCCAAGAATACAATTATACTCATACTTAAGTTTCACAATCTTGCTGTAATCTTCGGATGACTTTGACACTTGGTATGCCAATTCAAGAATAGGAAGAACACTTTGTATATCTTTAAGTCATTTCTCTCTTTCCTTTTTTGGCATTAGATTCATAGGAGATAATGTGCCCATGCATGACAACCTTTAAAGTCTCCCAGAGCGTAGAATCTGACACCTCCCCATTATCGTTAGACTCTAGAAATTCTAGAAATAAAACTTGGTGATAATATAGTCTTCAAATGTACTGTCAACCAGCAAAGGTGGATTGAAATGCCATGTATAAGACTGCTTCGGGAGAGAGAGATCAATAGACATGGTAAGGGTACTGTGATTGCAGATCAATATGCTATGGTATTTGGCTTCAGTAAAAAAATTTTTAATTTACATTTATTTTACCAGGAAATAATCCCATTGAGATTCAGAATCATGAGAAGTTAACTGAAATTCGACTAAAAAAAATGTATTCTACTGTAAGATTATAGTAGGAATAATTCCTGTCAGCAGGGTATTGAATTCTCCAAATATCCACCAAAATGTTGCACTCAAGCAAATTGTTTAGGACCTATACTGATGCAATTCCAGGTGGGGGATGTGTGGATAATCTGTCTAAATAAGGGTCTAAATAGCAGTTCAAGTCACCCCGGATAGGATTACTATATTAGTATGATTCTCACCGGGGAGTAAAAAAAAAAAAAAAATTAGGGTCATCAGTATTTGGACTGTAGATATTCCAGAATGTGAACGGGAAAGAGTTTATGGATCCAGAAACTGATAAAACTGCAACGGGGGTCTGTGACCATAGAAGAAAATTTAAATGGAATATTTTTCCGAAAGAGGATGGCCACACCCCAAGCATGAGAAGTGAATGGTGATTCATAAACTTGCGCTATCCAGCTACACCATAACTTATGCTGCTCAGTTGCTTTAATATGAGTCTCTTGTAAAGGAATCGCAACTGCTGGGCAGTTCACAAAAACCAACATCTCAAGGGGAAGGAAGCCTCTCAAGGGTGAGGTCTCAAATATGTGAACAATGAAGTCATACTATAGCTAGGAAAAATAGGGGCCTGTTTTTAATGAATTTTAATGTCATTTTAATTAAATCTCGCATTACAATGTACATTCATTACTCCTGCACATCAAACTCAGCAGCTAACTTCTAAGTATGTAGTCACTGCAATGTCAGGAAAATGTAATTTAAACATTTTTGAACCTAGTCTCCAAAATTTGCACCACACATTTCCAGGAACACCGCTGCCTCCATCGGAGCCTCGAAAACTGTAGGCGGCCCCACCATCTGATGTTAAATTTGCAGCCTAGCCGGGTATCGCAGTGTAAACTTGATTCCTTTTTTGAAAAGGGTTTTGCATTACAAACCCAAAAGCATTCCGCTGAGACATCACTTTGCTAGTATAATCGTGAAAGATTAGGACCCTTTTTCCCTTGTATTCCAACTGTTGCAATCTCCCACGGCACAGAATCAGCTACTTCTCTTGAAAATGATGGATGTGCATCAGGATTGTGCGCTGCTTTTAGCCTCCGGCCTTTTTAGGCTGAAGAGAACGATGCGCTCAATCCACTTTATCATGATGAGGGAAATACCCAAGCAATTGGGGAATTAGCCTTGAAACAAATTCAGTGGGTTTACCCTCCTCAACTCCTTGTATCCCCACGATCTTAATATTTTGTCTTCTAGACCAAGCTTCTAGATCCAAAACTTTATCACGGAGGTGACTGTTTTGTTTAGACAGCTCTGAATACTTGGTTTCCAAACCCTGTATCCTTGCCTCAAAGTCACTGGTCGCCAACTCTTAATTAGCAACCTGAGCTTGTAGCTCAACCTGAGAAGTCACAAGCTTCGGAAAGTTGAACTCAAAAACATCAAAGTGGGCATTTGCTCAATTGCAAATTTGACTCGGTCATCTCTTTACATTTCTCTCAGAACATAGCGAGAGCAGCATCTGAAATTTTCTCAGCCATGTCAGATGAGCTATTAGCTTTAGCATTAGCCCCGGAAACTTCATCATCAGAGCTCTTAACTTTATTATAGACACTCAGCTTCAGCATTATAGAGGCTTAATAAGAGTTTATAATAAATTAAATGGGTATACTTACTTTAAAAGTGATTATACCTTATGAAGTATCAGACACTGATTCAGAAGTGCTTTGTCACTGACATTCATGGAGCTATTTCAGTTTGAATGAGTCCCTGATAAGTACTTTGGGTGGCTAATTTAAATAAGACAAAGGTAAATCCTATATCATTCAATACCCATTGAAATCATAATTCTGCTATTATGTTGAGATGTTGATTCCTCCATTTTATTCTCAATTTGCTCCTCCATCATTGCATCCATTGATGGAAGATAAATTAACCTGTCAAGGTCCCTAGATCTGAATTCATTATTTTAAATGAGCTCAATTGTTTAGTGGATTTGTAAAGCTTCATTCTGTGTTGTGAAACAAACAAAAACTGTAAGACACAAAAGCTTAAATGATCACTGCTTCACACCGAGACAATGAAAAGAGCTTGATAGCAATGAAATCTTTGCTTTTATATGAGACGTCCCTTGCTAACCAAAATGAGCAATGCCTAACCTAACTACATCAGTCAATTTAACATATAAAATAAATCCCTGCAGTTATTTTATTTTTGTGCCTGACCTTACTGAATATGCATTTGTAGGAGTTTCCCTTTCAGACACAAAATTTATGGGAGGAGGTAATTCAAATGAATCATGCAACGTGATTTGCTAACATTTGTGCTCGTCTAATTACTGATGTTTGCACCATTACTTAACACCCCAAAAAAGCATGTCTTATGGGATTGCACTCTAATGCTAATTTGTCCTGTTTAGCAAATCTGGACCTAGGTCTTGTTTTTTGTTTGAAACAAGCAAAAAATATCTGACAGTAAACAAGAAAATGACTTAATTTTGACTTAATAACTTGTGTCATTCTGCTCCTCAAGTACATCTTGTTTTAAGAATGTTTAGATATTGTTAATAAAAATTGGACAATAATACTAAGAAAATGCTTTTTGCAGTGCAGTAATATTTACAATGAATATCCTTTTAGGAAAATAGGAGTTCATTTTGATTTCATGTCAACTCCAATGAGTTTAGTGACATTAATCGCTCTATAGTGTAGTGTCTAATAATCCATAGGCCTACTTGTTTTCTTTTCTAGCAGTGTATTGTACTGAGTGCTGGTTGTGCACGAGCAGGCGCTCATACAGTATATGCTAATAGTGTATGTACATGTGTGTTAAGCCCCTTGCTGTCTGACCCTGCATGTGTTTCTGCTACAGGCGGCCAGCAGGACTTCCAGACCATCTGGAGCTTTCTGTGAAGCACCTCTGTTTGACAAGAGCATTACCCTAATCCTGCCTGGAGATGGGAAAGTTCAGATAAAGACTCTGCACCTGGGCCTTTTCCCCACGCAGGTCACATGGGTGTCATATTTCTGAGGTGGGACAAAGCAAAGCACCTGCATACAGTGTGTAGCAGAAACACTCACACAAATGTTCAGGACACATTTCAGACAAAATAATAAAGGAAAGTGTAAAAAAAAAGTTTCTTGTATAAATAAAAATAAACCAGCATTTAAGATCTTATAGAACTTAAATTAAAATGTTTTTTTTTTTTTTTGCATTGTGACATTATTTACACCCCCTCCCCCAACATTAAATTATTAAATGTTATGTTTATGTATGACATTATTTATTTTATTTCATTTAATTGATTAATTAATTTTACATTTATTCCCTTTGTTCTCAACTGTGATTTTCAGCATGTTCTCATTACTACTTAATAACACTTAATTTACCAAATATTTTAATACCTTTTAATAATAATACCTTTTAGTTTAAAGGTTTTTTTTTCTTTTCTTTTTTTTTTACATTCATGAAAATGAGTTGTTTTTGTGCTTGCATTGTCACAGTGCAAAAACATTGGTCCTAAATTACATTTTCTATAAGAAAAACATGATTTCTTATTTATTTTTTTGGTGAACGATGGCCTGGATCAATGTTTTTGATCTTGGTTTTGAGAGACTCTTATGTAACTGTTATGAAATTCAAATGTAACAGCAATTAAATATTACCATATAGTCTTCAGAACTACTTTTTTTTTTTTTTTTACAAATTTTGAAATTAATCAACAGCACAATAATAAAACAGAACAGATGATAAATCATGTCTTATTATGCATAACCCGCTTATTATTAGACTAATAAACTAATACATTAAATAGAATCTATTGGTCACATGTGATACAAAATAAACTTGATGATTAAATAAAAAAATTTAATAAAACATAAATTAAAGCTGTACCTCCTGTTACCATAATTACACTTACAGCATTGACTCATTATCTGATTAATAATGATCAAGCTGCAAATAATTCACTACAGGGACCAAGCAAGAGTTTGTGGTAACAAAAAGTAGTGTTACCAAAAAACAAATAAATAAATAAATAAATAAATACAATTATTATATTATATTATCATTTTATATTATCAAATCAAATTATTATATTATATTATCATCTAATAGATCTGGTTCATGATTTTACAAGCTAAAAAGAACAAACACAAAAGAGGATACTTTATCTCCTCATTTTAGAAAACCTCCAAAAGAATGGGAAAAAACATATGTTAGAACATATGAACATAATCTCATAAAACTCATCAATCTGCTACTATGATGCAGCTGAGCTGAAAAAAAAAAGACGTGCCCTAATCTTTCAAAATGTGGATTGATTTTTCTCCATATAGATGCAATCATTACGCAATGACAACAGCATTAAAAATGAAAAATGTCTTACAGCAGGCTTCTTTAACATATGAGAGGATTATGTGTCCTGCATCATGCTCTGTACAGATTCTCATTCTGCACATCTATGTATTAAAATGTAAATGCAGAACGACAGAAAATGGAGATTCGGATTTGATTGGGAGTCAGAAAGTTGCATGTTATCAAAGGCAGAACATCTAAAGGATCTATCATGTAACAGTATTTGCCTATAGACCAATGAGAAACACACACACAAAGTGCCAGCAGTGGTTGCCAGATCTTTGGCATGAAATATATGCTAGCAAACATTTATAAACTTGCATTAACAGTTACAGTGCTATTATACAAACCTAATAAAGTACTAAAATCTACCTTTACAATACATTGAGAACCACCAAAAAAACCCATGTGCAAATGTCTCCTGACGAATCAAAGCTCATCACAAGTAGCTTTTCCACAAGCTGATGTAAATACTATGTATGTATTTGTGTCATACTCACAAATACAAAATACAAAATACAAAAACCCCAAACAAAAAGCTGTACCTGTATACATGAAAACAAAGCATTTAAGGAAATTTCAATGAATTAATAAAGGAAATTCTGTGAAATTTTTGTTAAGATACGTTTCAAAATATATTTACATAAATATAATTTATAACAACCTACTTTTGTTCATTTTTGGTATATTTTTGAAAATGTATTTTAAAAATATAAATGTTTTTTTTTCTTTTTGAATGCATTTAAAATCATTTTTCCCTCCATTATAAGCCTATAAAAAATACTTTCACATCTTACATTTGAAGAAATACTTTATTTGGACATATAACACATCTAGATAATTTTTTAAAACATGAATAAACCTATTTTGATCTCTAGTAGACTACTCCATCCACTTTTGCCTTTATACTGAATGTAGGCTACTGTAAGATTCGAAATGGATTTTCTTGCCCTGAATTACATTGTGAAAGATACATATTTTGGGATATGAAATACATTATATTTAAATATTTTTTTATTTAACTAAATTGTTTACAATATATTTGTTTCTGGAAAAAATATATCTTACATGTATTTTATTTTATGTATTGTATTTTATTCACTTTATAGTATGGGAACTTACCATTTTACAGTTTTTTTATAGCATTTTTCAGTTTCTTTTACTGTTAAAATTAATTCCCCATTGGTGACCTTTTAAAACTGTTCTGCGTGTCTGCACGGCACACAGGGATAAGAAAGGGCCTTTGATTGTGGCCGGTGTGTTCATCGGATAAGCTGGTTTCCACTCTTGCTGGTAGGCAGATGGCATTGAAACGAGGACAGTACGCAAACCCTGCTTTGGCCCCTAAGCCCTAGCATACCATTTGATTAATATGACATTTTTATTCATTTTAAAGCAGCCAAGGCATTGACTGATCTTCCATCTCGGACCCTGATGAGGAAGGTTCTCATAACCCAAATAACTTCCTAATTCAATTTGCCGCCAACTACTACATTTAGGTCAACATCAACCTGACTGTTTTATATTTAGTCTCTGGTCATTCTATGTGATGTCTGATAGGAGATGTCTTGGCTACTGTGTATATGCAGTTGGTCCTTAGCTTCCTTAGATTAGTGGTAATTAACAACCCTGACCCTGCGTAATGACTCTCTAGTGCGTGTGTTTATGTTCACTTTAAGTCAGAAGACTTAAATGCACACGTCAGTCTATGGTGCTTTGTGGTGTTTTTGGAGATAAATTACCAGTATAAATCACCAAGCATTTTTGATTATCTGTGGAAAATAGGAGACATTCGATAAAACATTTTGTGCTCCACAGAAGAAATAATATAATATGATTGGCAGCATTCATGTAGATTATACAGTAGAGCATGGCGCTAGCAAAACCATGGTCATGAGTTCAAGGAATGCATGGACCGATATAATGTGAATGCAATGTACTGTGTCTTTGTCACTTTGGATAAGCATCGTGTAGATGTAAATATAGATTGTGATTTGGTATTTTTATACTAATGCATATTGATCCTCAAATCTGTGGAACAGAAGCTGTATAGTATGTCTAGGCTATGTTTAGGCTATCATGTTTTATCATGCTTTACCAGATTGATAGATTTAGACATTTAAGTTACTCAGAATAAGATTCATGCGAACAGGGACCCCAAGAAGGAGTAAATTTAGTCCTCTTTTACCTGGAAACTACTAGAGGCAGGATGAGCATCTTCAACATCCGCATCAGCAACTCCCCTGGGAACTGGAAGTATTTCACCTCCTTCAGGAGAAACAGAACCACACAAAATTGGTCTATCATAAAGTCAAAGTGTACATCTGTAGGCTATGTGTTTGGGTCTTGGCTAGTTTACACATGGAGGCACACAGAGTTGATTCTTCTTTCGCATCTCCTTGCTCTTGACCAGACACATACACATAACATGATCTCAAAAAAAAACCTTTCCACAATCATTTTCGTTAACACAGAAAAAAAGAAAGATATTGGATGTGTATGATTATACTGGATTTGTGCATCAGGTCTTAAAGTGACAGCAGCCTATAAATACCTCCTGCTGTATTTCATTAATGCTCATTAAACAACAAAACTTTAACAAAGATTAATCTGTATTTAATTTATATAGTGAAAACTGTTATTTTACACTTATATTATTACATTTCTGTACCTGAATAACACAGTTAAACCTTATTTTATTTGGAGCTTATATGCTTGTAATTTGTTTTTCACTGATTATTCACTTTTTACTGAGTATTCACTTAATTATGTTTGACATTTTATTTTAAAGTTGTTTTTTTGTGGCATTGAAGAAGTACTTAAAGTGTACTTTAATAAATGGAAAGCAAAATTTACATTGATATAATTTTTTTTCTTGCTGATCCAAAACAAATTTTGATCCGTGACTCAAAAAATGCAATATGATTTGAAACCACTAATTATCAACATAGAACATATCCAGATTTCAACTTTCTGTGGCTGGTACAGTAATAGTGCCAAGTAAACTGTGCCACACAAATAATGTTGTGGATGAGTCACAATCTATAATATGCATAATTTACATTAAAAAAAACAAACAGGTGTTTTGTTTCATGTTTCTTCAAGTTTAAGATAGCCCTAAACTGCAGCCCAAGAAAGTTGCTGAAGAAGAGCCTTTAAGCAAGAGAAAGACTTATTGAAGACCGTATTGTGTTTGAAGGGAGCTGAGAGTCATGATGCTGGTGTTAAAGCGCTTACAGGCCTGCATTAAGGATGGGACAGGGACATAAAGCTTAGATCAGGGCTGTTGTCCAAGCAGCATCATGATCGATGCTGACAAATGGCTGTGCATCATTGGCACTCCTGTGCTAATGCTAGCATTAAAACAGCTGGCACCGAGCCCACATCTGTCACTGGCAGCCCTGACTTGGGCCATGTAAAGTCTGTAAAGCTGCCATGTGGCGTAATCTAAACGGACAGAGATGCCAGAGCTTACTGCTAAACATAATAACTGATGGAAAATATAGTGACAAACTTCAACTCAATTAAATAATCAGTAGTCAAAATTGATTATCAACTGATCACATTTGTCTTCTTAGGTATTACCAGAGGCTGACCTCTTTTTTTTTTTTTTGCTATGGATGATTGATGCAGTGAAGCAGTCACTTACTGTAATAGTGCTTCCACGTTTCAGATGACTGACTGATAATCCTCAGGGTCACTAGATGCCTGCTTTTCTCATGTCATAATGACAGAGAGCTTTGATGGAGAGCCCATCTCACTTAATCAATGAACAGCTAGTGAACAGATTTAGTACTGTAGACAGATTATTGTCAAATGTATAGTTATCTGATATTTTATGCACTGTAAAAAAAAATCGAAGTTGTAAATAAATATTTTTATATAAATGTTAACATATAAATAAAAATGTCTATATATTTTATTTAATTATTTGTAAATGTAACTAGAAATTTCAGAGTGAAAACTGTGTCAAAGTAAATTCTACAACATTTGTATTTCTGTGTACTGTTTTGTTTTGATCAATTAACATATACGAATGTCCATTGTAAAACAAAGAAAGATATTTCATTAATCTAATTTAAAACACTTTTTCACATTGGTTTCATTTGGTTTTGAAAAACCTTTATACCATTAAAAAAAAAAAACATTACAATGCCATTTGGTGCAACCATCAAGTAAACAGCTGAATGCATTTGAGTGTACACATCTTTATAATTAATTAAAAAGTTTTTAATGCAGTACATCTTTTTTTCAAGGTAAAAGTTTTTTTTTTTATTCAAATAGCACAAGTTACGTATTAATATCAAATATCAATACATTGATATAATGTGACCTTGCCTTGTCATAAAAGTATAGATTTGATAGTTAAAGAAACTTATCGACCTTGACACACAGTCATGAAATAATTTCCTGTCTTATTTTTTTCTGCATGTTGGTTGCACCACATGACTTTGATTTGGAGGAAAAAGGTTCAAGTGTTTTAATCAGTGAAAAAAATAAGGATTTTAATTCAGATAATTCAGTGAAGCGCTATTTTTTGCTATTTTGCTATTAAAAACATACTGATTAAAGAAAGTGTGTATCATTCAGGCCAATGTATGTGTGAGTTTTAATGCAACTTTGAAAAAAAAATGTACATCTTGTCAATAAGAATACTATCTATCTTCATCTTCAGCTGCTGTCACTTTAGCTATACAATTAATATCTGCCATTAACTAATATCAGATGGCAGGAAAGTTGAGACACTGCAGGAAAGATGGAAACATTGACTGTTATGTGTTCAGGAGGTGTGGAAATCAAAACTAACCTGCTCCGAGAGGTGTTTGGAGCGCAGAAAGAAGCCCAGCAGGCATCCGATAACCACGGCCAACACTGACAAGATGAGGAGGCCGTTCTGTTGGCACACATTTTTAACACGGCCCCACACCGCACCCAGAGCCATGGTGACACGTCCACGTCTACTTTCCGCTCAATCAGCCATACAAACTCCCTGACCCAGTGCACAAACGTCCCGAGGGGACAAAAAGAAACACATGCAGAGAACGAAGGAGTAAATTAGGAAGGTAGTAATGATGATAATGAATGTCCCTCCAAGAAAAAGCACTTGTCAATCCACCGTTGGTCACTGCAAAATCCCATCACCCTTTCCAGTCACTAACACGCTACTCTTCTCTCTCTCTCAGTCTCTCTTCGTTCTGCCCCATCACACCCCTTACCCTGTACTTCAGCCTGGCCAATAGGGGGCTCTGGGACAGCTGGCGGTATTGTCCCAGAGGTTAATACCAGCGATCCTATTAGAGCCGCACTGCATTAAGCCGATCTGAAGATGGATTAAAGATCTCTGAACAACTGGAAAGGGGATTGTTTCATGTAATAAAACAGGGCAAAAACATAAAAATGAAGCAAGTGACATGACTCGGTGTAGATGTTACACAGCAGGGGGTTTAGACAGAGGTGAATGTGGACACGGGTTGCCAAGGCTCTGTCAGTAGTTACAGGTATGTGATTTTGCTCCCTCCAGTGGATGATGGGAAACTGTATCTAAGTCCATTTATTCACTCAGTCTGCACCTGCACGCCAGTTCAAGACAGGAAGTGCAGGCTGTGCCAATCACAACATGCTGGGATCATTTAGAATGATAATATCACATGATGTTGATTCAGGGGAAAGCTGCACACCTATGGGTCTTAAAATAATTATACAAAATTGCACTAAATAAATAAATAAATAAATAAATAAAGGCTATTTTGTGATTATTATTATATATTTTTTGCATTGTGATATTATTTCCAGTGAATTTATATTAACTGAAAAGAAAGTGAAAATTAAATGAATGGATGATTGAAGAAAATGAATGATATATTGTTCAAATTGCAAAGCATAAAAAAGTTAATAAAAATGTCCTGGAAGAAAAGTGCAAGTGTATTTATTTATATTTTACAGTGTGTTATTCTTATTATTAAGTTTTTGCAGTTTTAATCAAATAAATCATTTTACCACAGTATTAAAAAAACAATAGAATTTCAGTAATGAAAATTGCCTTTAAGAAAAATAAAAATGACCAAAAAAAACCCTGAAATGTTAAATGCAGTATGATAATGGAAATTTTGTTTAAATAAAATATATGTAATGGACTCATTTTGGTGTTAAGTGTCTCCTAAATACAGTCTATATAGTGATATTCCCAATATTTCTTAATATTTTCAGAGGTTGCACTGAACTTCTGCTTCAACAACACAGTGTACAAAAGGATGGGGATTCACAAAAAGACAAGATTACTAAGGTTATTCCTAAAACAACAAGATCATCAGCCTATCCAGTCAAAAACGTATTTCTATTTGATATCACAAATTTAGTGAGTAAATAATACCTCTTCTTATTCTTCATGGGTGATCTATGAATGATTTCTAGTGGGTCAGAATCAGCAGAGGTCCATCTATGCTTTCAGAAGATCATTAATGCTGTGCTTTCTCTTCCATTTACTTTTTTTTTTATTTTTTTTGCGTTCTAGGTTTTATGTATGTATGTATATATATATATATATATATATATATATATATATATATATGCATCAAGAGTAATGTAGCATGAGTAATCAAACCTTCTATGGTTATGATATTTGCTGGTATTGCACATGTATTCCATTAAAAAAAAAAAAAAAAAAAAGGGTGTAAAATGCCAGGAGTGTCTTGTGATGTCTGATGTATCAACCAGAAAACGGGGAAAATGAGTTGACCTTCTTATAACACAAAAGAGACCTCTCTCTTCACTGACTGTGCATGAAATGAAAACATTTGACTCGAAGAAACACAGATTTATCAATGACAAGACTTAAACTAAATGTGAAAAATGCAAAATTTAGTTAATTGTAAGCATCATTTGTAATCGTATCTGTTTCATCTCATCAGTTCAGACCAGACTGAGACACAATCCTGTTACACAGCTGTCCACCAAAATTCATTTTTGAACATGCTATTCAGTAAATAAAAAAAAATAAAACAGACTGCAAAATTCTATACATCTGACAAACCAAACAATTTGTACAAGGCCAAGATCCCTGTCTGGTCTTTCCTGATAAAGACTGGGAAGTATTTTTCAATCGTATTTGGAAAGATCTGAAAGCATGTGGAGAAAAACCTCTGAAGATTGCAGAGTGGGACGGAGTAGATCTGAATATATGGTACCTGGACGACTGGGTGTTCGTATTCATCTGCAGGGACAAGACAAAGCTTAGAGGTTATTCGATGGGTGCCCACCCAGCACAAGGAATATCACAAAATGTTCACCATACAGGTTTTGTTCAAGTGGCAAAATCTGCATATGCTGACAGCACTCTTGTCGATCGTAAACAAAATTTTCAAATGGTGCGAATTAGGGGAAAAAGGGGTTCAAAAGGGGTCTGATCAGTGCTTGCGGTGTTCGGCCAATCACAATGCAGTGGGTCAGTTGGCCAATCAGAGCAGACTGCTCTTGTCTGAAGGAGGGACTTTGTAGAAAATTATGTGTTTGAGAGAGGCGGGGCATAGAGGACCTACAATAATGTATAGTATTTGAAAAATATCGTGTTTTTTTAACATTGAAGCATGTCAACATATTCTGTTACACCAAATACACACAATAATGATCTTTAAAAAAGCATCATATGATCATATGATCCCTTTAAATATAAAACAATACATGACAGAAGTAGAAGAGGCACAAAGGTTAACCTCATGCAAATTAAATGTCTTTTATTAACAATATTCATTGATTTATTCATGCACGTATGCATTCAACTGTATAAATTATTGTCTCAAAGATTTATTTTTAAATTAAATTTCAACACTATTAAGAAAAAAAATCATCCATCTATGGCAATAAGTTAGTTACGCTTATCAAACCAGGTGTTCATGAAGTTTAAGACCTGCTGTTCCTACTGCTGCTGACCTGTAAGTTGCAAGCTACATAGTAAGTTAATGTGGTTATTATATCACATCAAATAGAGACTCCGTCTGTTCTCTGTGTTGCCAAAAGCATATGCTGTCTGTGTGCAACAGGAAGCACTTGATTTGGACGAAAGGTTGGAAGTGGAATAATGCCTGCAGAACTGCCAGAAGCTCCAGGTGGGTGACGTAGTTCCCGATCTTTGTTGTTGTCATAATGAGTCTTGCTGATGGAAAACTTTCTCTCACCTTGCAAAACTGTCTTTTTTAACTAATATGGCAACTGTAGTATTTCCGCTCCCTTTCTCATCTCCTGGGAACCTATACTGGGAAACTTGATGTTACATCTCTGTGTGTGTATTTTCCTCACTTACAATAACAACTGAAAAATGTGCCAAAGAACAACAACAAAAGTAGTGATAATTTATAAGAACCTTTATTATAATGTGAAGATAACAATTTCCTAATGCCTCAACCACCTTAATATTTAAATGAGAAATATTTAAATGTGAAACAAGTGACCAAAGATTCCAGTATCATTTAACATAATCTTTAATAATTCTGGAGTATTAAACATTGTAATGTATAAACATTGTCTTATAGGGACTCTTTTAGGGCAGAATGTTTTGGGATACAGAAGGACTGAAAACGAGAAAAATAAATAAAAATACAAATCCAAACCCCATAGAGAGATTGTCACGTACGGTGATACAAGGAAAACGGAAGAGATCCAAATGCAGGTAAACAGGTTTATTGAGGGCAATCCAAAAAGCATAAACAGTCCAGGCAGGGTCAAAACCAGAAAATCCAAAAACATAAAACAAAACAAGAACACATGGGAAGAGCAGACTCTGGGAGGTATCATACATATGACAAGGACTCCGTGACAAAGACTCAGACAGACCGGGTATAAATACACAGAAGGATAATGGGGAAACAGGAGACAGGTGGGGAACAATCAATTAACTAGAACAAGGAGGAAGGTGACCAAATAAGGGAACAGGAAGTGATAAGGTGACAGACACCGTGAGAAAGGAGGACATCTAGTGGATACCCAGGGAACACAACCCAGACACTGTGACAGAACCCCCCCTCTACGGAGCGGCTTCCAGACGCTCCACGATAGACAAAACAGAGACCAGGAGGGAGGCGGACAGGTGGAGGCTCAGGGGGAGGGACGGAGGGCCAGAAAAGAAAAACATGGGGAACAGGCACCAGAATGTAACACAAAACAGGAAGACCAGGAGGGTGGAGGACCGGAGGAGGTTCAGTGGGAGGGACGGAGGGCCAGACTAACAGAAAGGAACAGGGACAGAAGTGAACACAAAAACAAAAGGCAAAAACAACAACATGAAGCCCCCCAGGGGGGAGCAGAAGACCAACACATCCTTGTGGTCGACGCCAGAGTCCTCCAGGGCGGAGCGGAAGACCACCACAACCGTGTTGTCAGGGCAAGCGCCCTCCAGGGCGGAGCAGAAGACCACCACGTTCGTGTGGTCAGAGTGGAAGCCCCCCAGGGCGGAGCAGAGGAACACCACGTCCTCGTGGTCGACGCCAGAGTCCCCCAGGGCGGAGCAGATGACCACCACGCCCCTGTGGTCGATGCCGGAGTCCAACAGGGCGGAGCAGAAGGCCACCCAGTGACTTGACTTGACTCAGAAAGTTCAACGGTGACCAGCCTTGTCTCTGGACAGTCCATGGTACCTAGCCCTGGCTCTGGAAGGTCATCAGTGACTAGCCCTGACTCAGGAAGATCATCAGTGACTAGCCCTGACTCTGGAGGGTCAACTGGAGCCTGACTCGACTCTGGAGGGTCAACTGGAGCCTGACTCGACTCTGTAAAGTCGACGGGCACCTGAATCAACTCGGGAAGGTCAACAGGAATCTGACTTGATTCCAGAGAAACAACTGAAACATGACTCGACTCTGGATGATCAACAGGAGCTAGCCCTGACTCTAGAGGGTCAACGGTAACTAACCCTGACTCTGGAGGGTCCATGAACACCTGACTCGACTCTAGAGGCTCAACCCGGAACTGACTCAACTCTGGAAAGTCAATGGCCACCTGACTTGACTTTGGACTGCCTGCGGAGATGTGAGATGCCTCGGCTTCGGGCACTTCCTTTGGAACGGCCTCGGGCACGGCCTCGGCCTCCAGAACAGCATCGGGCACCGCCTCGGGAATGGCCTCGGGCACCGCCTCGGGAACGGCCTCGGCCCCCGGAACAGCATCGGGCACCGCCTCGGCCTCCGGAACAGCCTTGGGCACCGCCTCGGCCTCGGGAACAGCATCGGGCACCGCCTCGGCCTCTGGAACAGCATTGGGCACCGCCTTGGCCTCCGGAACAGCATTGGGCACCGCCTCGGCCTCCGGAACAGCATTGGGCACCGCCTCGGCCTCCGGAACAGCATCGGGCACCGCCTCGGCCTCCGGAACAGCATCGGGCACCGCCTCGGGGACGGCAGCGTCCTCCGGGCTTTGAGGAATGGTAGACGCCTGTCTCCTCCTCCTCCGCCCTCTATGATGGCGAGTCGGTGGCACCTTGTCTGGAGACTCAGGCGTTGAGTCGGCCATCTTGTGCTGTGGCTCTGAGCTGGCGGCCATCTTGTGCGGTGGCACTGGGCTGGTGGCCATTCTGTGCTGTGGCACTGGGCTGGCGGCCATCTTGTGCTGTGGCGCTGGGTTGGCAGCCATCTTGTGCGGAGGCGCTGGCTCAGCAGCCATGACGTGAACCGTCTTGGGAATTTCTAGGATCTTGGATAGCTTCTCGAAGTAATCAAGAAAGGTGTCAGTGGCAATCTTGGACGTTGGTGCTGAGCTGGCAGCCATCTTGCACTGTGGGGTGAAGCTGACGTCCATCTTGCTTCGTGGTGCGTGGTTGGTGGCTATGCACCGCAACGTCACTGGGTTGGCGGCCATTAAGGGCAGTGTCGCTGACTTTCCTCTTCTGCCCTGGTGAGCCGGCGGCTCTGGTCCCTCCCACGTGAGCCCCGAGTCGAAGGGGGGCCATGGTGGAGAGCGATGCTGAGCTTCCTCTCGCCCACCTCCTCCTTGGCGACCTCCCCTGGTCCCGCGAAACACGACCAGGCGGGTTCCCTCAAAGCGATCGCCTCTCTCCCGCTCGGTGGCTGGGGAAGAAGCGTCAACCGACATACCGCTGGATCTCTGCGTGACGGAGTCCTTCTGTCACGTACGGTGATACAAGGAACACGGAAGAGATCCAAATGCAGGTAAACAGGTTTATTGAGGGCAATCCAAAAAGCTTAAACAGTCCAGGCAGGGTCAAAACCAGAAAATCCAAAAACATAAAACAAAACAAGAACACACGGGAAGAGCAGACTCTGGGAGGTATCATACATATGACAAGGACTCCGTGACAAAGACTCAGACAGACCGGGTATAAATACACAGAAGGATAATAGGGAAACAGGAGACAGGTGGGGAACAATCAATTAACTAGAACAAGGAGGAAGATGACCAAATAAGGGAACAGGAAGTGATAATATGATAGACACCGTGGGAACTGAGGACACTTAGTGGATACCCAGGGAACACAACCCAGACACTGTGACAGAGATATACAACAACAACAACAAACAAATTCTGACAATGCATTCTTCACATCCTGCAGGAAACCCAGATCTAAATTAAAAGTATCCCTCCTTCTTCCAAGATGTCTGAAGCAGATACATCCAGACGAATGAAAAATGTTTCATCTGATCTTTACTCTCAATATCAGGAATTCTTTGTAGTGGGATTTTGTCAAACTGCAAGTTTGTGGTTGTTATTGAGAAATTTCCCTTCCGCTGGGATCCAACACTATTTGGAAACCCACATTCTTCAAAATATCTTATTTTGTGTTCAGCAGGAGAAATTCAGACAGGTTTGGAATGACATGAGGGTAAGTAAATGATAACAGAATAATCTTTTTTTTTTTTTTTACTAACATACAGTTAAGCATCAGTTTGCAGTATATTATTTAAAGTAAGCATATGATTTATTTTTTAAAGTGCCCTAATTTTTCACAAAGGAAGGGAAGATGTTGCACAGACCAGGGTGAAACAATATTCATATACTGTATTTATATGTGTAGTGTGGATCTGCTGATACCTGCAAAGACACAAGGAAATGAGTTAACAAGTAATAAAAATGCCCTGTTAACCCAGATGAAGAGTTACACCTTTTTCAACCTTTGCTCAAGATGCTTTCATTGTGATGCACTCCGCACTGAAAACATGATCATCAAAAAATAACAAAAAACACTGAAATATTGGATTGTACCAAGCAACAGGTATGTATAAAAACATTACTGTTTATTTTACTGTTATTTCAGTGGGTTTTGACTATTTCAGCTGATTTTTCAACTGACCAAATGAGTCACATGACTGTTGCATTGCTTTACATTGCTCACCACATCCTTGTATTTAAGCCTTAATTCTACAGATATGTAAAGATGACATAGCATTATTATTGAGTAAGGTTTTGTATATTCTGTCTCAAAAGGACTGTTATTAATGTACTTCCACCATGCTGATCCTTAACTGATCTATTTAAACCAAATGTATTGCTATGACATTCATCATGTTAGTCCATACCAGGAAACTATTTGCTTTTTAAGCAATATGACAGGACTGTGATTAGATTTACAGATGAAAAAAAAAAATTCATACAAATATTTTTTCTTATAGACAGGCCAACATGGGAAACATACACCACAGAGTTAATACGGTTCTGATCACATATTTGGTTATGAAAATGTCTGCACATGAATGTCTGACTCCTCAAGAAGACCAATCAACTGTTTCATCAGAACTTTCACTGAAAAGTACTTCAGATGGACAAAATGGTTAGTGCATCAATTTAAAGTCCATTAGCAATCTGTGAAATATGTTTTGATAATTAAGTGAAAATATATCATAATAAATAATCAATCATAATAAACCATGCATTACTTTATTTAAATTCACTTATTATTGTGTGTGTCACAAATATGGATCCTGTCCATAGAGATTTTTTGTGTGTGTGCAATAAGCATTATTAATTTACTTAAATCATTTTTGCCATCCTCAGACTCACTGGGAATTGCTGAAGTCCACTCCGGCTGGCCAATTGTGCTCGGTGCTCTGACAGCGGTGCTTTCCATCGGCCTCCTGATAGCACTGGCTGTGAGATACCGCTTCCTCCGATGGTGCCTGACCAGACACAGACACGCTTTATTACTGGAGGGAGAAACGGCCAGTCAGTTCAGACAAGCTGGAGATCTGGAGAGAGAGATCCCAGTGCGTGACATGAGGGGCAGAATGATCCAGAGGGGAGAAAGTTCAGATGATGATGATGACGAGGATGGCTTCATCGAGGACAACTACATCCAGACAAATGAGAGAGAGAAAGTCGAGGAAGAGGAACTCCGGCAGGACGATACTGAAGACAGTGATGATGAACTGCTTATTCCAGACACTATATACAGTACGTGAACTGATTTTCTCCATGCACCGGATGTCCCCACTATAAACATAAAGTGACAGTTTGGACATTTGTATTTCTAATAGATAATGTTCTTCAAATTGTTTGTTCATCAAAGATTAGAAGAAATCTAAAGAAGTCTTTGAAGGATTATTCTGGTTTGAGTAAAAGTTAATTTCAGTCGTCGGCATTTAAATTGCATCTTTCTTCCTTTACTTAAAAGAAATCTGGGATACAGAGGCACTTACAATAGAAATTAATGGGGCCAATCCATAAACATTAAAATATTCATCAAAAAATCAATAACCTGATGGTTAGATTAGAAAAAATATGGTTTAAACAATTTCTTCTTTTAAAACCCCTCAATAATGGGCTCAGTTAATTTCCATTCTAAGTCACTCAAAATACATTTTCATAATTTTTTTTTTACATTTTTTTTGCTAATAAATATAATGCCACAAATGCTGTTGATTGAGCTTAACTTGGATATGAACCCTGAATAGATATTCTTTTTTTTTTTTTTTTGCATACATTTGTTTCCTTATGATCACAACAGCTCAACACCTCAAACTTATGAAAATTAATCCATCCATAATAATTGATAACCATACAATCTGTTCTTCTTATTTGCCAGTGTGGCTTTTTCTTTGAATATCTTTCTAAATGTATAAAAGCCTGTCTTAAAAAAGTAACTTGCAATGTAAGTGTGTTCAATTCTCCAGCGAATGAGAAAAAAAAAAAAAAATACCACACTTAATAATTAAACAAACATGCTTATTTATATATGTTTCACTGCTTATAGCATTAAATTAGCACAACATTTTCTTTATTTATTTATTTATTTTTAGGTGAATTAATACAGTTATGAAGAGCTCATTACAGTTCACTACATTACACATATACAACTTTAATTTAATGCAGCTGTATAAGCTCTATCATAGATTTATTTAGCAAATTGTGCATACTTAATGTATTGTCCATTCAAAAGATAAACTGTAACAACTACTCTGGAATGTGTAAAGAATTAACTGTGGCTTGTTTTTTGCGCCACCTGTAGACAGCTGTGTAGAACAACAACTTCACTTCAAGTTAAGACACTCTGACTTTGGAATAGCATACTATGCTTACTTTTTGCCACAGAAAAGCAAGTGGGTATAACTGCAGACCGGAGATCTCCAAAATGGGGCGTGAACTCCAAAATTGGGCAGAACCTCCAAAATGGGGCGGGGTCTCCTTTCACAAAGACTTTGACCATTAGCTGTGGCTTCAGCCAATTGTTACTGACTTACATTTCAAAATAAAACTTTATAAATTAAACATTGTTTCTAGTTAATCTAAAATAAATATGCGATATAAATAAATGTTCTCCATGAGAGCAGAGCCCAAAGCTTGTGGGCAGTGGAGTTTGGACCCAAGTCTGAACCTCTGCATCATGATGTAAACGGGAATCACTCAGGAGCCGTCCCAGCTCAGGGGAAAGATTTTACTCCAAGCAACGGGGCCGTCCCGAGGCACGAAATTCACAGGCTAGGAGGGGGTAGTGATACTGGGTGTTTTTGTCCAGTGAGTCTAATATTGCATAATCTTATTAACTGTTCATCTCCTGAACTCCAACTTTCTTTACCACGCTATTCAGTGCCAATCCCGCCATTCAGTAAATTTCACTGGTTAAGGTAAGCATGGTTAGCATTTTTTGTTGCATATTTTAAGAAACACTTTAACTGACACAACCAATAAAAACTTCAGAAACATCTGTGGGGTGGAGTTTGCACTCAAGTGGATTGGGGGAGAAATTGTGCATGCGTGTCATGCACCCGTCTCTCAATGGGAGGAAGCCACGCCCTATTTTGGAGCTCCCACCCCGATTTGGAGTTCCCGCCCCTATTTGGAGATCTCCAGGCTGCAGTTATACCCTTCTCCAGAAAAGTACAATTTGGATACAAGTGTGCTAGAAGTTTCTGTTCATTTATCGGATTGGAAATGCATGGTAAAGTTGAACGCATTGCAGTCTGGGATATGGAATTCAAGGGAGTGAACTTTGTTGAACAAGGGTAAACCAGGTATTCAATTCAAGATTAAAGTGAAAGTGTGACTTAAGAAAGTGTGATTAATTTCCATATGGACCATTCATACTTGATCATTTTGACTTCCAAATATAAGTTCCATCGCCTGGTACTCATAAGTCGAGATGCAAAATGAGAAATGGCAAAGCAAACATTTGATTTGGAGGTGTTTGATTGCCAATAAATAAGTCTTCTAGCCAAATTGCAGGTATAACAGGTGTAAAATGAGCACGAATGAAGCTCCTATTGTGTTTTACACACCAGTTTGTGCAAATAGGTCTTAATATCATGTAGGAACCAGAGCCAGATGGAATTCTCTGTTCTCCTTTCACAACAAATTCGACTGACTGGAAGTTGAATCCCTCCATGGTCGGTTCCTTTGCCCCATCACTGTATACACTCTCACCCTTCGTCGTCTTCGCCTTCTCGTGTTTCTCCTTCCTTGCACATAAACCATCACTCCATATGCCATCACACCTAGGACCACAGCACCCCCACTGGCCAGGAGGGTCACGCCAGAGAGCAGCATGTCCAGCTGAGTGAGACTGAGAAGTGTAGTCCCACACACCACCAGTGCCAAACCAGAGAAGAGCAACAGCACGGGATCCACCGTTCCTCCACTGCGCAGCTGCTCGATGCGTCTGCGGCTGCGTATGCAGCCCATGTCCTGCACTGCAGAGCTGAGCAGCTGCTTCATGAGGACCACCAGTGCCAGGAGACAGAGAGTAGAACCTACGCCCAAGCGCCACAGCACCGAGGGCCCCGCGGCGGAGGAGGCAGTCGAGAGGAGCCCCACGCCAGCCGAGCCCAGGCTCAGAACCATGGCCACTGAAAAGCAGTAGCACAGGAGAGACACATGCGGCTCGTTGAACCACCACAGCTCCACCTGCTCCTCCACGGATTGGCGCTGGAGCCACAAAGGGTCTGCTTGGAGACGAAGGGGAGCCCCGGGACTCATCATACTCAGGGGTAGAAGCTCCATCTCCGGGGTCTCTCAGATGCTGCAGTCGACTGGTATGTGTATTGCCTCGAAACAACACATTTGAAAATGAATAACACTTCAGGTTCAATGCATTAACATTAGTTATGGTAACATCTAAATTTACTGGTTCTCTTCAAATAAAAAAAACATATATATTTAGCATCACTATATCAACCTAAATTAAAAACAAAACTAATTCTTATGTGTTAAACATTGCACTTTAAGGAAACTTTTTACAGTGCCAACATGATGAACTAACAATGAACAACATGTTTACTAGATTAATCTAGAATAATGTTAATTAGAATAATGTTAACATTAATGTTAATGTTAATTTCCAAGTATTAATTCTTGTTTTGTTTTTTTATACATCAACTTAATTTAGGCAAGTTTAAATGTTAAAATCTATATGTAGAAGTTACAATAAAAATGCTGTTAAAGTATTATTTATTGTTCTTTCACACTAGCCACTGCACATTCCATTCATGGCAAAGGCAAATGGCACATGCATTCCTCAAGATGTATACAAATTACATGCTGCCATCTTTGCTTTAGGCTCTCATTTATCTGAACCAGTCAAATGAGCCATAGATGCCATGCAAATGATCACTTTTCATATTTGAGTTCGTATTTGAACTCTTCACAGCAGACAAACAAAACTAAACTAGTACGAACAAAAATGAAAACATCACAAATAAAATAAAGGCTTAATACTTGGTTCTTTTGAATGGTTGTGACGAAAACATGGACCATGTTTGAAATGGAATACTCTGGAGTTAAATAATCTACAGTGTGTGTTTATTACCTTACACTTTACAAATAGGCCTAACTAAATCAGTTTGCATATTTACATGTTTAACATTTTAAACAGTATATGCTACACTGTTGTCAAATAAAATTTTAAATTTAGAAAGTGGCATCCAGTTATAATTTTGGAAATAAAAAATATATATATTTTTTAGTTTACATTTTGTGTAAAAATATCTGAAAAATAAACACAAAAAAGAGTGATATGCATTTAAAAAAGATTATATATATATTTTCACTACACATTATCAACAACTTGTCAGTAATAAAACTGACTTTGCCAAACTTTAAGTACATAAAACTTGCTGTATTTTAGGACATAATATCACTGAAAAACTTGCAGTTATTAAAACCACTTTGATTAAGCGCAGGATTCATCAGACTGATTCAAGGAGCTTTTGCTTTATTAAAAAAATCATAGCAATCCTAAATAAAAAGAGAACTTGGGTGCTTTTCCTGTACAATTTTCACAAAATCACAAGCTTGTGAAGTGACACTGTCAGTTCTCAGTGTATCTGTAACATCTCAACCTACTTTAGCAAAAGCGCTATGCATCAAAGCTACATTAATGCTTTAGTGTGTGCAACCCAACCTTTATTAAACAATACAACCTATTCCTAAATTACTTCAAATTAGTTTATTCCATAAAAAATAATAATAATAAAATCAGCATAGACAATAAAATAAAAGCTGGATTATTTTGGATTTATTTGGATAAAGTAGTTATAACTAATGATATATTAAGTAGTTGCAACTAATAAAGTTTCCTCACCTTTCGTCAGTGCATGTTTCTGATCTTGGATTCAGACTCAAACTGTGTGAAGTGTGATCATGTGTCCTGAACAGCAGTCATTCGTTCCTGTGGACAAGATGGTTTAAAAAGCTATTTTTTTAAGAAACACACCAGCCTACCATCCTCAAACTCCTTGATCTTGTCAGTAGTGCAGGACTATTTGCTGTCACGTCTCTCGCTCTCTTTCTTTCTGACGTTTTGTTTACCTGTCTCTCTCATGCTGTGGTGTGTCATGGTGCAAGCCGACTGGACACTGGTGCCAAGCGCTCGGGACGATGACATACTCCCCCGTTGTCTTCTCCTGCCACATTCCACCAGGACAATAAAAGGTTTCTCATTGTCTTCTTTGTGACACTAAACTGCATGTCCGCAAACGGAGAACACACACAAACGCTCACTCTCATACATGTGCACGCCTAGCAGGCAGAATGACTGACACAGAAAAGCAAGGATGTCTTTCAAGGCATTGTGGGTAAAACAATAGGCCAACTGGAGGGACATCCCACCAAGTGTATCTCTGATGTCACGCCTGCAGCATAATGGACTTTTTGTGACTGTAAGGATGGTGTCATTCACATGACATAAGTTTACTTCGCTTCTGCAACAATAGAGCTCCTCTTCTCAGAGTTTATATGTGCTGATTGTCCAGAACAGCATGTGTGGCATGATATTCTTCAAAAACCTCCTTCATACAGGATAATATATGAACTGATACAGATTAACAAATGCTAACTCATGTCAGAAGTCGCCAGTCATAGTCAATCTAAAAATATTGTGCACATTATAGGAAATGGGGTCATGAATGAATGTGTAATTGTTTGTTATTCTGCAGAAACTGGCGTATGACTTTTGTCACCACAATTCAGTTTTGTTAATGTTGAGTATTTCAATATCTTGAAGAAAGTGTAAGATTTGGTCAGGTTTTCAAAATGTTCAGCATTGTGATGCTCAGAAATCACTGTAAAACGTATTACTGGTGTAATTGTAATAACTTTTATTTATCTTTTTTACAGTCTATGGTTTCAAGGCACTTCAGTGGACCTTAAAATAATTAAAATAAGTGTAAATAAGTGGTTCGGATGACCAAAGCACAAGGTTTACTTGCATACTTAACATTTTATGGTTTGGTCAGACATTTACACATTCATAAATCTGGGATGAATTAATCCAAAACATCAAAACTTTGGTAAAACTTTACAAAGAGGTTTCAGTTATGAACTAACTATATTAATTAACATCATTTATAATCATATAAAGTAATCGTGTTGGGGAAAGTTACCTTTAAAAGTAATGCATTACAAAATTTCGTTACTCCATAAAAAAGTAACCAATCACGTAAGTTACTTTTTATGTAAAGTAATGCGTTATGCGTTTAATGCTTTTTAAATATGAGCAGGGCTTGTTTGTTTTTAATATAATAATGTTTATAGCAAATGTAAAAGCCCTTTCACATTAAAAAGTGTTATGAATAAACCAATAAAAAAAAAACAACTGAAGCACAATTGTTAGTTTATCTAAAGTCATTTTTGCGTATTAATGTGGTTGAACTAGATCATCAAAGGTCAGCAACAGAGACACTGGTTAATAAAATGAGATTAGATACATTCGTGTTATTTAACATATTACATTTTTGCAGGTTTGCATCATATTCTGAGTTTGCATTTCATGGTTTTAATTCATTTTGATGAATACTAAATCTGTTTTTGTGAGTGGAATGAATTAATCAACATTCAAATTTAGTCTAGAACCAGTAACATCATGTTCACACAGAGCACACAACGACTCTGTACTTCTGATTTCTCCCAATATGGGGACAGAAGACTTCTCAGTCAATAAATGTGAAAACAAAGTAACTGGCATTACTTTTTTGAAAAAATAACTTTCTTGTAAATTAAAAAGTAATGCGTTTCTTTACTAGTTACTTGAAAAAAGTAATCTGATTACGTAACTCGCCTTACCTGTGATGCATTACCCCCAACACTGGATACCTTATCCGTCCTAGTTAGTTGCACATAACACTACTGTCATAAAAGTAGTAGAATATAGTGCAAGCAAACTGTAACTACCTTTTATTTGCTTCCTGTCACATGACTCTTCTTCATACATTCATCAGTGTGGTCCAGCAGCTCAAATAGTGTCATGAAGGTAGAGAGAGTCAACAAGGAACAGAAAAGTTTCCGTATTATGCTTTGGTGATATTCATTTCAACATAAATTGATTTGAAATATTTCTGTAAAGTTTCACCATCATTGTTCGTCCCAGTTGCACAAGAGAAGTAGACTACAGCACTGTCATGATGTTATATAACATCCAGGAACAATTAAATGAACATCCACTCTAATGCAGCTCAATCTGTCCATTATGACGCCATTACACACATTTAGAACAGAACAATGTGAACAAATATGGATTCAGTATTCAGTATGGAAACACTAAACAAAAAGCAAAAATCAAAACTTCCACAAATTTTATCACGTCAGCTTATTAATTTTCAATCTTATTGTATAAAAATATCCAGGATGAAACAGGGCAACAGAGCATCGTTCATCACAGACCACCATAAAAGACCACTGAACTTCAAAAAGTCAATTTTGTTTGAAAATAACTTTTAGTGACTTTTACAGTTCAACAAAACGTACAAGCAAAAATAAAAATAAAAATGCAAATATAATGTTATAGGCCATTATATTTTTTATTGGACAGCGATATTAGCTCATGCCTGACAAATATGCATCAGCACTGATACAAATCAAGGTACTTTTTAATGATGTACAATCATTTAGGAAATCATAAAATTTAGGAGATAATGTAAGTGTACCATAGTTTTACAAATGAATTTCAATTTGTTTTTAAATTGCATTACTTTATATTCTTTTGATATAAATGGCTTATCATTTAGAAATTGCTCATGTTCTGTGTAATTTGTCAGCAATGTTACTCTATTAACATTGATCCATAAAGAATCTATGACTTATATTTGACACTTTATTCATGCATGAAGCACAAGAGGTGCATTCAGTTGGTGAGTGGAGGTAGTTTGGTTCTGGATGAAGGCATCTGGCCATTGATCTCCTGCTTGAGCCTCTGGATCTCCAGTCGCTGAAACTGGATGATCTTCTCTGCTTCTTCTAAACTCTGCTGCGTCATCAAGCCGTTCCTCCCTGCTGAAGCTGCACCTGAAGCATGAAAGAAATGTAGCTGAGAACCTCGAACATGAACACCAATGATGTCACGGTCCATTTTTACTCAGGTTTATCCAAAACCCATAGATTTGACATTGGTCACCTCTCGGGATAGCAGAGCTCTTATTAAAGCTGCTTTGACTCTCAGAGTTGTGCAGCTGCATACGGACAGTGCGCAGCTCCTGACGCAGATCGTTGATCTCTTTCATAAGGATGACATTGTCCTGGACACAGATGACAGATGTGAGATCTTTCACACAAACACATGCAGTGATTGAAGGAACACTGAAGGTGAAACACTCTTCCATCTCCTCCCCTCATAGTATGAATAAAACAACCTTTGCATACTGATACACTGGAATCTTTATCTCCAATGGCTAGTTAGTACTAACTATGAATAGTTAGTACTATTCATTTCTTCAGGTGTTAAAAAATTAGCAAAATCAATCCATTTAGATATTTACTGTCTAATTTAATGTTAAATAATAACTACTAAACTAGAGGAAAGTGATGGGCTACAGTAGAAGTACCATTATTTCAATTGTCAGACTAAAGATACTAATTTTCACCTTAACTGCACACTGTTATTTGTTTCTCTCACCTTCATGAGCTTTGTATTGTTGGCCTGGAGGACGTTTGTGTCTCTGGTGAGCTGGTTCTTCAGTGTGGTGATAATCTTCTCATAGTGCTCCCTCTGTCTGTGGTTTTCCTTCTGGATATCTGTGTCCACCGCCACTGTCTCTACCTACAGTCACACACCAGACAAGCTTCATTCATTGGAAATCAAAACAGCACGAATAATGACCCAAATGTATTGATCTTACCACATCTGATGGCTCAACGTAGCATTTATAGAGCTCTCGGATGTGTTCCTTTAATCTTTTTGGGTCCTGAATGAATTCCACACATGTGTGAAGGTCAGCTTTAAATCTCTGTACCAGAACCCCAACGTCCTGCAACTGAAGAGGACGACAGCAGGCCAGTCATTGGCATTTGATTTCAAATAAAAACTATTTAAAAAGCAAAACAAAGAATAATAAAAAAACAAATAAATAAGTACTGTTAAATGTAACCTTTAAAGTAAATCTAAAAAAATAATGCTTTTTAATATTTTCCAATTTTTCACACTGTACATTATAACTAATTTGAGTATTTAGGATTTTTTAACTATTAAATTATTTAATAGAATCTAAAAGAGTTGGAGAAATGTAACTACATAACTTGCTCACCAATGGATCCACTGCAGTAAATGGGTGCCGTCAGAATAAGAGTCCAAACAGCTAATAAAAACATCACAATAATCCACACCACTCCAGTCCATCAGTTAATGTCTTGTGAAGTGAAAAGCAGGGTTTATAAGAAACAAATTTCTCATAAGGACTCATTAAGAGTCCATAATCCATAATAACACTTAAAAAATTCACCCGTTGCCCTCTCACATCGAAATCCACCAACATATTTGTATAGAACTGTTTGAGACTGTTTTTGCTTGATCTCTGCACATTTCTCTCCTGATTCAGACGAGCTGACTTTTTCACTGAAGAAGGCGATATTATGGATAGAGGGCTCACGTTTTAGCTGGTTTGAATCTTCACAGTTTGAAGTTAAAAACATCTCAGTGAATTTGTTTCTTATAAACACACAGCTTTTAACTTCACATGACATTAACTGATGGACTGGAGTGGTGTAGATTTCTTGTGGATTATTGTGATGTTTTTATCAGCTGTTATGACTCTCATTCTGGCGGCACCCATTCACAGCAGAGGATCCACTGGTGAGTAAGTGATGTTATGCCGAATTTTTCCAAATCTGTTAAGATGAAGAAACAAAGAACATCTTGGATGGCCTGAGGATGAGTAATTTTTTAGCAAATTTTCATATTTGGGTGAACTATTCCTTTAAAGAAAATATTCTATGTAGTAAATGTACAGTGTTCCTGTAGCTCAACTGGTAGAGCATTGTGTTATCAAGTGCAAGGTTTGGGGTTCGATTCCCCAGGAATACATGATAGGTAAAAATTGATAGCCTGAATGCACTGTAAGTCGCTTTGGATAAAAGCGTCTGCTAAATGCATAAATTTAATTTAATTTAAATTTTAAATGTACATGGGTATTATCTATGATTACTAAGCAATTGTGATGACAGAAGGTTCTAAATTGAATGAAAGATCAATTAGAACCAACAGCACAGTGACATGGAGACCTGTTGTGCCAGTGTGAACCCTGAAGATGTCCAGTGCAGTACACATACTAACCTTCCTCATTTCTTTGTGCATTTCTTTGTCTTTGGTTTTCAATTTTAAGTTCAGTTCAGCAATTTGCAGTTCCAGCTGTGTGTTTGTCTTATGGAACTCCTTCAGCTCTCCCTCCATCTGAAACACACATCTTTTATCACACTGTTTTCATAACACTCATTTTGTAAATGTAAATTGATTTTTATTTACATATGTGACTGTTCTGTAACACATTAATTTATAATGAATGATGTTTTTGTTATTATTGAATGCTACTTTTTAGCAATATAGTGCACAACATGATGTGGCTCAAGAAGAAAGGGCTGAATAAAACATGGCAGCTTGAAGGGATGACACATGGCACATATGCAGTAAAACGTGTCCCACCTCCAGCATTTGCTCCTTTAGCTCTTGGATTTCGTTCTCTTTTGGCTCAATCTGCTCTTCCATATATTCAGCCCTGAACTCCATCACTTCAATTGTTTTGTTAAGTGTGTCATTCTTCTTTTTTAGCTCATAGATGCTCTTTTCCTGTTGAGACAGAACCAATTTTGCTCTCATGTTCTTTTTCCTAGTAGCTGAAACTTAAAGGGTTAGTTTACCCAAAAATCTAATTAGCCCATAAGTTAATCACCCTCAAGTCATCCTAGGTGTATATGAAGAGTCCAGAAGAATCCAGTCGGAGTTATATAAAAAATTGTCTTTGATCTTTCAAGCCGTTACATGGCACTCAGCAGGTGTTGCAATGCATCAGTCCAAAAGAAGTTAATTAAAAAGCATCCATCTATAAAAAAGTGTCTCACACGGCTCCGGGGGGTGAACAAAGGCCTTCTGTAGTTAACTGACACGTTTTTTGTAAGAAAAATATCCATATTCAAATGTAATAATGAATTTAATTTAGCTTGCGCTCAGAGTTGTACACTGAAGCAGTTCTAGGCGAATGACTTACAAATCAACGGTCACTAATTCGAAGAACAAATCAAGGATTTGTAAAGAAGAATATCAGAGGATATCGATATAAGCCAAGAGGAGATTGGGTTTCCTTTGCTAAAGTAAGGAAACATTGCTACCTTTGCTCCTGTGAACAAACGTTGGTTTTCACAAGACTCAACAGCACATGCACAACGCTGACCTCAGACTTCATCAGCTTAGAGCTACTTCTGTTTACAACAGTGAGCGCATGCTAGATTATAGTGATTATTACATTTTGAATATGGATATTTTTCATACAAAAATGCATCGATTCACTACAAGAGGACTTGTTTCACCCCCCGGAGCTGTGTGAGACACTTTGTTTTTTATGGAAGGGCGCTTTTTATTTAACCGCTTTTGGACTGATGCATGCAACACCCGCTGAGTGCCATGAAACAGCTTGAAAGATCAAAGATAGACTGGATTCGTCTGAAAGAAGAAAGTCATATACACATAGGATTACTTGAGATTGAGTGATTTATGGACCAATTTTCATTTTTTGGGTGAACTAAACCTTTAAATATACTGACTCTGAGTTCATGTATCAGATCTGGAGTCTGTCAGATGGCATGGAGAGACAATATTAAATCAGTTTTTGCCCATATAAAATAAACTAATTAAGACTGATTGATTTTCAATCCATAATACATTCATTAATTGACCGTGCTTGCTTGCACATTTTCCCCTCAATCAGGTGCTGCTGGAATGAAACCTTGTAATGAGTTAGCATTTCTGAACTTCAATTCCATCATCCTGAATTCAAAAGGTTTCTATGAAGGAGTGAATTTCCCATTTTAAAATCTGTCAATAACTGTTTAGACATCTAAATGTCTTAAAATGAACAGGGATACAGAGGACTTACTTGACTTGGTTTTGCTCATATCGTCATATGTTCTCACCTTGTCCTGTATGATCCCATCTCTCTTCTGAATTGCAGTCTTCAGCCCAGTGATGTCGTTCTCTAATGCTTTGATCACTGACTGCAGCTTCTGCACTTCCTGCTTCAGCTTCTCGATCTCCAAGTTCCTGTTTTCAATTTCCCTCTGTAGAACATGAAACTGTACAACACAACACAAGCTACATAAGGTTCAGCTCCCTCCATTTACACACTACACTTAGTCCAAAATGCAGCTGCTAGCATTCTTACTCAGCCATGAAAATATGATCATATCCCCCCACTGTTGTCATCTCTACACTATCCACTGATTACGTTCAGTGTTGTCTATAAAATACTATTCCTTTGTATTTAACAGACCTTATATCACACTACAGTCCATCATGCTCTTTAAAGAAATAGTAAAGATCTGTGTGTTTGTATTAAAACAAATCCACTCTTAAGGCATTTTAACTTTTAACAGTCGCTTCTGGACAATATGAGTTTATAATCCATAATAACACTTTCAACAGCAAGAAAGTCCATTCTCAGTTTTTCTCTCACATCGATAGTCCCCCAACACATTTGTTTAGAACTGGTTTGGACTATTTTTACTTGTTAAAAGTGCTTGATCTGTGTATATTTCTCTCGAGATGACTTTTTCACTTGATAAATTGTTAGTATTATGGATAAAGGACTCATATTTTAGCCAGAAGCAACAATTTTTTTTTGTTTATTACAAAAATGCAGTTCTTGGCATCACAAGACGTTAATTAATGGATTGGAGTGGTGTGGATTACTTGTGGATTATTGTGATGTTTTTATGATCAGTTTGGACTCTCATTCTGACTTGGACTCTTGGATGGCCTGAGAGTATATTTTCAGAATTTGTTCTTTTTATGGATTTTTATGAATTGTTCCTTTATTATTATTATTCCTAAGGTTCTAAAATGATTGACTTTTGATAGTATCAAGGATTTCAAGTCTACTTCAGGAGGTTAATATTTTCATGACTCTAGAATTCCCTTCCTGATCATGTTTGGGGCTCAGACACACTCTCTCTGTTTAAATCTAGATAAATCTCTTTAGCCAAGCTTTTGCCTTGCTTTGATCATCTTTTGCCTGCACTAATTCTTCTCCCTTTTGCTTTCCTGTTTCTATCGGTTAACTGCAGACTGATCCAGCTCTAGTTTGTATTCAGCCTTTGCAAAGACTAAAGATGATGCCAACTTTAAATCGAAATAAAAAACTGTCAAACATTATCTTTATATTGTAATAATTACAAGCATAACCTGTAATCGTCTGAATACTGAATATGTTAACTAATCACAAAACATGTATTACATCTAATAGCTGTACTGTATATTACTGCCATATAGACATTGATACAACTGATAGCAAAATACTTACTAATTATAACATTGAAACTTGCATTTTCTGAAACATTATGTATTATGAAAAAGCATTATACAAATTTTTCATTGTTTATACATAGTATATTTGAAGTGAAGAAGTCAAAACCGACCTGCTTTGTTGTGGTATCTAGTTCCACTTTGAGCCTAGTGTTGGCCTTTTTTTCTTCTTTAAGATTTTGCTCGTATTTCAAGCGGATCTCATGGATTTCCATATCTGCGTCCTCTTCCTCCTGCTTTATGTATTCATCAAATTCCCGAACCTTTTGCTGGCATTCATCCTGATACTGCAAGTTGGAAAGAAAAGAATCAGATATTTTGTTTGAAAATTATTATTTAATCTGAAATTTCAAACTTTTTTTTTTTTTGTCATTGCTGGGGTAGATATGCAGAGACTCCAAACATTATTGAAAAGAGTGGCCAGTAAATGATTCAGCATCTCCTTTTGTGTTTCACAGAAGCAATACTGGTTTGGAACATGAGATGATAATATTTCTCAGTTGACTTTACCTGGGTGACCAGCATCATTTTCTCCTCCAGCTTGGCCTCATAAGACTGCATCATCTCCTCCAGGGCTCGGGTCTTGCTCTCCTCCACACTGTGCAGCTGCTGCTCATATTCCTGCTGAACTTTATGAAGCTTCAGTTGTAGCTCCTGGTATTTCTCATACTCCAGCATGAGCTTCTGGTTATTGCTCGACTCTGTGAAGAGCAGCTTCAGTTAGTCCAAATAGGCTAACGCTGAGAGGGATACTGACTGGTTCTGACGATAGTAAAGGTTTACATCACAAGCAAAATGACATTAATGCTTATTGAAAGAAATGTAGACACAATTTATATCAGTTCTATATCAACTAATATTCAGTCAAGTGTGAAAACTAGATAACTCAGTGATTCTCAACCAAGGGGCCAGAACCCCTTGGAGACACAAGCGAGCCTCAGCAAAATGTGGGTATCAAGATAGCTTAAAATGGTTTTAAAAAACAAGCTTCAAAATAGGCTAAAACAACTAAAAAACAAGACATATTTCTTATGTTAATTTGTTCCAGTGGTCTTGGGAAATTTGGTTAATGTATACAGTATACTATATATGTGTACTGTTATTGCTATATTTTAAAGGTATGATTTCCACATGGAAAAGTCATGGAAATTTCTAGAATGTATTTGACTTTTTCTAGCTTTGTCATACAGAAACTGCTATTTGTGCATAATTAAAAAACAAAACAAAATATAAAATTATCCAGTAGCCATGAATGACTGAAATGTGAACCCCATAATTGTGAACTTGTGGAGGCCATAAAGACATTGTACATAATTGTAAATATTTCAAGTGTATATTTTATTTTTATTATTTTAAATAGACTCCTAGTTTCTTTATGTTTCTAGTTTCAATGTTTGAAAACAAGAAGTTTTGTCATTACAGCAAAAATATTAGCCTACATGGGTGGCCTTCTAATATTGTGTTGGACGATGGGGGCCTTGGAGTTTAAAATGTTGACAACCACAGCTTTAACTAGTTAATGTTCAATGCCCATAGCATAGTGATATACTGTATAAAGCGCACCTGACACAGAAAACACCTTTAAACCAAGCAACTTAAAAAAGAAAAACAAAATCTGTCTAAGGAGCTTTTTCGCTCTGATTGCAAGGATTCCTATTAGGACAACATGGAAAACCACAGTTTGTTAAAATGAATGAAATATGTTTTGTTTACCCATGTCCTGCTGCTCTTTATCATGTTTCTCTAAGACTTCTGAGAGAGCTTTAACATGGGCTGCTTGCTGTTTCTCCTTCTCTGCTTTCAGGACCTGTAATAAAAAATAAACATCTTAAGTTTAATAAGCCATTGTGTTCCAGAATAAGAATGGTTTTCATTTTGAAGCTCTCGACACTGACCTCTTTCTCAGCATTAAGTGTATTGATCTGTTGGATACATTTTTCAGTGAGTTCATTGATCTTCTCTTTGTATTCAATGTCCCTGAGGCTGAGCTGGTACTTGTTCTCCTCCTGGAGCTCTGTCACTCGTGCGTTCAGGTCCAGCATTATTTTATTCTGCAGGACGGTTCGGCACAAGATGAAAAAAGGCTGCAGGTGCTCTTGTGGTTTACAGCAGGACAGTTCTGTCTTCATTTTCCAAAATGTTTCCTACATCTTCTCTAAAACTCTATGTTTTATGCAGTGTTGAGATAGTTTAAAACTTAACCTTAAAATTGTATCAAGCTTAAAATGACCAACACAAAGGAAAAAGATTACCTTTTCCTCAAGGTCTGATTTGGTGATGAGGATCTCTTCTGCATATATTAATTCCTTCTCTCTTTTCAGCCCTTGTCCCTCTTTGTCAATGATTTTCCAGATAAAAAGACAGCTGTCTTCTGAGACAGTTATGAGGAACTGGTCATCAAAAGTGATAACCATCTACGGACACAAGACATAAAAATAAGAATGAAAAACATGCTTGACTTCTGACAAAGAGCTCACATACCAGTGAATTTTAGCAGTACAAACCTTAGTGACAGGGCCAGCATGGGCCTGGTACTCTATCCAGTCACTCTGGATGGGTAGAGGGTATCTGATGGCTCTCACAGTCCCAGTGGAAGTTCCAATGAAGAGCACTCGTCCTGAACGAGACATGGCAACAGTGGTGCAAACCACATCACCGGTACGCACTTCCTTAAGGATCTGCAGCAAGAGTATTAACCCACATTTTTATCTTGAGGAATGCCTGAGGATTTTCTTGAGGAAGAAAATGACCAAGAAGTTTAAAATAAATATTTTCGGTAAAAAAGGCTGTTTATTGAACTATCTATTCTACTAACCACATCTATAAATTCTGAAATACACAGAATACTGTAAACCGGTTAAAACCCCTGTTTAAATGACTGCATTAAGGTACCAATCAGAATCCAGTGGCTTTGGTTTTGAGATGTCAAATGAGTCTTCTGAGAACGTGCCCACCTGACAATCCTGGATTTCTTTCAGAGAGCAGTCTGTCCCGACAGCGAAGAATGTCTTTGCGTCAGAGGAGATGGTCACTCCTGTGTAGCTGCATGTCTTGAGGACGCTCTCAGACTCTCGCGTACCGGTGAGAGTATTCCACTCATACACGGCCCCGTCCATGCCACATGACACAAGACGACTGTCGTCTGCACTGAACGCTATGGCCCGCACCTGAACCGCACAATAACATAGACACTGTTTAAAGACTATTCAGGGAGGCAAAATTAGAACAGTGGATTTCCACATTAAAGATATCGTATTCTACAAAACACACACACACACACACAGCAATGGAACAGAGATTACAGAGTTTTCAATTCTGGATGAACCTTTCCTTTCAATTTCAGAACACATACTTTTTCATTGTGTCCCTTCATATTCAGGACGTCTTCAAATGTAGTAGTGGAGTAGATGTTGATCACATTTCCATTGACAGCAGCAAACAAGTGGCCTCCGTGGCTGAATGCACACTGGGGACAAATGCATGGAAAAGTAGCCACCACAGTCAATCCACAACATGCACAGGCATGTAAAACATGAAACTTTGTAATAGCAATGCTTATACAAGAACAATGTTGTTTACATAAATAAAATGATAATAGTAAACTTGAGCAATGTGGAGACACACCTCACGGCAACTGCGTACAGTGAACTCCTTGAAAGTCCTGATGTCATCAATGAGCAGAGTCATGAGACGGAGTTTGTCTGAGAATCCCACCAGGATGTAGAGTCCAGTGGGGTGAAGAGCTATGCTGTAGGCTTCCTCCTGGAACTCCTTATACATCTCTAATACACTGGACAACACACACACTCATGCTACTAGAAATATCCAGCACAATCCCTGATACAAAAGCCCTGACAGCTCAGAACTGATGGAATTTTAATATGTTTAGGGCTGTCAAAGTCCATTTAAAATATAAATTAAATGTATTTAATAAAAATAATAAGGTTTTACATAAGGAGTCAGTAAAAAAGTTTTATGTTTTAGAAAGAAGTTTATTATGCAAGTACTTAACAAGTCTCTATTTGTTTGATCAAAAATACAGTAAGGGACCATTCACAAAGTTTTTTCCAAAAGTTTTTCCATTCCAATGCAGTACTTTTCCATTGTTTTTCTATGTAAACTTGTGCTTGATGTACGCATGCTCGTGTCAAGTTAAAATAATTACACGAAGCGCCACTCATCAATGTCAGTCAAAGTCTTTTTAAGACAAGTCATGTCACTCGGCAGGCATCTTTGAAATGCCTATCGAGCACCCAAAAAAGTCCTATCACTTTGAATTCTCAAAACTGTTCACAAAGCTTAGGATTAAATTTCATATTTGAAATCACCATAGAATTCTAACAACAACTGTGTCATAAATGTTGTTACTTTCCTCAAAAAGCTTATTTCTCAGGCTAGATTAGTAAGACCATGTCTCAGAGCGCTCACTGTTTCTATAGCAACCGGGATGCTTCTGTGAGGATTTCCAGTCATTTTCCAGACGGAATGCATAGTCAATATAAAAAACTGGATGACGAGTAATTTCTTACTGGTAAAAAAACAGAGGTGTTAATTATAGGACCTAAAAACTCTGAATGTAATAACCTACAACACTGTCTAAGACTTGATGGCTGCTCTGTCAATTCTTCGTCATCAGTTAGGAACCTAGGTGTGCTATTTGATCGCAATCTTTCCTAAGAAAGCCACATTTCTAGCATTTGTAAAACTGCATTTTTCCATCTCAAAATATATCAAAATTACGCCTTATGCTCTCAATGTCAAATCCAGAAATGTTAATCCATGCATTTATGACCTCAAGGTTAGATTATTGTAATGCTTTATTGGGTGGTTGTTCTGCACGGTTGGTAAACAAACTCCAGGTAGTCCAAAATGCAGCGGCTACAGTTTTTACTAGAGCAGGAAGTATGACCATATTAGCCCGGTCCTTAAACATTGTATAGATTTTAAAATATTGCTTATTACTTATAAAGCCCTGAATAGTTTAGCACCTCAGTATTTAAATTAGTTCTTGCTACATTATAACCCTCCACGTCTTCTGCGTTCTCAAAACCCAGGCAATTTGATAATACCTAGAATATCAAAATCAACTGCGGGCGGCAGATCCTTTTCCTATTTGGTGCCTAAACTCTGGAATAACTTACCTAGCATTGTTCGGGAGGCAGACACACTCTTGCAGTTTAAATCTAGATTAAAGAATCTCTTTAACCTGGCTTACACATAACACATTAATATCCACTAACGCTTCTAATATCCAAATCCGTTAAAGGATTTTTAGGCTGCATTAATTAGGTAAACCGGAACCGGGAACACTTCATATAACTCCTGATGTACTTGCTACATCATTAGAAGAATGGCATCTATGCTAATATTAGTCTGTTTCTCTCTTATTTCGAGGTCACCGTAGCCACCCCAGCCAGCAATGACATGTGGGGCACAGATGGGTTGAGTACGGGTTGCATGGTTACTGTGTGGGCATGAGCTTTGGCTGGGAGAAATCAGCGGGTCCCATGAAGGTTTTGTGTTATGAGTCCCACATAGGAAGCCCATATGAGCTGATTACATGGGCCCCATAAGGGACAGGCATGGGCCAATTGGGCATGGGTTTGAACTGAGAACACATATATGGGTCCTGCATGGTTTATCTATGGGCCAAGTGGGCATGGGTTTGATCTGGGAACACATATATGGGTCCTGCATGGCATATTTATGGGCTGAGTGGGGATGTATTTTGTATTAATGTATTTTTGGAGAGGTTTTTTTTTCAGAGATTTAAAAAATATATATTTTTGATGTGTTTACCAGTATGTTGTGACATTTAAATTGTTTTTTAAAGATCATTTTTGTTGTTCAATTTAACAATATATTTCTTGCAGTTCAAAGCGTCAAGTGTATTGTATTTATCTTGGACTTATATTCATTCTTCGTTTTTAGTTTTTCTTAGATGGTTTCCTTAAACCATTTGGCATGGTTGGGCTTAGATAGGCCTTGCATGAATTGCCCAGTTAGGACCCACATAAGATCCTTACAGAGCCCACTTTAAGCCCATAGGGGCATTCACGGTTGAATCCTGGTGCAAGACCACTTTAAACCCCTTTAGGCATGTGGGGTCCAAATGGGTCTGTCATGAATTGCCCAGTTAAGATCCCACATAACATCCTTATAGATCCCTTTTAAAGCCCACCTGGGCATCCACGGCTGGATCCTGGGTGCAAACCCACTTTAGACCCATTTGGGCAGGTGGGGCCCAAATGGGTCTGACCTGAATTGCCCAATTAAGACCCATGCAGTACCCTTACAGGTCCCACTTTTAGTATGTCTGGGCTTCCACGGCTTGCCCCAATGTGGATCCTGGGTGCAAGCTCATAATGGGGCCCACATTTGCCGCCCATGAAGCCCTCATCTGGGCCCCACATGTCATGCTGGCTGGGACCAGATCCAGTCTGTATCCAGATCAGAGGGTCACTGCAGTCACCCGGATCCAGTACGTATCCAGACCAGATGGTGGATCAGCGCCTAGAAAGGACCTCTACATCCCTGAAAGACAGTGCAGACCAGGACAACTAGAGCCCCAGATACAGATCCCCTGTAAAGACCTTGTCTCAGATGACCACCAGGACAAGACCACAGGAAACAGATGATTCTTCTGCACAATCTGACTTTGCTTTAACTTGGAATTGAACAATTGGTTTCGTCTGGTCAGAGGAGAACTGGCCCCACAACTGAGCCTGGTTTCTCCCAAGGTTTTTTCTCCATTCTGTCACCGACTGAGTTTTGGTTCCTTGCTGCTGTCGCCTCTGGCTTGCTTAGTTGGGGTCAATACTTAATACCCCAATTTTAAGGCTTAATATATTTTAAATGGATTGATTTCTAAAGAAATCCCCCCCCCCCCCCCACAGTTGTCATGGCGGGGAAAATTAGCTATATGGACCAAAATTATTTTTTGTATTAGGCTTTAAACAACTGTGAGGGGGGTGAATTTTTTTATAACTCATTTTTTTAAATTATATTAAGCCTTAAAGTTCTGCATAATTAAGGGTGTGGCCACTAGAGTGACAGGTGGATTGTCAGTTCAGTTTTTTCAGTTCAGTTCAGTTTTATTGTCATATGCATATATATGGGGCGGCAGTGGCTCAGTGGTTCATGTAGGTTGTCTACAAACCGGAAGGTTGGTGGTTCAATCCCCGGCTCCACCTGACCAAGTGTCGAGGTGTCCTTGAGCAAGACACCTAACCCCAGCTGCTCCCGACGAGCTGGATGGCGCCTTGCATGGCTGACACCGCAGTCGGTGTGTGAATGAGTGTATGAATGGGGGAATGTGAGGCAAATTGTAAAGCGCTTTGGATGGCCATGTGGTCTGTTGAAAGTGCTATATAAATGCAGTCCATTTACCATATGCATATTCGTACAGAGTACCACAGCAATGAAATGTCAGAAGATTCAATTCACTTGAAGTAGCCCTTCCAAACCACACTGTAATATTACCTGTCAGTATACTCTCAATTGTACAACGGTAAACATTTTTTTAAATATTTAGTGACATACCATATTTCTTAAGACACCTCAAGAAGTAAAGCCTCTGGTTTGCCTTCTTAATGGCACAGGTGATGTGGAAAGACCATGAAAGGGAGTCTGAAATATGAATGCCTAAAAACTTAAAAGTATTAACAATTTCAACTGCAGAGTTATTGATGTAGACAGGTGTATGTGTGGGTTTATTTCTTCTAAAATCTATGATGACCTTCTTAGTTTTCCCCACATTCAGGGACAGATTATTTCTTCGGCACCACGTGATCAAATTACTCACCTCGTCCCTATAGGCAGTTTCATTATTGCTGTCAATAAGTCCTACCACTGAAGTATCGTCTGCAAATTTCACAATACTATTTGTGGGATATTTTGCAATACAGTCATAAGTATACAGACTATATAATAAAGGACTAAGACAGCAGCCTTGAGGTGCTCCGGTATTTAACACTATTGGGGCTGAGTATGTAGTGCCAACTGTCTGAGAACGGCCTGTTAAAAAGTCCTGTATCCACCTGCAGATGGAAGTACAGAGGCCCAGGTCTAACATCTTAGGTATTAAAATGGAAGGTCTGATGGTATTGAAGGCACTGCTATAATCAACAAACAGCATCCTGACATACATATCCCTACCCTCTAGATGTTGAAGTGCAGAATGTAAAACCAATGATACAGCATCGTCCACAGCTCTATTTGATCTATATGCAAATTGTAATGGATGTTGTGAATGAATGCAGTTGTTAATATATGATTTCACAAGCAGTTCAAAGCACTTCATTATCACTGAAGTCAAGGCTACAGGTCTAAAATCATTCATACAGGTGGCAGTTGTTTTCTTAGGCACAGGAATTATTATTGATTTTTTAAAACAATTCGGAACCATACAAAAAGAGAGTGACAGGTTAAAGATATCAGTAAAAACAGATGCAAGTTGACTACAACATGTCCTTAAGACACACGGAGTAATGCCATCAGGCCCAGCAGCCTTCCCAATTTTCACAGCTTTAAAAACTTTACAATTATCGGCAACTGAGACCTGATATGCTTGACTGCCAAGGGTAACCCCATCGGGAGATGATATGTCTGTGTGTGTGTTCCCATATGAAGGCACTTTAACATGCACATCCCCAGTTGGAGATGTTCCCCGCGTCAATGCCTCAGCAGCGCATTCAAAACGAGCATAAAAGTTGTTCAAGTCATTTGGGAAAGAAGCAGAGCTTGTTATGATGCCGCTAGGTTTGGCCTTATAGCTGGTGACCACTTGTAGGCCTTGCCAAACACGCTGCTTTCACCGCCAGAGTGCTAGGTGGGTGTGGCTTCAGCAACCAGCATTTTCGATTACCCCGGAGTGACGCGTTGCCAAGATGGCGACGGCCCGCACCACCCAATTTAACCTTCAAAAACCTATGGGTGACGTCACGAACACTACGTCCATGTTTTTATACAGTCTATGGTTTTTCCCTGTGCTTTTTTGAAAACCATCACTGAGTGCTGCGTCTTGTATTTTTAGACACCAAGACGTGTTCTGTGTGAATGGCCCCTTAAACAGTAATATTGTGAAATAATATTGCAATTTAAAATAACTGATTTATATTTTAATACAGTTTAAAATTGCAATTTATTCCTGTGATGCAAAGCTAAATTTTTATTAAAGTGCTCAGTGTCACATGATCCTTCATAAATCATTCTAATATGCTGATTTGCTGCTCAAGAAACATTTCTCATTTATTTATTAAAATCTCTAGTTTTTAACAGTAAAATATAAAAGTCTGTTTTGATAAATCTAATATTTCTTTAATAAATAATGCTGTATTTATAACATCTTTATTTTTACTCACATATAAATATAAATATAAATGAGTCTTTATAAACAGAAATATACAGCTGGCTTTATATTTTAGTAAGGGTGATCTCTCACAAGGGTTCATTTATTTGGGCGTCCAATAAGTGTGAAAACTAGGGATGTCCTGATCCGATCCACGACATCGGTATCATGCAGATACTGGCCCAGAACGCTAGATCGGAGATCGGAGAAAAAAATATGATCCGATACCTATCCAACTTAAACCATGATAAAATCTAGCTTAAACCATCACCTAAATGCTTGAATATTAGCATTTCCCTTGCTGCGACATCCAGTTAAGCGCGCATCCTGTCACGTGATAACAGTAGTAGCCAATTACAGTCGCATAAGTATGACAGTTAGCTAACTTCCAGAATAGCCATGTCAGCAGTGAGGAAGTATTTTAACCTTAAAAAAGTTGAATGCAAACTTTGCAACACAAATGTTTCTAGGGGTGGCAGTGCTGTTCAGTGGCATGCACAAGGGGGGCGGGGGTGCTTGAGCCCCTCCCCCTTTGAGGTCCGACGCTAAAGGGCCCTTTGGGCCCGGTCTGCCCTCGGTCTGTGATTTCTTCCGGTCTGTATATTAGATGCGTGTAGGTTTTAAAGGGACAGTAGGCTGCTGTAATTAAAGGGATAGTTCACCCTAAAATTTTATTTCTGTCATTGTTTATTCACTCACATGTTGTCCCAAACCTACAGTATATTAATTTCTTTCTTGTGCTGCACACAAAAGAAGATATTTTGAAGAAGCTGATAACCAAACATTTGCTGGTCCACATTAACTTTGATAGTAGGGGTAAAATACTCCGGAAATCACTGTGAACCGGCAACTGTTTGGTTTTCCACCTTCTTCAAAATAGTGTTTATGTTTAGCAGAAGAAGAAATCTTTTTTTTTTAATAACAAAGATAAAATAATGATAAAGATTTTTATCTTCTCCCACTTTTGCCTAAATATCAACCATACTTTTTAATATTTTGTTACCTTAATGTAACAAGCTTTGTCTTTTTTATAGGAATATTAGTTTGGCTATAATGCTTAAACAGCTTGCAATTTTTGCCATATCGCCCACCCGAACAAACAAATACACCCTACCCATGCCACCAACCATCACCCAGCCATGCTGCTGTTTAAATTTTTTAACTTTAAACCTGTTGGTAGCTTTAAGTACTGAAGTACCTGTATTTTTATTTATTTAATTATTTTTATTTATTTTTGTAGTGTTTGAATAAAGGGTGGCAGTCTTTCTTAATCAACTGTTGCTGTGGACTATATACTGGATAAGTATTTGTTCTCCACTTGAATGAGATGTTTTTAGATGGCTAATTGAGCAAAGTGCTTCCATTTATTTTATTATTAGTAGTAGTATTAGTATTAGTTCAAGAAGAAAATAAAAATATCGGATTGATATCGGAATCGGCAAATAGCCAAAGCAGCGGCATCGGTATCGGAAGTGAAAAAAGGTATCAGGACATCCCTAGTGAAAAGCCATAATAAATGTAGGATTAAAAGATTTAGGCATTTGGGGGAATTTGTGGTAAGATCTACCAAGACACAATTTATACATTTCTAGATACATATTTCTTAAGCAACCATAATCTCAAAACATACTTTTCTCAGAAAGTATTAAATACTGGTTTAACAGACATTTACAAGAGCATAAAGACCCAAAACAAAAGCCTCACAGTCTTAAGCTCACTAGATACATTAAAGCACCTTGTCTCTTCAACAGAGCTGAACTTACTTGGTCTCAAAGTTCCAGATGCGCACTGAGCGGTCCAGGGAACAGGTGGCGATGAGCGGTTTGCGGATACAGGTGGATAAACCTGTGATAACGCTGGAGTGGGACGAGTGAGACATGTGCTCAAACTGAGCAAACACACCCTGATAACACATCGGGAGAAAGAGCTGAATTAGTCACAACTGGTATTATGAGTAAAAACAGATCTATGAGTAAAACACCTCTTTTATCACACTAGACATGCTGCTATTTCATGACATTGTGAAGTTGTCATCTTGTTTCTCACAATAGCTCTCTCAGTTTAAAAAAAGACAGACAATAACCTAATAAATAGATAAAATAAAAAAGAGATTTATCTGAGATGAGCTCAAGCCCAGACAACTCATCAGCACAGGGTTGAGGACTGAGGATTGTATAGCTTTCTCCGTGTGTACAGGTTGCATTTCTTGATGCAGCAACGGACTGAAACAATGATTTTTGGAGTTACTCCTGAGCCCACGTGGCTATATTTAACACAGCAGTATGATGATTTTTGAATGGTCTGATAATTATCTTATTAAGTTTAGGCAGAGCTGGGTAGATTACTTATGAATTGTAATCAGTTACTGTTTTACTATAGTCAGTAATATAATCTCTTAGATTACACATTTTTGGTAATGTAATCTGATTACTTTTGGATTACATTTAGATTACATTTGTGCTAACACTTATTTGATATCACATATATTGAATTTGCCTAACCTTTTACTATTTTGACAGATACAAAGAAAAAAAAATATTCCAAAAACTATATTTAATTCACCAACAAGAGCCACAATAGCTTCTTTTTCAAGTGCAATGTATGGAAAATTAATACTTAAAAAATACTTACACTAATGTATCCTGCTGTTAGTGTTTGCTAGTAACACTGAATAAAACAAAATCACATCTTATGATTTTAAAGCATATTTACTTATCCTTGTAAATTTACAAAACAGCTACATAAAAAAACAATATTAATATTGAAAAACATTAAATTAACAGCAATATCACTGCTGGGTCAAATATTAAATCTAAAAAAATACAACCCGAATTCCGGAAAAGTTGGGACGTTTTTTTTAATTTTAATAAAATGAAAACTAAAAGACTGTCAAATCACATGAGCCAATATTTTATTCACAATAGAACATAGATAACATAGCAAATGTTTAAACTGAGAAAGTTTACAATTTTATGCACAAAATGAGCTCATTTCAACTTTGATTTCTGCTACAGGTCTCAAAATAGTTGGGACGGGGCATGTTTACCATGGTGTAGCATCTCCTTTTCTTTTCAAAACAGTTTGAAGACGTCTGGGCATTGAGGCTATGAGTTGCTGGAGTTTTGCTGTTGGAATTTGGTCCCATTCTTGCCTTATATAGATTTCCAGCTGCTGAAGAGTCTGTGGTCGTCTTTGACGTATTTTTCGTTTAATGATGCGCCAAATGTTCTCTATAGGTGAAAGATCTGGACTGCAGGCAGGCCAGGTTAGCACCCGGACTCTTCTACGACGAAGCCATGCTGTTGTTATAGCTGCAGTATGTGGTTTTGCATTGTCCTGCTGAAATAAACAAGGCCTTCCCTGAAATAGACGTTGTTTGGAGGGAAGCATATGTTGCTCTAAAACCTTTATATACCTTTCAGCATTCACAGAGCCTTCCAAAACATGCAAGCTGCCCATACCGTATGCACTTATGCACCCCCATACCATCAGAGATGCTGGCTTTTGAACTGAACACTGATAACATGCTGGAAGGTCTCCCTCCTCTTTAGCCCGGAGGACACGGCGTCCGTGATTTCCAACAAGAATGTCAAATTTGGACTCGTCTGATGGCACGGCATTTGTGTTTACCGACAGTGGTTTCTGAAAGTATTCTTGGGCCCATTTAGTAATGTCATTGACACAATCATGCCGATGAGTGATGCAGTGTCGTCTGAGAGCCCGAAGACCACGGGCATCCAATAAAGGTCTCCGGCCTTGTCCCTTACGCACAGAGATTTCTCCAGTTTCTCTGAATCTTTTGATGATGTTATGCACTGTAGATGATGAGATTTGCAAAGCCTTTGCAATTTGACGTTGAGGAACATTGTTTTTAAAGTTTTCCACAATTTTTTACGCAGTCTTTCACAGATTGGAGAGCCTCTGCCCATCTTTACTTCTGAGAGACTCTGCTTCTCTAAGACAAAGCTTTTATAGCTAATCATGTTACAGACCTGATATCAATTAAATTAATTAATCACTAGATGTTCTCCCAGCTGAATCTTTTCAAAACTGCTTGCTTTTTTAGCCATTTGTTGCCCCCGTGCCAACTTTTTTGAGACCTGTAGCAGGCATTAAATTTTAAATGAACTAATTAAGTGGATAAAAGTGTAAAATTTCTCAGTTTAAACATTTGCTACGTTATCTATGTTCTATTGTGAATAAAATATTGGCTCATGTGATTTGAAATTCCTTTAGTTTTCATTTTATTAAAATTTAAAAAACGTCCCAACTTTTCCGGAATTCGGGTTGTACTAGAAGTGTATATTACTGTATCAATGAAAAACATCAAACAACAGGTACATTGCAAACATTAATTTTAGAAAAGACTAAATTCACACAGAAATGACATTTCTATCCATTTCAAAACATAGTAACAATGAGGAAAAGACAAACAATATTACAAAAATGAATATTAAAGAACATGAAACAACAATAACATTGCTAATATATATATATTAAAAACCATTTCTAGGTCAAATATTTCATCTGAAAGCAGCTTTCCCTATCAGATCCTTTTTTCCCCTCGTCTCCAAAAAAATCTGCGTCCACACGAAAGCACAAAATGATGTAGTATACATGCCAGACCAGCATGAGGGGCTGTAATTCTGCCACAGAAACACACTTAAAACAGAGAAGACATGGGCTGATGACTGTGACGAGTGGGGCGGGGCCGAGGGACATGGGAGCGAGGCCGGGGGAGTGATTGGAGATGAACTACACCTGTTCGTCCCACCGGTCTCGAGGCCCATGGAGGAGATGGAAGGATATAAAACTGGAGCGACGACAGTGAAGGACGAGAGAGGACCAGGCCTGGGCTTTTAGTTGTGTTTTGGTTTTTATTTTATGCGCACCAGTCGTCCGTGAGGGGCTGGTGCGCTGTTTTGTGTTTATTTTGTTATTAAAATGTTTTTGATTGTCCGCCGGTTCCCGCCTCCTTCTTCCGGATGAATATGAAGGTTTTATCGTTACAGTGGTGCCGAAGCCCGGGAGAAGGAGGGACGCGCTGCTGAAGATCCCTCGCCGCTGTGGTGAATCCGCGGTGCCATCGAGCTGGCGAGGAGTGTGCCGCCATGGACGCTCGAGGCGGTGGACTGGAGCGAGTTGCCGGGGACGGGCGAGCTCGCTACCGGCCGCCCACGATGTGGAGAGACGGCTGCCGTCCGTGAGGGAGCGGAGGAGTCGGCGCCGTTCGCCAGGTGGCCGGAGCCTGCTGCCTCCGCCGGAACGGGGAGGAGCAGGGAACGGGGGACTCCTGCCGGCTGCCCAAAACCGGAGGAGCCGTCGCCGTCCACCGGGCGGCGGAGGAGTGTCGTGCCGTCCGCCGAGGGCCGTCCAGTGCCACCGCCAGGCACCGCGGAGGAGATCACCCAGCTGGTGGAGGGCCGAGCAGCGGTGCGTCTGGGAACCGGAATTTTTTTTTTTTTTTTTTTTTTCTCTCTCCCCTCTCTCGTCTCTGTCGCTCCTCCTTCCATCTCCTTTTCTCTCGCCTCGCCTGTCCTACCCCCAGGTTCCCGCAGGTCCCCGGGAGCGGCCCCCCCGGAGGGAGGGGGGGGGGAGTAGAGCGCAGTCTCGGGAGTACCCCCCGGCCTGCGAGGGGCGATGGGGGTATGTGACGAGTGGGGCGGGGCCGAGGGACATGGGAGCGAGGCCGGGGGAGTGATTGGAGATGAACTACACCTGTTCGTCCCACCGGTCTCGAGGCCCATGGAGGAGATGGAAGGATATAAAACTGGAGCGACGACAGTGAAGGACGAGAGAGGACCAGGCCTGGGCTTTTAGTTGTGTTTTGGTTTTTATTTTATGCGCACCAGTCGTCCGTGAGGGGCTGGTGCGCTGTTTTGTGTTTATTTTGTTATTAAAATGTTTTTGATTGTCCGCCGGTTCCCGCCTCCTTCTTCCGGATGAATATGAAGGTTTTATCGTTACAATGACATCATTGTTTCAGAAAGTATATGGATTCACCGTCCACACGAAAACACAATGGCGGCGTTTTAAAAATGTATCCACTCTGGGACCCCTGCTTTAAAAAAATATCAGGTTCACTCTCCCAAAACGCCAGATCCGTGTGGACGAAACAACTATACGATAAAAAATGTATGCGTATATAGCGAAACGCATCTCCGTGTGGACGAGGCCTTAAAGTGCATAAGGTAGCACTTTGAAAATGAAGAAAATTCAGCATTACAAAAAATATAATAAAGAACATAAAATTCCCAGCAATAATTTTGCTAGGTCAAAGATATCCGTGGACAGCAAATTAATCTGTGGTGGGCAGAGCTTACACTGAACAGTTACTTTTTTCTCTTGTCTTTTTAAAAAAATGAAATGATGTCTGTACATCCAGTGATTAAAGGCTGTGTTCCCCTCCATTATCTTGTTGCTGATTTCTTCTGAGTGTGATTCTGCCACCCCTCCCCCTCTCTGCCGAAAAACTCGAAGAATCACGAACGTATATAAGCGGCAGGTTTATTAGAAAAAAATATATAAACGTAAAAAAGGAAATTTAGGAGAATCAATAATTGTGAACAACTTAATACCATTGTGTAAATAATATTTAATCATGTAATACATAAAAAAGTAACTTATTTTAAAAAGTAGTTTACTCTAATTACAAGTACTTTTTTGGAATCTGATTACGTAATCCAGATTAAATGTAATCCGTTACTACCCAGGTCTGAGTTTAGATTATAGACTGGTATTTTGGCCAGAAGTGACAGTTTAATCATCTCAATTAATGGATTTTTTTTTTTACAAACATGCAGCTTTTTGCTTCACAATACATTAATTGATGGACTGAAGTGGTGTGGATTACTTGTGGATTATTGTGATGTTTTTATCAGCTCTCATTCTGACGGCACCCATTCACTGCAGAGGATCAATTGCTGAGCAAGTGATGTAATGCTAAATTTCTCCAACTCTGTACTGATGAAGAAACAAACTCATCTAAATTTTAGTTGGCCCGAGTAAATATTTAGCAAATTTTCATTTTTGATTGAAGCATTCTTTTAAAGTGCTAAAATTACTAACTGGATATGAATGAAAACTCAAATCAAACTAGGGCTGTGCAAAACATTCACATTTTAAGCTAGGCTAAATATCACGCTATTGGGATTGGGGTCACGTCCCCCCCGCGGACATGAAAAACAACAGCAGACTTGGCAAAACTGGTTCAGGCAGAGCGGCATTTACTACACAGAGCCGTAGTTTACTAGCTACACAAAATCGCTTTCAAAATCAGCTATTAAATGCCTGTGATTTTGAAAGTGATTTTATGTAGATTGTCTACTACGGGCTTTGTGTAGTAAATGCCAACCAGTATTGCCAAGTTTGCGGTTGTTTTTCATGTCCCCAATAACGTGATGTTCAGCCCCTAAAATGTGAATTTAACCAAGGCAACCATAGCAAAAAAACGTATGTTTTATGGCCCGGAACGAAACACGATTGGGCTAGTTTTGAGAAGTAATTGGGCAGGTTTTGTTTTGAAAACCTGGCAACCCTGATCTGAACGCACGTGCTGGAGATATACTACTAATCACAGGAGAGCCTTTACTGACGAGATGTGCATGAAAATCGAATTCAATTTTTGCACAGACCTATATCGAACTAAAGCTAAAACTGAAATAAAAATTAACAAAACAAAATGAATTGTTCTAAAATGAAAATATAGAAATAAAAGCGAATTCAATATATATATATACATATATATATATATATATATATATATATATATATACATATATATATATATATATATATATATATATATATATATAGATAATAAAAATAAAGAAACTATATAAAATTTTAAAAAGAGGAAAAAAATTAACCCAATATCTAATAATAAAAAAATAACTATAATAACAGTGCGGCAGACGGCACCTTGTTCAGCTCGGCTAGGGAGAGGCTTATGCTGTAGAGCTGCCCGCGGTCTGTGCTGGCGGCCAGGGTCTCTTCAGACGGACTGATGCACAGAGTGCTGATTTCCTGCTGCTCTGCAGAACTGGGATCATTGCTGAACAGTTCTGGAGGAATCTTAGATGACAAGACCAAAAAAAAAGCCTTTCAGGATCAACCTGACACATTCCTGTTAACATTTTTAGAATGAGAAAATGTCACGGCACCTTTATTTCTTTGGTCTTCTTATACTGGTCTTCCTCCTCTCTTTTCTCAAACAAGCACACAGTGCCAGGACCAGCGGAGCAAGCAAAGCCATTAGAATAACCTACAATGGCTGTGACCCGCGGCAGTGTGGAGAAGGTCTCGTTACAGTCCTGCTTTTCTGACTGACTGCATAAAGAACATGCACATATGAAAGGAATACACATTCATGACAGTTTATATGTTAGGCTTTAAAATGTTGCAGATTTAATTGCCATTGTTTTGCCAAATGAATACATAAATACATCATAATGAGACATATATTAAATGTACCAGAAAGCTGAATAATTAAAACCCTAATAATAAATTTATTCAGGGTTCTGTGCATATAAACTGGAATAAGACACATTACATATTGGTCCTCAATAACTCATGTACATACTGTATCTATTATTGTCATATATTACTATTATCACCCTCAAGGCATTATAAGGTTTAAAAAAACATGAGATACTTGGCAGATTTCTCCTGTATTGTATGTACACTGCATGTACTGTACACTGTAAAATCTAATAAGTTTGGCTTACTTAAAAAAAGCATGCAAACTGATTGCCTTGAAAAAACTAAGTATAGTGAAATAGGAATAGTATGTTGTACTGACAAATGCTTAGTTAGTATAGTTAACTTACACAAGAGTTCTAGTAACTAAAAAAGAACTGTAGGGGGTACTTGATCCTTTCATTTAGGTTTACTCATGACTTAGTATAGCTACTCACTGACTCCCAGAATGCATTGCGCAGAATAAATTATGCAGTTGCTTTGTTTTTATTTGCCAATTTTATTTGCTGTCTTGTGTCAGCAGTAGCACAACAAAAAGAGCAAATAAATGGCTATTTTTACAATTAATGAAAATAAATTAAATTTAATTGTTATCATTGATGTGATTCACGTGATGAATGTTTAAGTCTGTGTGTGACTTCAGCATATTACCACTCACTATTTAAGGATTATATAAAAACCATATCCAGTTATTTATGAAAAATAAAATCTCAAAAAGGTCATTATTATACACACACAAACAAATGCTTTAATTAAAAAATAGGTAATTTTATAAAAGCAACCTATTTATTACTTTTCTTTGAAATCAAATAACTCTGATTTCATGAAACATTTCTCCATTAATAGAGAGAAAATTATAGTGACATAAATTAAGTTTCAAGTGCCCAACCAAAGGGAACGCTAATCACCATAATGGTGAGCTAAAAAAAAAACGGCAATTAGCAACATATTAGTGCACTGCTGCCTCTCACTGGTTTATTAATGTCATTGGTTCCTTTGTGGTTACTTGAATATTTTAAGTAGGTGTCACTCAAAACAGTAATAAATTGTTTTTTTTGCCTTGAAAGTAGCTGAAACTTAATAAAACCTAGTAAGTATAACGACTAAGTAAAGATAACTAATTAAATCTAAGTAAGGTAAACTATTGGATTTTACAGTGTATGAACTGAAATGAGCAGAAGCACTTGATGTCACAGTTGATTCCACTCACCTGTAAAGCTTCTGCACGGGCGTCACATTCATCTCCCAGCGCTGCCGGCCTGATTCAAACATCATCAGCTGACCTGCGTCTGTGCCAGCTACCACCTGCTCCGTGGACACCCAGGTGTGGCACAGGAAGTGATGGGTGTCTGTTTTAAATGTGCTGGACTGTTTCAGGATTTCTCCAGCATAGCGAAAGATCTTGAACACCCCGTTGCCACTCACACAGATCTGTGTGTTGTCCTCAGGGTTGAAGCTGATCTGAGAACGGGAATGGATAGATTGTATTGGGACAGCTTGATCACTGCAGTAATTCTGACCTGTGATCAAGATGGCTTTTAACGGTCAGATTAAAATTGAATTGCTTGATCTGCATTATGGTAATGAGAATATGTAAAATAGGATTTTCTTTTCTTATAGCAAAGGTGTGTTTAACTGAAAATAATGTTACAATAATTTGTTATGTTTTGATGAGAAAACCATCGTATTTCATGTGGAAATGCCAGAAGTTTATTCCATGTACTACTTATAGTTTTATAATTATAGATATTAATAGTAAATGATCTTTATACAATTTATACATATATATTTCAATATGCATTTATTTGATCAAAATCCTGATTTCCTATCAGTATTATTACTGTAATATTATTGTTTTTTTTATTAATATTTTGAATAAGCTTTTGTTTTATATTATTTATATTTAACATTTTAATTTAAAATGTAGTTCAAGTTTTAGTTTAGCACTTTTTTATTTTATAGTTTTTAATAATCTTTTATGTGATTTTATCATTTTTATATTTTATTACTATTTAGTTTTGTATATTTCAGTTTAATTTGAGTTCAGTTGAATTAAATAATTAAAATAATGTAATTTAATGGCTTCAACGTTTTAATATTTTTAAAAATTAACTCTAAATTTGATTTTTTTTATTGATATTATTTCAGCCTTACAGCTTTTTCAAATAGTAAAAATATTTTGTTATTATCGTTTCAGTTGACAAGAATGATGCTGTTTCCTACATATGATGACAAAAAGATTTAGAAAAAGAAAAATTCATATTAATATATTTTTTTATATAATATCTTAAATTGAGGGATTGTGATGACTCAAACCAAAATCAAAAGAGAGAAATATAAGATATTATATTTACGTTTGAAGAACATAAACAATATTTTTTAGGACCATCTAATCTTTTTTTGACATAATTACCCAGATCTTCCCACACAATTTTCATTGCTCTTTTGCAAAAAATGTATTTAATCCTTTAAACAGTAACAGTAACTAATTGTAACTTTAATTTCTGTTAGGAAGGGGGATGTTTAATTGTCATGAAAATAATGGCACAGTGCCAAACTTCTCCATGGTCCTATAAAAAGACTTTATCTTCTGTTTTTGTCTTTTGATTTTGAGGTGAAATTTTACTATTTTAAGTCCCCTTCCTGCTAAACGTGTTTACCTGGTTTATGGGGCCATCGGTGCTTGTCTTCACAGTGGCCATCACCTTCTTCTTTTCCCACATCCAGAGGAAGAGAGTCCAGTCTGGCCCACCTGCCTGACCGATCAGATACTTGGAGTCAGGAGAAAAGGCCATGCAGACAAACTTGTCCACCGCAGTCTCTCCTCCAGTCAGCACTTTCCTCTTTCTGCTCTGCTCGTGCTGGAGATCAAACACAGTGATGGTGGCTTTCTCTACACATTCAGAGACAGCCAGATAACGCCTGTTTGTGCTGATGGCCAAGGCCTGCATGCCCTGACTTCTCTCTGTACCTGTGCAAACACAGGAAACAGATGTTGGTCTCCAAACATGGGTTCTTCTCACAGAACATATCCAAGCCACATTTAATCCCAAAATCAGGAAAAACACTTCACATAAAAATACATCAGGGACATTCCTGTATTAGTGGAGAAAAAATACTATAACACTATTATATATGTATTAAAATAATATTATAAACTTTTTAAAACATTTATTTCAATCTCGGGAGAACATTAAAACACTGGACTAAAGAAACTTAGGTTTACTTGATCATACAAAAAAAACAAACAAACTCTAAAATATTTTTTAAATATAAGTACCAAATATATAACTTGGAAACAGAGATATGATCATAAAAATGAAATACACGCAGTTTAGGATCAGTAAGAATTTTAATGTTGAATATTGTGAAATATTATTGCAATTTAAGATTTTTTCTATTTTAAAATAAGTTGAATTGATGTTTTAATATTAAACTGTATTTCAGCATTGTTACTCCAGTCTTCAGTGTAATATAATCATTCAGAAATCATCGAATTATCTGCTGATTTATTATCAATGTGGTAAACAGTTGTGCTGCTCATTATTATTATTATTATTATAAGTTTTATTTTTTGGAACCTGTAACGTTAATTGTTAAAAAAATGAACAGTAAGTTATATTTATTTTTTAAATGAAATATTTTACAAAATATAAATTCTTTTTTTTTCTATAACAATGTCTTCACTATCGTTTTTTAAATCTATTTAAAGACATCAATCCTGAATAAAAAGTATTAATTTATCAAAAAGAAAAAAACAAGTTTTACCCACCCCAAACCTTTGACAGACATCTTGTTAGATAGATAGACATAGCCTGTTGTCTCACATCTGAAGCGAATAAAGATTATGATCAAGTTTTGTTTTAAGTTAACGTTACCTGGAATGAACTTCTGGCATTTCTGATTGATGTTATAGCGCACACAGTTGTTTCCACACGGAAAAATTACGGTTTGCTCATCAAAATACAACAAATTATTCTTCACGCCTGTCCGCAATCCGAATATATAATGAGACTGTGCCACTACCGTAGCCATCTGACAAAATTATTAGCCAAAACTTTGTAGAAAAGAAAGATTTAAGAGGGTTTTGTTTGCTGCGCATCTATCTGACACTGCAGTGTTGATTGGTTCGTTACTATGGTAACAAAAGCGTTCGCGTCAGCTTCCTGCAAGAATACAAGCCGCGCCCACCTATCACCTGACAGAAAAAGTCCCCCAAAACCAAAACCCGGATTGTCTGTAAAATTCGACGATAATGTTTCCTTATATACGATTATTTACGAAATACGAATTATTATTATAGCCGTAAAAAGTAAGTATTTAAATAAACATGTTTAGCCATCCAATTTTAACATCAACAAAAATCTGCAAGTATGACTTCACACCAATAATAAATTAAAACAGGTGATAAATAATTATATTCAAGCTTTTATGTATTTAATAAACCCAAGCATAATCAGAATTACTTAATATAAATACTATACAAATAATATAAAACATAGAAAGAGAAAATAAAACAGATAATTTAGATATAGTATAGGGTTATAGTTAATGAATAAATGTATAAAAACAGCGCCCATACAAAGTAGGACACAAGAAACTTGACAGACATCATCCTAAAACCCCTAATACAGAGCTTTGCGAAGTTATACGTCGGTGAAATGGACTGGACGAACTAAATTTAATCTTGAATATTAACAGTTCAGTAACAGCCTGAAAGCAAGTGATGCTGCTGCCCTCTTGTGCTTGGATCCTAACAATCTCGATATATTTTATGAAATTTTCTCGGAAAGTAATCAACTGCTGTGATTTCCACTGGTGTGGTGCAAATGAAAAAGAAAACCTTTAAATTTTTCGCTTTTTCTCGGTTTAACTAAAGTTAAGTGATCAGATAGCATGCGTTTACAAACACTCTAATAGAAATGAGAAATGTTTACATTTGGATACAAGATTCTATATTCAGCTGCTTTTAAACTCCAGCTATAAACATTTATATAAACGCCTTAAAGACAGCACAAGTCTTCATATATAGGTCTTTTATTCTTTGTGTTGTTTTCATGCACTGTTTGAGCCACCACTGTGGTAAATATGGGTCATGTGTCAACAGTAAGTTAACACAGTAATGTTTTGTATAGTAACCCAAATTTTTATCCCAATAAAATAATCATGTGTTTCATTTTTACTACATCAGAAAATCATTGCTGTTCTGTGTTTCTTTCAATGTTTGACACTCTTTATGTGGATAATGTGATAACTTCAAACTGGCAGGGTAACCCAACTGGTTAGTCCAAAACCTAAACTACATGCACTATTTAACAATACTGACCTCTTGTCTTCTTTAACAAGAGAAAGGTAAAGTCATATAGAGGTACACATCACTTTTTTGAACTGTGCAGGCTTAAGGATCAGGACTTGCAGCAGAGCAGAGGAGGTCTGGACTTGCAGCTTTGCTCATTTGCTACTCTTGGAAATTCACTTCTCTCTCCAGGCAATCAAATTATCCTATTGAAATTCCTACTAAATTCCACATTCATTATTTGTCCTCCAGGTCAAACATCGAGACATGCTGCAGCAGTACTCTGCACACTAGTAACAATGTAGTGCACACATATACTTAAAATAACTCCCTTTAATCAAACACATAATTTGTATGCAACCCATCATATATTTGTAAAACAATTACCGTTTAATGAGATGGGTGTGCTTGATATGGATTTCATAACTGCTGTTTGTCTGTATCGGAGAAAGTCTGAGTCTTAAATTGTTCTCTGTGGACAGTCAGTATTGTTCTTTAAGTGCTGAGAACGCAAATGTATGTTGTTGTAAAGGGCCTCAAAGTCTTTACAGTACAGTGAACAAACAGACAATGCAGCCCAGGCCTTATTGCTATATGCTTTAATTTTATTTTTATCGTTTTACCTGTCTGGCACCTTACACAATATATAACTCCGGCGTTTTTACCAGCCAGAGCCACAACGGTACGCATTAACCACACGCTTTTCACCTGCCTAAAGATCTTTCGCTTCTACCGGACACTCCAATTGATGCACATGTCCAAACAGACAATGCAACCCTCCTCTCCTTCTTCTCTTATTAGCTTACCTATTTGCCACATTACCTTAATTTTTTCCCCTCTCTTTTGTTCCATAATTACATGCACGTCCCGTGGCATGTAAGCGTCACACCTGCCACAACATCTTTCACTGTTTAGTGTTTTACACTCCGACTGATGCGTGTAATCAAAGTCTCTTTTAAGATATATATAAGGGTATTCTATTGTCTTTGATGTAAGCAAACAGAAGTGCATTTTTTGATCTCTAAATATGGCACTACGATTTTTTTTTGTACATGTGAAGAGGCTCATACTTATACATTCTGCCTGTGAAACACATGCTCATTAATGTTATTTAAGAGTGTGTCATGATTAAAGTACCTTTCAGTATTTTTTACATCTACATCTACAGTCAGTGAAGGAGCGCTGCCTGGTGGTTTTATCACAAGAACAAAGTCATCTTTCACAATTCCTACAATGTACCACATTTAAGAAACAGCTGAAGACACATCTACAAACACTTCATGCAAAACACAACTACAATTGAAAGCTCTTTGTACAAATAAGATCTATTTAGGGGTCCAAGCAACAAGGGTACTGCATTTGGCAGACACACAAACAACAGGACAATTTAAATATGCTTCAAAATCTGCCCATAGGGGGCATTACAACTAAATCCTGCCATAACTCTGCAACAGGAAAATTAAATCAATTAATGAATTGTACTGTCAATTGTACAAAACAACAAAAACGGCTGGCAGCAACCAATAAAACTTCAGTGGTTAATAATGTAAAGTCTGAATAATCTACCAAGACAAAAAAGGATGTTACAGTACATTGTGTGAAAATGTACATTAACTATATGTGTTATAAATTCTGTGGAAATGCATGGGCCACAAGGTGACTAATATGCTTATATTTCATGTGCAGGTCCAAAACTTAATTCCAGTCATTTTGAGGAAACATGCTTAGTTTCATGATTTTGTGATGGTGTGGGCTAACAGTAAATTCTGATGAATCAGCAGGTTCAGTTGACACATAAAGGCTGTAATGCCATAATGTTCCACAGAATAAGAATCAGTTTCTATCTTTAAGAATGGCTGAATAGCTTAACCTGTAACAAATGCATGCATGATATGAACATACACAGAACCAATTTATCTGTAGAACAATGGTGCGCTGACAATATCGTTTTTTAAATATCATTACTAGGGCTGTGCATGTTTAGGAAGTAGGCTAAGTGTGAAGATGACTTTATTTTATGGGGATTTATAAAGTGCTTACACTTCCACACATTTTATACATTATAATGTAATGCTATAAAATAAATTATTAAAAGAGCATTTAGTTATTTCTTCATATGGTGGTTTTGCTGTAGGCAGCAGATTCCCTGGCCTATTTTACCTGAACACAGACGAGTTTACACGGAGGGGGTGTTAATAACGCGCCAAGTTCTCCAGTAGCGGAACCATTCTTTCGCAGTTCTCTGTTTCCGTCAGGACTATACTGTTACGAACACACTTGAGCAACAGTGCTGTCCACACGTGAAGCTTGTGAATTCTTGTTACTCTATTTATTTGACTTAATTCCCGTTCTGAATTCGTTTACAATGGTAGAAATAGGCGAAGAGCCCCAGATGGGATTTGAGTCCGAGGAAGACGACGACGAATTATCCGACGGCGAGGTGAGAATATAGTGCACTTCATGTGTTTTTTTCAAACTGTAGGCCTACCGTTTTATATTCCAGCAACTTGTCGTGCTACATTAATCAACAAGTAAGTAAGATGTCCAAAAGAGTAAATCTGCATAACACGTTTGTCTCTGATCAGCTGCAAGAAGCTTTCTCCAAGGGTTTGCTCAAACCTGGACTGAATGTTCCTCTGCTCGAGCCGAAGAAGGCCATCAACAATGTGGTAAGTTTAACCTAGGAAGTCTGACATAGGAAATAAAAAAAAGAAAAATTTTGTTTGTTTTTATCTTTAGACAAAATGTAAAAACAATATAAAAAAAATCATATGTTTTGCTTCATATGTGACGCTTCAGTATTTTATAGCCCATATGGTGTGATAAAGAAAAATACTCTTACTCCAAGAGGAAAAACCCAACAATAAAACATTCAAACTGAGCAAAAAATATTAAATCTTGGTGTAAATACTGACATTTTTGATACTTACATTTTAACCTGTTTTTGTTTTTCTTTCTAAGAAATGTTCTATGGATAATAAAGTAAACCTAAAATGCTCTAGTCAATCAATATTTACATTATTACATTACATTATTCATTTAGCTGATGCTTTTATTCAAAGCGACTTACAATTGCTATATATGTCAGAGTTCACCCACCTCTGGAGCAACTAGGGGTTAAGTGTCTCGCTCAGGGACACATTGGTGTCTCACCCGGGTCTCTCACACCAAAGGCATGTGTCTTATCCACTGCGCCATCAACACCCCATACACCATACGCCCCAACACCCCATACACCATACGCCCCAACACCCCATCTCTATTTCTATCAAGATACGATTACTTTTCTAAAGTAACTTTCAAAAGAATGAATCAATTAGATGACAATGCATTTAGATGATTGTGTATAACAGATTTGATACTGTCACTAATTTAGAGGCTTTAGAAATTCATATCAAATATGATACTGTGTGGTTTATACTGTTAGTCGTAATGTATCAATTGAAATGATTTGAGAAATTGAATAAAATCTCTTTAATGATTTGATTCTACATCATTCAGGAGGGTCTTAAGAAATGCCTGGCTGAGTTTAAGAAGAGCCTGCCATGGGCTGAAAGGCTGGACCTCACTAATTACCCGGCGGCTGACATTGCTGCGCAAGCGGAGGGCAGAGCGCAGCAAGCTGAAGGGAGTGAAGACGTCAGCGCAGAGGATGACTTTCAGAGGGAGATGTACTTGTGAGTGTGTGAAACAAGGGTGCTGCTTGACTTAAGGTGGGGGTATCATAACCTTCAGTAACCCTATAAAGGAGTCATTATAAAATATTATGATTCACATTTGTGACGGTACTTTCTTAATTTTTTGACAAGAGGTATGCAAATTAAATAGAGACCATGCCTTTAATAAGAAACACAGATTTCTTATGCATCCACTAAGAAAAAAAACCTTCTCCAAATGTGAGCTTTTTTTGATGGAAAAAAAAAAGATGGCTTCTCATACGTTTACTTAAAATTTCTTTAGAGAAAAGTATTATTTTTATCTACAATAGGGTGCTGTGAGCTTTAGGGTGTGCTATAAACACATGTGATTTATGTTTAATTTATATGACAAATATGTAAGTTATATGTGACCCTGGACCTGGATTTAAATATGCTTTCCAATGATGTATAAAACATATAAACCAAGGATCGGACAATATTTGGCAGAGATACAACTGTTTGAAAATCTGGAATCTGAGAGTGCAAAAAAAAAAAAAAATTCGAAATATTGAGAATATCCCTTTAAAGTTGTTCGAATGAAGTTCTTAGCAGTGCATATTACTAATCAAAAAGTTTTTTTTTTTAAATATATTTACAGTATCATAATGATTTTTTGCCATACAAATTTATAATTTTGTCCCATACAATGTTTTTTTGGCTATTGCTACAAATATACCCCAGCAACTTAAGACTGGTTTTGTGCTCCAGGGTCACATATAACATATGAGGAAGTCCCTAGTATAAGCAAAGGCAGGGTTGTCCAAACCAGTTCCTGTAGTATTAAGTCTCGGATGTTTTCTTTAGAATAATTTATATTTATAATGCAGTGCTAATCAACATAACCTTTATTACAGTACAGGATTTTCTGCCTCATTCTGTGATATAATTCCACATAAGATCATAATAGAAAGTTATTTCAAATGCTCGACTGATGTTGTGAAGTGGGTTTGGAGTAAATTTTGGTGTAAAGTATTTGGTGGTTTTGGGGAAAAACATTGGTGTAAATTTACTCTCTTTATAATGTTTGGAAACTTTTGTCTTGTGCTTCTGTATGTTTCATATGTTACAGTTACCGGCAGGCCCAAGCAACTGTTTTAGCAGCGCTGCCAAAGCTGCACAAGTTTAAGATTCCTACCAAGAGACCTGAGGATTACTTTGCAGAGATGGCCAAGACCGATCAGCACATGCAGAAGGTGAGAAGACAGCATGAGCACCAGGCTTTATAGAATATAGAGAATATATGCTACCCTTCAAAAGTTTGGAGTCTGTAATATGGATTTTATTAATAAAAAAAAAAGGATTGGTTTTTGTTTATTCATTAAATTTATCACATTTTATAAAGTTAATAATTTATTAATGCATTTTGTGAAAATGCATTAATAAAAAAGTAAAAAAACAAAAAAAAAAGTTTTTTTTTGTTTTGTTTAATAAAATGTTAGATTATGTGCCGCCATCAAAAAAAGTTAGTGTTTATTAGATGAAATAATTTCCAAAGTCTGTCAATGAAAAATCACAATTTTCCACTTGTTTTGTTTTTAATTTTAACAGATTAGGAAGAAGCTTCTTCTGAAGCAAGCTGCAATGGAGAAGTCAGAAAAGGCCAAGAAGCTCAGAGAACAGAGGAAATATGGCAAAAAGGTCAGTTTTAAAACCGCTGCCAGATTCTCCCAAAATGATGTTTTGGGGTCTTGACCGACCTGGTTTTCAATCTCTGGCTCTACAGGTTCAAACACAGGTGATTCAGAACAGGCAGAAACAGAAGAAAGCAATGCTGACAGCAGTAAAGAAGTATCAGAAAGGTACATTCACACATGTGTACATCATTAAAGCAAAGTGTTTTCACATCATCTCATTTATTTACCAGTATTATCGTGGAGCACATTTTCACTCGTCCTCATGTCCCACAGGAATGACAGATAAATTGGACTTCTTGGAAGGAGATCAAGATCAGAGACCGAAAGCATCAGCAGCAAAAAAGCAAATAAACAAAAAAGGGTAAACGATGACTCTATATATTTTCAGTAGCTTTACAGTACTTCAGCGGTTTTCAAATTAGATAGTTATTTTTCAACAGGAAGTGTCGTAACATTTTCCAGATTCCCTGATTTTTGGTCTTCCCATTTTATGGGGAAATATTTATTTAAATACTGTTTTGTAATTGTGTCTAAGTGAATCTGGCTGTATATATGTTTTTTTGTTTTGTAATTAGTTGACATTTTATCTGTTCAAATGTAATGCTGTCAACATTAAGATGTTTAAGGGGTCATAGAAAGAGGTCTACTTGTATTATGAAACTTCACCTTTTAATATGATGGTAGAAGAAAACTGTTGGCTGAAACATCCTATTGTGGTTTAAGGTTCAAAAAACACATTTTCCAAATACTGTACATTATTGTTGCTCCTCTATGCCCTGCCTTTCTGAAACGCATTAATTTTTACTAAGCTTATCGTTCTGAAAAAGCGAGATGTGCTCTGATTGGTCAGCTATCCAGTACACTGTGATTGGCTGAATACCTCAAGCATGTGACGTAAATTTTACGCCCATCACCATACTGTGATGTCGTCTCCCGTTGCGTCGAGACAAAACAATAAAACCTATTACAAACGAGGCATTTGTTGCATCCAGTGGGGACATAATTACTGATTACAATGACTTAAAGTGTCTTTACGTGTTGCGTATCATACCGCGTAAACATAAAACCATGTTGTGATCTGAGAAACGACAAACAAGCTCTACACTGCTCAAAACTCATGTTTGAATCATCATTGGCTAATTCTTTAAATATGAAAACATACTTACAGGTTGTGAGAGAAGCGACAGACTGTCCTTGCCCCACTTTATAGAAACAGCCTTTGTGCCACAAACAAATTGTAGGCTACTTTCCCAGGTTCAGGAAACAGTCCTCCGTAAAATGCGCTGCACACATCTGTAGATTTGGGCGACTTTATGCAAATCTTCCCACACAGTGCTGTAGAAGTGGGGGCTTGTTTAAATGAGGCATTTTAGGAGTGGCGTGGACGAGTCTTAACTTTTATAAAGAATATCTCTTTGGGTTTGAGACTTTAGTCTTTGAACTTTAGGGATCTTATCTATCCACAAACAGCTTGTAACACTCCAAAGAGAAAGGAAAACTTGGAATTGCGTCATATGACCCTTTTAAAGAGATATTTCACCCAAAAATGAAAATTGTTGCTTACTCGCCCTCGTGTCACTCCTTTCATTGTTTCTTTCTTTCTTTTGTGTGACACAAAATAATATATTTTGGAGAATATTTTAACACATGTCATGTTTTTTAGTCCAAATTCTAAGAAGAAATACAAGGATAAGAAGTTTGGCTTTGGGGGAAAGAAGAAGGGCAGCAAATGGAACACCAAAGACAGCCATGACGACGTTTCAGGATTCAAGGCCAAAATGGCTCATGGGAAAGGTGGGAAACATTTCGGCAAAGGAGGCAAGACGAATGTAAGTGTTTTTTTTTTTCTTAAAGGGAAAGTTCACACAAAAATGAAAAAATGTTAGGTTATCTGCTTTCCCCCAGGGCGTCCAAGATGTAGGTGACTTTGTTTCATCAGTAGAACACAAACTGAGATTTTTAACTCAAACCTTTGCAGTCTGTCAGTCTTATGGAAGTGGATGGGAATCACGGCTAAAACATACAATAAAAAAAATAAACAACCAAACTAAACCCTGCGGCTTGTGACGATACACTGATGTGTAAAGACACAGACCGATCATTTTGTGTCTTTACACATCAGTGGATCATCATGAGCTGCAGGGATTAATATGATTTTTTTTTATTTTTTTTATTGTATGTTTATTGTATGCCGTGACTCCCATCCACTTCCATAAGACTGACAGACTGCAACGTTAAAAATCTCAGTTTGTGTTCTACTGAAGAAACAAAGTCACCTACATCTTGGACGCCCTGGGGGAAAGGAGATAAACATCAAATGTTCATTTTTGGGTGAACTATCCCTTTAAATAAGTAATGTTATATTCTAACCTTTTAAAGGCCTCCCTCCCATGTTTTCATCTCTCTCTTTTTTATTTTTTATAGAAACGGCCAGGGAAAGAATCACGGAGGAAAATGAAGGCACGTAAATGAACTGTATCACTCAAAAGAATTGTGCCATTAAAAATACTTTTTTAAAAATCTCTATTTCCTATTACTTGTTTGATTATGTGGTTTTGTTCTTTTCTTGACAGACACCTTTGTGTTTTTCAAAAGATTTTTTATTTTTAATGTTTGTATTAAAGTGTTAGTTCATCTACTCACCCTGAAAGCATCCTATGTGTGTTAAAATGTAGAGACCGACTGTAAAGCTAGTTTTCCCCTACTTGTTTGAGTTCAGAAAGCACCCAATCTTATACTAAATCAGTCAGCAAATCAAATCTCTTTTCACAGTAATGTTTGTATTTGCTATGGGAATAAACATACTGCTTTATCTGCTTATATTTTGTACACAAACTAGAGTTTGGCACACATCGGATCACAGTTTTGCATTCAGCGCTGCTCTGAGCCAGAGGAGCACATTAATATTCATGAGAATGTAATTAGTTTATCTGCCCACTGGTCCTGGTTGTGTCGTTCCTGTGCCGTCTGGGTTCAGATAAGCAAATGAAGTGATATGTTCCTCCTGGGAATCTTAATGTCTCTTTACAAACAGGATCACACAGGGTCCGAGTTACACGGGGGAAAATAATAATAATAATAAAAGAAAATACTGATTTAAGAGTCGAGAGCTGCTTCAGTTAAGCTTCACAAAATCAAAAAGACAATATTCAGAATTTGAACGGTTTATTCATAAAACACTTATCCAGATTTAGGAAAATAACATCTTGAATTTCACTGCTTCCCCGAAAACAGTACAAACAACAGGCGTTCAACTTTCTAAACTGTCAAATGCAACAACAAATGAAGACTGATACCATAATCGATTCAGTACTAAACTGATTGTAGTGTAACAAGAAATGTAAAACTGTTGCCTTTAACTGGAACAAAGACAGCATTGATTTCAGCTGTCTTCTGAAAATCTTGACTACAATGTCACAGTAATGAACATGCATTGGAGATGCTATTGGAAAATAAAAAAGAATAACTCCTGTTTTTGAAAAGGAAACAATGAATGTCTTTGTACAAAAGATGTGAGATCAGTCGACATGAAAACCGAAGGACTCATCTGGTCTCATCTGTGTTATTTGAGGAAAGACTGTCAGCAGGCACAGCATCTGTTTGCTGGAAACCACAAACTTGACTTTCTGTATTAAGCAAACAATGAACAATACGAAAATGTAAATGAAGTCCACCTTATCAGTCACTGTGGCAGCAAACAAATTCTCCTGCCAAAAAAATGAAATCTGAACACAATATGTCAATATAGTATCTAAATGTAAGTGTCTAAGGAGCAGAAAATGAGTTGTGTCAGGAAAAATAAAAAAAAACAACATCCAACGGATCTCAGTTGGTATTTAAATCATTTGACAAAAAAAGGAAGAAACTTACACTGTTCTTTCTCAGTTTTGTCATGTTTTCCAACACAAACGTTTCAAGATACAATGAGGAGTAAAATTACATACAGCAATATCTTGTTGGTCTTGTTTTCTGAGAAACTCAAAATAAAGGGTGTATGATAAAGCAAGAACAAAACAAGCTCAGAAAAATCTACTTAATGAAAATGGAAATAATGTTTTCATTCCACACTGCCAGATGTTTGCTCTTGTATTTAGCATAAACTCAATGTTGAATTTCTCATAACATTAGACTTAAACCATCTTCATTTTGCTTCGCAAGTGAATCCATCTTGATTTAAGGATATTACAAACGACAAATACTGAGGAAGATGTTATTTTTTTGCAGTGCATGAAACATTTAATGTCATCTCTTTATGATTTGTGTGAGGGTGAATTAAGGCTTTTGAAGAGCCACAGAAACCTTGTCCTTCCCCCTAATTTTATCAGAATAATCAACAATGTATGGTTTCAATATTTAATACCTGGGATTCTTGCGACTTGAGGAGGAAGCTCAGATCTTCCTTGCTCTCTATCCATGTGACTCTGTGCATGCTGGGAAGGATCATCTCTCAGCCCTGGATATGTGGGGTATGGACTATAATGTGGAACATGGATCTCCGGAAACAGAGGAACAGAAGAAACAGACTTAGCGTAAACACAAGGTTTTGCTGAGAAAGTCTGGGACAGAGCTAAACTTGAAGTGATTAGAAAAAGAACATCAAAGAAGTTTAACTAGCTTTGGTATTTCAAGCTTTCAAGTACTGCAAGTCGTCTGCACAAAATAAAGAGAATAAGAGCTAGACATATTTTCTACATTTTTCTTTAAAGTGAGAGCAGCCCAACAGTTGTGACAGTCTTTGAAGTTTGGATGAAGAGATAAAAAGTTATTTAAAAGTGTTTCAATGAGAAAGAGCAAATGCATTATTGCACTAGTTTTCAAACGTTTGGGTTCAGTAAGATTTTTTAATGTTTTTGAAAGATGTATCTTATGATGTATGAATTAGTATGAATACACCATTTAAGATATTTAAGACTTTTATGGCCTTAAATTTGATGAAACTGAATTTATAACAGATACAAGAACCTATTTTACCTCAATTAGTGTAAATAACAGTACTTTCATTAAATTAGTAACAAGAGTGTATATATATATATATACACACTCACTGGTCACTTTATTAGGTACAGGTTGCTAGTACTGGGTGGACCCCCTTTTGTCTTCAGAACTATCTTAATTATTTGATGCATAGATTCAACAATGTGTTGGAAACATTTCTCAGAGATTTTGGTCCATATTGAGATGATAGCATCACGCAGTTGCTGCAGATTTGTCGGCTGCACATCCATGATGTGAATCTCCCGTTCCACCACATCCCAAAGATGCTCTATTGGATTGAGATCTGGTGACTGTGGAAGCCATTTGAGTAAAGTGAACTCATTGTTATGTTCAAGAAACCAGTCTGAGATGATTTGAGCTTTGTGAAATTGTGAATTATCTTGCTGGAAGTAGCCATCAGAAGATGGGTACGCTGTAGTCATAAAGGGATGGACATGGTCAGCAACAATACTCAGGTAGTCTGTGGTGTTTGAACAATACTCAATTGGTACTAAGGGGCCCAAAGAGTGGCAAAAAAATATCCCCACACCATTACACCACCACCAGCACCCTGAACCATTGCGACAAGGCAGGATGGATCCATGCTTTCATGTTGCCTTTCTATCATCTCTAACCAGTCGGCCCATTCTCCTCTGACCTCTGACATCAACAAGGCATTTTCGTCCACACAACTGCTACTCATTGGATATTTTCTCTTTTTCAGACCCTTATCTGTAAACCTTAGAGATGGTTGTGTGTGAAAATCCCAGTATATCAGCAGTTTTTGAAATACTCAGACCAGCCCGTCTGGCTCCAACAAACATTCCACGCTCAAAGTCACTTGGTGTAAATAATATGTATATGTATATAGTGTATATATACACACACACACTACCATTTAAAATTTGGGATCACTAAGAATTGTAATATTCTTTACCCAAGATTCTTGTGCTCATAAAAGCTGTATTTGATAAAAAAAATACAGAAAAATCCTGTTATTTTGTGAAATATTATTGCAATTTAAAATTACAGTTTCTATTTTAATATACTTTAAAATATAATTTAGTCCTGTGATGGCTAAGTAGAATTTTCAGCATCATTACTCCAGTCTTCAGTGTCACATGATCCTTCAGAAATCATTCTGATATGCTGATTTATTATCGGTGCTGGAAACAGTTGTGCTGCTTCATGTTTTTTGGAACCTGTGATAGTTTTTTCAGGATTCTTTTACAAACAAAAATAAAAGAAATATAAAGAAACGCCAGCATTTATTCAAAATGGAAATGTTAATTTGTTACAATATACACTACCGTTCAAAAGTTTGGAATGGAGTCAGTAATTTTTTTAAAGTAATGATTACTTTTATTCAGCAAGAATGTGTTAAATGGATAAAAAGTGATAGTAAAGACTCATACTGTTCAAAAATATTTTAATTTTAAATAAATTCTGTTCTTTTTAATGTTTTATTCATTAAAAAAAATCCAGGATATATATATATAACAAATTTTGAAATTTAAATAATAATATCTCACAATATAAATTTTTTTAATCAAATAAATACGGTCTTGAGGACAAGAGCCCTCTTTTAAAAAACATTAAAAGTCTTACTGATCCCGAACTTTTGAACGGCAGTGTGTGTGTATATAAATATATATATATATTTTTTATAATGTAATTTATTCCTGAATTTTCAACAGAAACATCAAAACAAATTTCTTCTTATTAACAATGTTAAAAACAGTTGTTCTTTGATTAGAAAGTTTGAAAGAATAGCATTTCATTTGAAAAAGAGACATTTTCTAACATTAGAAATGTCTTTATTGTCACTTTTGATCAATTTAATGTGTCCTAGCTTAAGAAAAGTTCTATTTTCTGTTAAAAATATTTACTGACCCCAAGCCGTTGATCATCTATGTATCAGAGACATAGCTCACCCAATTTTATACTAGCTCAAACATTGACTACAATGGACAATGCTGTCTTTGTCTTACTAACATAATAGTTTGTAGAAATTTTAATGGATTCCATGGCAGAACAATCATGCCTGCGAAACATACTTGCCATTCAGGAGTCTCCAACGGATGGGACAGTGCTCCTGCTGGCAAGGGAACAAATCCAACATGTTCCCTATAGGGTCCTGGCGCAGGGGGTCTGAGGGTCACCAGCACGGCCGGGAACATGTATCTGTCCGGGTAATGCTGGTACAAGGGAAGAGGCATTGCGAACATTTCTGCTGGATAAATTTGCCCTGGAACTGCCTCTTTAATTATGTATTCTCCAGGAAAAGTTGGTGCATCTGTGGATATATACAGTATTATACAATATTCAGTAACACTTTCTAATAAAAAGATTGAGAAATAAAATAATTTTTGAAAGATAACGTAATATATTTATTATAGTGTAAACGTGTTATATCATGTGACAAAAACAATGTTGCTGCGTGAGTTCACTTCTAAATGAACTCATTTTATGCAAATGAAAATATTTTGTATGACCAGAGAAATTAAACGGGTCAGACTATACAGCATTTTTGATAAATGACAAAGTTTAAAATAGTCAATACATGTTTTATTCAACATGTACTGAAATTGATGTGGTAATTTATCAGCATGAACAAATTAGTGTTTCAAGAAACACAATAAACTGATAATTGTAATGATATTAGTAAAATCTATTTATTGAATGTGTTAACTCTTTTTAACACATTCAACCGTCAATGCCGGTCCTAAGCCTGGATGCAAAAGGAGGAGGGTTGGGCGTCGGGGCTAGCAACCCATCCCCGTAAAACAAACCATTGCTACGGAAACAGCAAGAATAAATGAAAATTTGGTCTAATAAGCGGGATTCTGAGTAATATGACAGAGTCGAAAAAAAAGGCAACGACGTCTGACGCCCATTATCAGAAACGACTTTCTCTGCCCAAAATATTACAAGAATTGGAACGTGGAATGTAAGAACTCTATATCAAAGTGGACGTCTCGCTCAGTTCCTACGGGCTTTCGATGACTATCAGTTGGACATCCTTGGCGTCAGCAAGGTCAGATGTATGTCAGATGTAATGCTGAATTAGCAGTAATGGCAAGACCATCCTGTACACGGGTCATGAAGAATGGCACGAACGTGGAGTAGGCATTGTCCTGAGCAAACGAGCGATGAAAGCCTTCCTCGGCTGAAGGCCCATCAACGATCGGATCATCACAGCCCATTTCGCCTATGGATGCTCCAAAGCAACAGTGGTACAAGTTTATGCACCTACGGACAGTGAGGATGACGTCGCAAAGGAGGTTTTGTCTTTGACGACATCCCAAATCAAGACCTGAAGATCCTGATTGGGGATTTCAACGCCCAGTTGGGCGGCAATCGCCAAGGACTCAAAACCCGTGATCTGTGCCCACGCGTCATCTGCCCTCATCAGTAACAATGGGGAGCGGCTGGCGTCGTTCCAATATAACGGGTTGTGCAATGGGAACTTGTACTTCCAACACTGGCAAATCCACAAGAAGACCTAGAGATCACCAGATGGGCGAAATTTCAACGAGATTGACTTCATATGGGTCAGCCAAAAGTGGAGGTCATCATTATGTGAAGCGAGGTTCTACAGAGGAGCAGATGTTGGATCTGATCATTACCTAGTCAGGGAGGATATCAAGCTCAAAGTCTGTAACCAAAGGCAGCCCATACCAAGGAGACCGTTCACGATCGAGAAGTTCAAAGACCCCTCCCTGTAGATGCTTTCACCCTGGAACTGCGCAACCGCTTCGTCCCTCTTGAAGAGATGGTGAATGTAGAAGACCTCTGGGGACCTCAGAGATACCACCACAGAGTGCGCCCAAAACATCATTGGGAGGTGTTGAGGAAGACTGAAGGAACAGTGGATCCAAGATCGATCGTGGAATTTGATAGATGAGAGAAAAGCCGTGAAGCTTAAAAGGGACCAATCTAAAACAATGAACGAGATGAAAGAGGAAAGCCAAAGATACGCCGGTCTGGACAGACTTGTGAAGAAAAGCTGTCAGAAAGAACAGATAAGAAGAGAAAGCTAGAGTGTAAAGGTGCCGAAGCGCAGGAAGCTGCTGTCCGAAATGACTCCAAGACCTTGTACATCATAGTCCATTAATTTACCTGGAACAAAGAGTAACTCCGAATCAAGAACAAAAATGGAAAGCTTTTGATTGCCAAAGACGAGCAGAACAAGTGGTGGATGGAACATTTCAATCAACCAGACTCGACCACCACATACAACTTCGATGTTGAGGATGCCCAGGAACAACTTCAGGTGAACACAGAAGACATCACCATTGAGGAAGTGAAGATCACGATCAAAAGCATAAAGAATAACAAGGCGGCTGGCTTGGATGATATAACAGTGGAGATCTTGAAGTACGGAGTGCAGCCCTTTGGCGGAGAAGCTAAAGTCGCTCTTTAACAAATGCTGGCGGAATGGTGAAGTCCCAGAGGACTGGCGAAGGGGCGCCATAGTCAAAACCCCCAAAAAAGGCAATATTTCTGAGTGTATCAACTGGCAGGGCATCACCCTTCTCTCCGTGCCTGTGCGGTGAGCTGGAGCACGTGATGGGGCCAGCAGCCACTGGTCTGAACTCGATCGTCTTGGTGACCTAGATTTCGCCAACGACATTGCCCTGTTCAAAAAAGATAAACCAAAGCGGCAGCATGCCAATACCGCACTGGAAAAAGAAACAGGCGAAGTTGGCCTCAGGATCAGCATAGAAAAGTCCAAGATCATGCAAGTGAGCAACACAGACCAGACATGGGGTGTAAAAGTCGGGCAACACAGCAATTGGAGGAAGTACAGAAGTTCACCTACTTGGGTAGTGTGATCTCACAGAACGGCGACACGGAGGCAGACGCATTGGGAAGGCGGCAGCTGTTTTTCGGAGGATGAACAAGATCTGGTCCTTGCAATCGATCTCGTTGAAGGTCAGGCTTTGCCTATTCACCTCAATCGTGGTTCCAACAGCCATCTACGCCAGTGAGACCTGGAAGGTGTCAGGAAGCATCAACAATAGGCTGGACAAGTCTTCCAGCAGAGTTGGCCATGCCGAATTCTGAAGATCCGATTTTATGATCACATTACCAGTGAAGAAGTACTTCGAAGGAGTGGCACATGCAAACTTCATAACATCATTGCCGGTAGAAGACTCCGACTGGCCGGCCACATCCTTCATATGGAGAACAACCGGATCCCAAAGAGGGCCATGCGATGGGTCCCTCTTGCACCAAATGACCACGAGGACGCCCTCAGAACACCTGGAGAAGAACGTTCCTACAAGATCTAAAGACACTTAACACGGCATGGGACTACGCCGAAGCCCTTTGCCCGAGATGGAAGTCGATGGAAAATGATTGCTGCCCGATATGCTACATATACATGCTATAGTAAGACCAGCATTATTCTAGATATATTTAGTAGAGCCATATAGCTACCTTGTGGGAAAACCATGGCATTACAAATGAAAATTAAAGTAATAGAGTAAAAAATACTATTTAAAAAAATAGTAAAATAAACTAATAGACATATTAGAAAAAAAATATTTTAAAGGGGTCATATGATGCGATTTCAATTTTTCCTTTCTCTTTGGAGTGTTACAAGCTCTTGATGCATAAAGAAGATCTGTAAAGTAGCAAAGACTAAAGTCTCAAATCCAAAGAGATATTCTTTATCAAAGTTAAGACTCGTCCACACCCCCCTGAAACAGCTCGTTCTAACATGCCCCCACATCTCTTTCACCGTGGATGGAGCGGAGTCCAGCCCGGGGTCGTCACATGTGGTTGCCGCAAGCCCAATGGACGCTCCTTCATAGAATCCCCCGACCGCACTGTTCTCAAGCCCAACCGCCTCTGCTCACTCAAGCCAGCCTCCGGCTAGAAATCATGTTTATATCAGGCTTATAATAGGTTTTATGTTTATGTCTCGTCGCTCTGGCCAGACAGGGCATCACAATATGTTAAGGGGCGTAACATTTCTGTAATACACTTGAGGTATTTTGCCAATTACAGAACACTGGATAGCTTGCCAATCAGAGCACACCTCGCTTTTCAGATCAGTGAGAATTGTAAAAATCAACTCGTTTCAGAAGGCGGGGCATAGAGGAGAAACAATAATGTACAGTATGTGGAAAATAATGTGTTTTTTGAACTGTAAACTGCATAAACATTTCATTACACCAAATAATGTTTTTTTAGCAGCATTATATGACCTCTTTAAGTCATTAATGGACCATGATTATTACACAAATAGTATTCAGTATCAATAGAGCTCCTCAAAATATTAAATAAATATTATTGAACTATACAACACTTATCTAACTGAAAAAAAAAAAAAAAAAATATATATATATATATATATATATATATAGTTAAACTGTATGGTCACATTATAAGTAAGCAATGCCTGAAGGTTAAGAAAACCATATTATTGTTGCCTCCATCACTTTCCAGAATAAAATGATACTGTAAATGTCACCGACATAATAATCAATGCATAATATGCTGTAATGTTTAGCAAAAAATGCTGTAAATAATATCTGTATAATGAAGCTGTCGTCTATCCTACTTAAACATGTTAAAATCGTATTGTTAAAGCTGGTTTGTTCAGAGAGCTCTGTGGATCACGTGACGAGATCAAAGCTTGTCGCAACTCTGTTTCCATGGCTCTGGTTTTAACTGAAGCACTTCATTTTACAATTTATGCCACATTAAGTGCGCCAAAACTATATTTATACAATAAAGTAAGTATGAAGCAAACAGTTATTTAGTGATTGTTAACTGCTGTGAAACCCCGAACCTGTGGAGCCTGCAACAATTTAGGTAATTTATTACATCATCGCCATGTGAAGTTTAATCATCACATTAGGTCATATCACAATGTTCTCAAATTCAAGAACTCTTAATGATAATTAAGACTTTTTGGTACCATTTAAGATGGCTATTTAAGAGTTGTATCACCTCATATTTATTCAAACTAAATTTATAAAAAATTTCACTCCCGCGAATTTGATTACAAAAACTCATTTTTTTTATTAAGTTTGTTCAAGCAGAAATGGTTTATCAAGGTGAAAAGATAATTATTAAGGTAAAGACGCTTATAAATTTGTTTTCAGCAATGTTACAAAATACATTTAAATGCTTTAGAAATGTCGGTACCACTTAAATAATTTTATTTTTTTTAAATTTCGATTTTCTGTATCAATTGTATATGGAATGTAGAAAAACTACATTGATGCCTTTTCATTTATAGTCTATAATGTTTGTTAATATTAAGCTATAATAAGAGTCCTTCCAAAAACATGTAGCCTACGTTATATTAATATTGTTACTATAGTAAAGGTTTCCATTGGAAATAAATTATTACTGGTTAGAAAATAAGTAAAAAAAAAAAAAAGGATTTAGTGAAAACCGCACAAACCTCCAACGGCGCAATCCTGCGCGCTCGGTCCTGCCGGTGTCTTCGGCTCCCAGTTAACCGCGCTAACGGGACCGTGCGTGCTTACAGGCGCACGGAGCTCGGTGTACGTTGTATCGTCAGCGGGCGCTTTAACAATAGTTCTCTTCTTTCTTGCCCTGTTGTCGGTTTCACCGTTTAACGGTAACGTTACCCCGTTAGTTGAATTACTGTTACCGGCGGAGACCGTTTTTCCGCTGGATAAAGCGGTCTGCTCGGGTCGCTCGGCACCAGATGACTCGGTTCTGATCCGCCTTTGAGACGCGAGGATTCTCGTCCGCTCGTTGATGAGAGAGCACTTCCAGCACAAACACTGCTTGAACTGACATTTTCCCGAATGGCCTTTTAACTGTACGATAAATCCGTGGTTCCGACATCTCGCGCACTTCGGGCTGCGCGCTGCTTTTTCTGCCGCTGGAATATTTGCCATCGCCACGAAAATCCGCGAAATATGAGTATCAATAATAGTTTGAAATACCAGATTAATGTGTTACATTTGAGTAAATTTCGTGTGCAGGGTTTGTCCGCCAAATTAATGAAAAAAAGGGAAAAAAAGTGTTGACGTCACGTGACGCTCCAGCAGCGTGAGAACAGACGCTCATTAGGCATGTCTGGAAACTGCAGACAGCGTAATTCCCCTAAAGCGGGAAATTCCCAAAGTTGTAACTGTTCTCATAAATAAAACTTTTGACATGGTAATTTTTAAAACACATAAATATTTTTTAACACATACAGAATTTAAACCTTGTAATTTTTATTTAATTGTAATTTTACACATGATAGGTAAAAATTGATAGCCTGAATGCACTGTAAGTCGCTTTGGATAAAAGCGTCTGCTAAATGCATAAATTAAATTTTTTAATTTTAATTTAATTTAATGTAATTTTATATTAAAGCTTTTGTTTTATGAATAAAATATGATTGACGTGGATTACAATTGGACGTGTATCATTTTTATATATATATATATATATATATATATATATATATATATATATATATATATATATATATATCTGACCTAACAACCGTAAATAATAACGCAGAAATGAAGCTGAAACCGAAAGTTTGGAATAATCACGAATTTATGTTATTTTTTTTTTTTTTTAAAGACTGGTAGACCAAGGATGCATTTTTTGATAACAAATACAGAAATCATTCTAATATGCTGATTTGGTGCTAAATTATAAAGGTTCTCATGAAATCTTCTCTGTTGAAAACAGTTTTTCTGCTTAATATTTTTATGGAAACCCTGATACACTTTCTTCAGGATTTTTTAATGAGTATAAAATGCGTTTATTATAAATATATTTTTTTGTAATATAATCAATATAATGCCTTTACTGTAACTTTTAATCCGTCTAATGCATCCTTGATGAATTTTAAGTATTATTATTATTATTATTTTAATTGTAATATCCCCAAAGCTTTGACTGATAGTTTCACCATTTTAAAACATTACGCAGCAAACACTGTTTTAAAACTGATAATAAGAAATAGAATGATATTAGAATTATTTATAATATCAAAGCATATTAGAATGATTTCTGAAGTATCACATGACACTGAAGACTGGAGTAATGATTTATTTGCATCACAGGAATAAGTTACATTCAAAACACATCAAAATTGAAAACACTTGGAACAGTATTTCACTATATTTCTGTTTTTACTGTGTGTTTTTTTTATCTAATAAATGCAGATAAGCAAGAGAGCATCAGAATGAGAGCTGGTTCAAAGGTAAAATGTTTTATGATGGATCTATTTATACCAACACAAAATGTTTCACTTCACAAGACGTTAATCGATGGACTGGTGGGGTGAGCGTGATTTCACCAAGTACAACATTCCAATCAACCAATCAGAATTGAGATATAACTTTTCTGCAAATATCTGCTTTATTCTTACAATCAGGGTTAGGTGCTTCTACTCCCTTGTTAATCAGATATCATTTCCCTCTGATTTTAGGAATAAATTATGGGTAGGGTTAGGTTTAGGGGTAGGGGTTGGGTTAAGTCTATATTTTTGTAGAATAATGTTGATCCAGGATCATCAAAAGATGTTGTTCCAGGAACATGTCTTACTTGGCAAAATCACGGTGACCGGACTGGCGGTGTGGATTATTGTGGTGTTTTTATCAGCTGTTTGGACTCTCTGACGGCACCCCATTCACTGCAGTGGATCCGTTGATGATCAAGTTGTGTTATACTACATTTCCCCAAATCTGTTGAGAGGAAGAAACAGATTCATCTACATCTTGCATGGCCGGAGGGTGAGTAAACTTTCAGAATTTGTTTATTTTTGTGTGAATTCCTTTAAAGCATCTGCTCAAACTCTTTAAAACTTGTTCTAAACATTTTCTTTCAGTGGCAGTTCAGTGGATCCCTGAAGGCAGATTGGCAGCCACCTGCTGCCTGTTTACATAATCTGGGTATGCCGAGTTCATGACAATAGGGTCTTTGCCCCTGTACATTTTTCCTTTTGAATACCTTGTTGCCATTGGCTGCATACATAGTTAGGCAATTGGAGGAGGGGCTTCAGTCCCATCTTACTGCTATTAAAATGACTGATTATCCTGTCAGGATGGCTCTGGCCTAGTTGTGACTGACAGAATAGCTGGCACAGTGCCACAGATGCAGTGCTATATTACTGTAACTCTTTTACAAGGTCACCTAACCCCATTATCTTAATAAGGATTATAATTAATGCAATTTCAAAACTGATCATCTCATGCTTTTTTCTGCCTTCCCATATTGCTTCAGGTTGATACGTTTTTAAGGAAATTTGTGTGAACATCCCGGAGGGGTGGAGCAGGGTTTCATCAGGGTTTTTTTTTAGGGTAAATTATCCATGGACTCTATGCATGTTCAATACATGCATTTGGAAATTCACGAGGAAATTGAATTAACTGTATCGTAAGTCACTTTAGCATATCAAATTAATAAACACAATGAAATTTACACACAAGTTCATACAAAGCTAAGGTTATTTGAGTATGTTTTACAAGAAAATACTATTTTAAGTCTATAGGCTTAGCCTAATTTAATGTTTATTGCCTTTTCTTTGTAAATAACTGTGAAATTTATTAGCAATTTCCGAGGGACACCAAAATTGTAGACGAAATTTTAAACCCAAATTCTAGGCTGATCACTATCTTATGTTACTCTTTAATAAATAAATATATCAAATAAAAATAAATAATAATATTTATTTAGTGCATACTTACTAAATTAATAATTAAAACAAATACTTTATAATGGATCCTTTGTTTTAAATGCTATTTAATCCCTTACAATATTAATAATGCCACAATTATTGTATTGTTTTGACTCATTTTATAAATGTTGTTTGGTAGCACGCTGCCCTTCAGTGCAGTATTATTATTATTATTATTATTATTATTATTATTATTTTCAGTGCAGTTATTCAAACTCGCTTACGTTTGATGTCGTCATTGATTCAAATTGCCAGTGAATCTGTGGGAGCTTCAGTGAAGGGGCGACGCCATCCGGACGCGCTTTTGTTTGTGGATGAACACTCTATAACCCGTTTCGGAAATGTGGACAGAAATTGGGAAATTATTATTTTTTCATGTTTTAGTTTGGGAATTATACTCCGCCAAAGGTTTGTTGTATTCCGTTTTTGACATGTGATTACCCGGAGCCTTTTTCAATGGACTGAGTAACGTTAAATGATGCTGTTTCGAGAGACTCAACACTCCTGATCCTACAGACACACTGCAGACGTGTGTTTCAACATTTCTGCCTTAAAACAAACAAAAAACCTTAATTGAAAAAGCTAATTTGTAACACGAGTAGAATAGTAGTAGGAGGATGATTTGCAGCGTTGATTGTTTCATGAGCATCAATATCCACATAAATATTTTCATCTGTAATAGCACTGAAAGAAAGAGAAATATTTGTGTGTGTTTTCTTCTTCTTTGTCAAGGCTTTATTGAATTGCGCGTGCAGTTATAGAATTGCTGCTCAAAGCACGCGCTGTGTTTTGGATTCGCTCGTTTCGGTCGGTTTATTGTGCTGTAGTATGTCTATGTCGTGGGCGACTGTAAATCTCTCGACTGTCGTTCACAGGTACTGAAACTGGCGCTGAGACGGAGTGCGAGGATGGACAGTTTCAGTGCAACAATAAGAGATGCATTCCCACCATATGGAGATGCGATGATGATGATGACTGCTCGGATAACAGCGACGAGGAGAACTGCCGTGAGTAGCGTTATCTCACACTGACGAGAGAGGGCAACAGCAAACAAAAACCAGACCAGACCACATGCATCAGCATTTATTGGGTTTAATTACGGACGTTTGTACTGTGCACTTGTAACAAATGACCAAAAGCATCAAAATTACAATCAAATTCTCTTTGCTCCATTAATCTTTATTGTTGAATTAGATTTGTGTGTGTGTGTGTGTGTGTGTGTACATATTAGAAACCTTTAATACATAAAAACAAATGTATGTGCAAATATGCCTATGGGGTCAGTAAGATTTGTTAGTTTTAATTTGATCAAAAATACAATAAAACAGTGATATTGTGTTATTGCAATTTAAAGTAACAGTTTTCTATTTGAATATACTTTAAAATGTATTGTATGTGATGCGGCTAAGCTGATTTTTCAAGCATCATTACTCTAGTCCTCTGAACATTTTATATTATTACCACTACATTTTTTCAGTAAAAGATTAGCGTTTAACATTCAAAACATCAATTTAATATGTCCCTTCTCGATAAAAATCTTACTGACCCCTGTTGTTTATATACATAGATGTATATGAGAACTAGACCATAGTAATGGAGAGTAACTGAAAGAATACCTGCAGATTTTAAATGTATTGCATATGATTTGACTGTTTTTGGAGTATAAGCTATAAAAACAAAAACTGTGGAATTCATCCAGCCAGAAATTCCCAGCATTCCATGCATTGTTCTCTCATTAGACGGTTAATTGCAGTAAAAGACCCATCCATGTGCGTGTTTTTTACAATAACTTTCTCTCATTCTTTTAAGAGGGTTTTGTCAAGTGTGTCTTGCCTCATCGCATCGGGTTATTTTTAAAGGCACCAGGCTGAAAACAGGTCACAGTGAGAGCTTGTTTTCTTAAGCAATTTATGTGTCACCGCATCATGCGCCTGTTGAGTTTACTGTTATGACTGCTCCTTCAATTTTTCTCAACAAAGGGCAGTCATGCAGTCTGAAGTTATTGCATCCGAGCAGTGCAACACGTCCATGTGGGATCCTGCCATAATAGGGAAATGCTTTTTATTTCCACTTTGTTCATTGATCCAAGCACACAATTAGGTGCTGTAGATCTAGAAGTATTTTTTTTTTGTTAGAAAAATAAGCCCATTTGATTTTCAGGTGTTGCAACTAGATTCTTGATCCTGATTCTTGATCCTGATCTATAATTCCTTGTCTTGTTCTAACAACTATTGGCACAGACACCGCTGACCTCTGTCCCAATGGATTCCCCGGATGCTCCTCCATCCCATCCCATCCCATCCCCCCGTGTCCCTTTTATCCTCCCCCTATACCAGCAACCCCACCCCCATGTCAAATCAAACGGATTCATCCGCACGCTGTCTATATAGCCACCTCTAATGCATGACAAGGCCATGCGTATGTGTGTAGACTAGTCATGTGATGAGTTCTTGATTCTTGACCTGCCCTCTCCATAGCGCACATTGGCGAACACAACCGTTTGATCAAGTGCCACGAAGATGAGTCATATTTGTCAGGCTTATTGAGTCGTGCTGAACTGTCTTTCTGCAATTTAAAATGATTAATAATCTGAGACTGAGAGCTTAAAGTGAGTCAAAAGTGATAAATGGGATAAGCAGCAGATTAGGAAGTAGCGATTTTGCTTCAGGACCCAGATTTTACTTTCGAATGCAACCCATAGTTGTTTATCATACAAAAATAAACAAAAATGTCCTTAAAATGCAACATGGTAATTTATTACTCTTGGCCCATTCTTGGGTCCCGAAGCAACATACTGTGCAGCAGAGTATAGTAATATCTAAAGTAATCTACTTTCTCAGGTTAAAGGTCATGTAAAACCTAGTTAGAATATTTGGTAAGAATATATATATATATATATGTATGTATATAAGTGAACTGAAAAAACAGAAAAAAAAAGTGGCATAAACATTTTTAACCATTTAGATTCATATGAAATATTTGTGCACATTAATAAATTATTTTAAATTGTAATAATATTTCACATACTGATTTCCTGTGTTTTTGATCAAATAAATGCATGAGCACTGAATATGACTACCAATTTATTATTATACAATTTATTATTATACAAACTTATACAAAATTACAAGAATTTATTAAAAATTATTCAAAAATAAACAAAAAAAATGTCCATAAAATTCAACATAGTAAATAATAATTATTCATTTTGGCTCACTTTTGGGACCTGAATCACCATACTGTAGAGTAATTTCTGCAGTAATCAACATTTCTTTTCTTTTTTTTTGGATACATGGACACTTGATCCTGGTCCAAAACTCCACACCTTGTTCCACTAAAAATTGGCACAGAAACAAAAAGAGTTGAGCTGTGCCAAGTGTTGATCCAACATATTAACCTCTTTTTATTTAATTCTCCCTTATTTTCCAATTTTTAGTGTGATTTATAATCAGCAGGGCAGGAAACCAGCCAGAATAATTAATAAAAATGCAGTTTTACAACATACGTGTTGTGTTAAAGCTGTGTCATTTTGGCATGTGATTTGTATGACAGAGGAGGCAGGAAGGATTCCTTCATCTCAGAGACAAGCATAATGTGAACGCTCATGTGTTTCTGTGTTCAATACATTTCCTGCTGGGTTAGAAAAATAAAGCATTTCCAAACAAATCTAAATGTGAAATTTAAAGGCTTCATATCAAGAACACTGAATGGCTGTTTCCAAAAGTTCCACAGGAAAGCTTACAAATAAGTCCAATGATACTACACTGTACCAAATATTGTATGGCAGCAATTTTTTTTGTAGATATCCAGTTTTTAAAAATACAGCTATAACATTTCAAGATGAAGAGGAAATTTGAAACATCAAATTCAAAATGCACAAATTCAGATCGTATAGAAAGTAGGTCAGCGGTAAATCCACAGGGAAAAGTAGATGATCTCAGAAAAGTCAAACGAAGCATTTTGGCCAATTAGTAGTTTTCTGGCTTGAGCGACGCTGAGCGTGCGGTTCAAGATCTACCTGACCATGAATAACCCAGAGGTAGCCTAAGTGATTCTTAAACATTTATGGTTTATACTATCTCTGATGTTTGTTTTGAAATATATTTGGTGTGAAAGTGATTAGCATGCCACCGTGTCTACACAGGACACGAGCGAAAGCAAAACAGACAGTAGAACCCATTGACTATAATCAGTGACACACTGGATGTGGTGTGGCGTAAGTTAACTCTATACGGACACGACTGCTTGAAGCAGCAAAGCGCCTGTTGCAAAGAGCTTGGACTATGTCAGGAATAACGGGGAATCCGTTTGCTGGTGGGAATTTCACATTCAGTGTAGACAGTATTGATTATAATAAATAGGTTCTGCTGTCTCTGGTTCTAAGTTCTGAATCAGTTGTGTTAAATTTCAAATGTTTAATATTCAAGTTAAAAAAAATCTAATTCAGAACTATGTTAAATGCCACATAATATTCAGTTTTATGTTAAATGACACTTTTCAATAATTCAAAAATTTACGCAATATAAATTCAATTAGTTTTGTCATATTATAAGCTCCATACTATTTCCTCCGTCTGCCCAAAAAAAAACTCTTTTGTATTTGGCCTCGAGTGCGAGTCCCGTTTGTGTGCAGACTCCTGCTCAGAGAATGGAGGAAAACCACTCAAAGACACCACAGAGAGAGAACTGTAGGGACCGGCAGAATAAAAGAGCAAAACCAGAGGAGATTAAGATGTAAGATTTAATGTTTGGAATAGAATGAAAAGGAATAAGAAAACGTCAGTAATTCAAAACAGAGCGGAGTGGGAAAAACCAGCAGTGCTGAAGAGTGACCTTTATACCTGGACTCAGTGTAAGAGAATGATATTGAAAAGAAGGTGTCTCTGGAAGATTTCTGTAGCAACTGTGAAGAGCAAAGATTATAATGATGCTAAAACACTCATGAGATGTCTGTGTTCTCATTATAGAATTGAGATGTTCACATAACTAGGCCTATATCTACTAAATTTTAACTACTGAAGAGACAATTTGCAACCCTTTTACCTTCCGAGAATTGTAGAAAAATATAACAAGTATGTTTGTCCAAATTATTATGCATTACAGATAGGACTGTACAGTTATATTATACACAGCTTAGCACCAATTTTGTACTGTTTAATGTTTTTTGCTTTAAGATGCTCAATTAGTCATTTTGGTCGATAGTCAATGTTTTTTATAAGGTTCTTGGAAGTTGTATGCAGTTATGTAATTTCATTTACATGCGCATTTTCCAGTCTCATGCTGCCCCTTTGAATTTAGGTTAACCTAAAATCACAATTTTCACTTTCGTAATGAATGTTTCTGGTTTATTGCACAGAAAGCAGTGCACATTATTAAATTTTATTTATTATAATTAAGAGCCTTAAGAGGTTTTACAATTTACATTGCAGCATTATTTTTAAAACAAATTGCTAATTTTAACCAAATAACGTATTTAATCTTTAAGATTTTTATATGTAAATGACCCTTTTTGTCATCACTCTAATCCATAGTCTCATTACTGTAACAAGAAAATAAGCATTTGTTGTACTGCCTTTAATTACTTAAAAATTAAGACAAAAAAACAAACAAAATACAGTTCTAATTACATAGTTTTATGCAATATATGTTTTGTATTTTTCTCCCCTTTTTTGGAGGAAGATATGAACCATAACCTGGAAATTTCTTGAAATGTTTTGTGAGAGCCACCCTTGTCAAGTCCCATCCTGGTTTTTTCTACAGTAGGTGAATATCTCTTCGTTTACAAATCAATGCTGTTTACAATATGTTGACTTTGAATATCCTTTTTTTCTGTTGTTCCATTTAGATTTCTTCATGCCCTTTTTTGTTATTTGCTAATATTTGCACACAGAAATAGTTTGCATTGTTGTTCATTAGGTAAATGTGTCCATTTAGGGGGTTGTATGTTATTTGCTCATGGTTTTTGATAGAATCATTATGGTTTTTGATCAGTTTTTCATCTTGGATAACTCGCCCCCCAAAAATGCTGTCATCTACTGTTGTTCCAAAACTGTCAGTGGTCACCATGTGAAATATCTTCTTTCGTGCTCCACAGAAAAAAAGTAATAGGCTACAGTTTGAAATGAGGGTGAGACTGAATTACAATTTTTTTGGATGACTATCACTTTGAGCTTTAATGATTGCGCTGTGTGGACTGAGGCTGCATACACTGAACATTAGAGTAAGTCTTTTCTTACGAATGAGAAAGAAAATTCCATGATGTGTGTTTTTCCAAGTTTGATTTCAACAGAATTTCACTGACTTTGAGTAACTAGTCCTGGAATGGCCTCAGAAGTCTTGGCATGTGAATACCTGTGGATAGGCCTTTGTGGGGTTAGCGTCTTGAGCAAACTAAGTCTCCCTATCCCTACAGCTGATAATCAGTCTGAGAGGTGTCTCCCCTTCCTGTGAGACCTGGGTTCATGAGCTAGCGGCCTGTGGGTATTAGGAACTCAGTGGTTTAAATCCACCCATTATCTGTGATTAGTCAGGGTGATGCTGTGGGAAGATTAGTGGATGCTGAGCAGGAGAGCTTGAAGTTGACATCAAGGAATCAGCTCATACTAATTTATATACCGATGCGTAACACATATCTGTTCATTTGTTCTTGTGTGTGCAAATCCGTTAAGCTAATATACTTAGAGGACAAACTGGATATGCAATTATGCATCTAGTTTCCCATACATCAGTCAAATATATGTTAAACTCTTTCTAAAGTAACACCTTTCTTAAAATATAAAGGTTCTTTATTGGCATTGATGGTAACATAGAGAACCTTTTAGATGCATGGAATCTTTCCATTCTACAAAATGTTCTTTTTTGTGAAAAAGATGTTCTTTAGATGTTCTTCACACTATGAAAAAATGTTTCTTCTATTAGAACTGTTCACTGAAAGGTTCCAAAAATGGCTGTTCAGTGTCATTGCTGTGAAAACCTCCTTTTGGAATATTTATTTTAAGAGTGTGGGTGAAGTTTTTAGGTGTGGTAATGGCGAGATTGAAGTGGAAGTTCACCTGAAAGGAGGCAATCACACTGTCTGGCTCATTACTCTGTCAATGTGATAATGCTGGCCTGTCGTGTTCACAAACATTCTGCAAATCTGGGTCAGACTTTTGAAACAGACAGACTAATTGCAAAGTAAACAGCTCACCCACTCTGATATCATTATTTTCAGTCACATCTGAATCAAAATGATTTTGAAATGGTGATCTGTGAGTGAGCCGCTTTTAGAGCACTCAGCTCTGTTAAATTAAACTGGCACCTCTGTACCCGCGACCATCATGACACCTGTAGTGTTTACAGAGTTATTGAGTAATGGTCCAAAAAGAAAGTGTCTATTAAAAATGATATTTAAATAACGTTGGATTTGTTGGAATCGTTTGTTATGGTATTTTATTGGTCCATATAGTTGTTTTAGAATCAATATGAACATGTTTAAAACACATAATCTATCCATCCATCCATCCATCCATCCATCCATCTGTGTTTTGCAAAGTTTGCTGCATTTTTCCATGTTTAATGGTATACTGAAAAACAATGATAAGCATATAAGTTTTAAAGGATTTTATTGGCAATTTTTCTTTTAATAATATAGTCAATATTTACAGTGTTGACTCTTGTTCTTCATAACCTCCGCAATTCCTCTTCTTTATCAGTCTTGCTTTGTGACATGGTGCTTCATCATGCTGGATGATGCACGGATCATTACCATACTGCTCATGGATCATTGGAAGAAGTAGGTCTTGCAAGACATTTTGATACCATTCATTATTCATGGAAGTGTTTTTGGGCAGAATTTTTTGAACAATGTATTTATTGTTTTGATTTAAGACAGGTAACAGAAAAAGAAACAATTTTCCATTTCGTCACAGTCATTTCCCACCCCAACAAAAGAACACATCGCTCTCTTCTCCCAATTAGAAGTACACAAAGGTCTCAGTCAAACCTCCATCTAAGTCCAAAACAATTTTTGCAAGGTACCCCAAAAAAAATACATTACTGTACTTTAAACACATAAGTTACATTTCTCAACAAAACACTCTTAAAAGAAAGAGAAAAAAAAAAAAAAATAAAAAAAAAAAAATAAAAATAAAAATAAAAACAAGAGAAAAAAATCAAATAGAAAAACACTAATACATTACACCACCTGTAATAACTGACCAATATTGTTATTGTTAATGTAGTAATTAAACGGCTTCCATATTTCTTCATGTACATCCATTTTGTTTTTGATAAAATATGTTATTTTTTCCAGAGCCATACATTGTGCCATGGCATTAATCCAAGCTCCTACAACTGGTGGATCAGACCTTTTCCAGCTTAGAGCTATCATTCTTTTAGCTTGTAAAATAGAAAAATCTATCAGTTTACGCTGCTGAGGATTTAATTTAAGGTTCTTTGGATATAAATGTAGCAAAATCATTTTTGCATCTAGAGGAATATTCAAAGACAAAATTATCTTTGTAATATTAATCACTTCCACCCAAAATTCTTTAATAATGTTGCACTCCCAAACACAATGCACAAATGATCCCTGAGCCTCTCTGCATTTGAAGCATGTATCAGGGATATTTGCATTAAACCTATTCAGTTTGACTGGAGTTATGTAAGTCTGCATCAACCAGTTATATTGAAGTAGTTTTAAGCTAACATTACCTGACTGTTTCTGAGAGTTTTTACAGATTTGTCTCCATTCATCCTCTGATATATCCTCATTCAGTTCCGCCTTCCATAATTCAAGTTTCGAGGTTGTTGATTCATTGGACCCTGATGCAAGCCAGTTATAAAAAACTGATATTAATCCCTTATTATTGCATTTCTTGGTAATTAATTCCTCCAAAGAAGAAATTACTGGTAAGTTTAATGATTGGTTCTGCATAGAAAGAACAAAACTCCTTATTTGTAAGTATTTAAAGAAATGTTTTCTTGGAATATTATATTTAGTAGATATCTGCTCAAATGACATCAACTTTCCCTCCTCAAAAAGATCACTAATTTTGCTTAATCCTTTCTCAGCCCACACCCGGAATCCTGAATCCTTCGTTCCTGGTTTGAATAATGTGTTGCCCCAAATGGGGCTAAACTGGGATAAAGAGTTATCTATTTTCATGTACTCTCTAACTTCATACCATATTCTAATCATGTTAACAACAATGGGGTGCGTGGTGACTGTTTTCAATTGTTTAAACTTATCTGAGTATATATACAGGTTTAATGGCAGCGCTAACCCATATGACTCCATATCCACCCAGGCTGGTTTATTTCCAGAGGAGAAATAAAACATGATTGTTCTTAATTGTGCAGCTAAATAGTACCAGTACAGGTTGGGACATTTTAACCCCCCAGTGTCAAATGGAAGATAAAGAAGAGAGAGACGAACTCGAGGGCATTTTTTGTTCCAAATAAATTTCCTGAATAATGAGTTAATCTTCGAGAACGTTCCAGCTGGTGGCGCCAGGGGAATATTTTGGAATAAATACAAGAATTTAGGCAAAATATTCATCTTCAATATATTTATCCTTCCTATCAATGAAATTGGTAAAGATAACCATCTATCTAGATCTTTAGATGTTGATTCCATTATAGCATTATAATTTGTAGATATTATATTTTCTAATTGGGGAACAATTTTGATACCTAAATATGTAAAGCTTGGTGATATTTTCAAAGTAAATAAATGTGATGTATTTGGATAGTTATCTTTATTAAGCAGCATTAACGATGATTTTGATGTGTTCACTTTATATCCCGATATATTTCCGAAGTGATTGATCAGATCTAAAAGTGCTGGTAGAGAGGCGTTTAGTTGTTTTAGGAATAGCACTACATCGTCAGCAAATAAAGCTATTTTATGTTCCTTGCCTCCCATTGTAATCCCATGTATGTGATTGCTAGACCTTACAGCTATTGCTAGCGGTTCGATAGCCAAAATGAATAAAAGTGGGGACAATGGTGAGCCTTGAGGGCAACCTCTTGTAATATTAAATGGCTCAGAAATCACCTCATTAGTTAAAACTTCAGCCACTGGGTTGGAATGTAATAGTTTGATCCAATGTAAAAAGGAGCTTCCAAATCCAAATTTTTCAATGACGTCAAATAGATACGCCCATTCGATTCTATCGAAAGCCTTCTCCGCATCGAGCGAAAGAAGAGCAGTATCCTTTTCATTTTTTTGGCTATGTAGAATATTTAAAACCCGTCTTACGTTATGAAGTCCCTGTCTGTTCTTAATGAACCCATTTTGATCGTCACCCACAATGCTCGGAAGCACAGTCTCTAACCTTTTTGCCAGGACTTTACATATTATTTTGGTATCGGTATTAATTAGGCTTATAGGTCGCATATTACCACATTTTGAGTTCGGTTTTCCTGGTTTTGGTAAAAGAATGATCAAAGCCTCCCTCATAGAAGTAGGAAGACGAGCACTATTATAACATTCTATATACATATCATGGAGTGGCCCAACCAATTTATCACTAAAATATTTATATAGGTCAATGGGAAGGCCATCAGGTCCTGCTGTTTTACCACCCTTTAATGTATTTATAGCCTCCATAATTTCAACTGCACTAAGCTCACCATCTAATTTAATTTTTAGTTCCTCCGATATTTTAGGGATGTTGAGATTATCAATAAACGTAGAGTGGACATCGGTCATGGCTTTATATTCAGAACAATATAGCTTTTCGTAGAAATTTCTAAACGCTTTATTAATTTCCATCGGATCTACAGTCATATTTCCATTTTCATCCTCAATACTAGTAATTGATCTTTCTGATTCCTGTTGTTTTATACGCCAAGCAAGAAGTCTGCCTGGTTTTTCTCCCTGATCGTAAAATTGCTGCTTTAATCTTAATAAATTGGCCGCTGCCTTTTCATGTGTTCTTTCATTATATTGGGTTCTTAACAATAGTAATTCTTTTAACACATTATCAGTATTTTGGCCTGCTTGTAAACTTTTTTCCTCAAGTAAGCGAATTTTTGTTTCAAGTGTTTTCATTTCCTCCTGTTTCTCTCTTGTCTTCCTACTCGTATAGCTTATAATTTGTCCTCGTATAAAGGCCTTAAAGGCTTTCCATCTGATTATAGCTGAAGTTTGGGTTTTTGGGCAGAATTATGAGAGAACCTACTCCCTTGGTTGAAAAGCAACCCCACACATGGATGGTCTCAGGATGCTTAACTGCTGGCACATCACAGGACTCATGGTAGTGTTCACCTTCTCTGCACAATCAATTTTCCAGATGTCTTCTACTGTCCAATCCTTGTACATCCTGCAGAATTGTAGTCTGTCCTTGATGTTTTTCTTGGAGAGAAGTGGCTTCTTTGCTGCCCTTCTTGACACCAGGCCGTTGTCCAAAAGTCTTGACCTCACTGTGCATACAGATGCTCTCACACCAACCTGCTTCCATTATCTGAGCAAGCTCTGCACTGCTGGAGACATGATTCTGTAGCTGACTACTCAGGAGGAGATGGTCCTGGCACTTGGTGGACACTTTGGGATGTCCTGAAGACTTCTTCACTGCAGTCGAATCTCTCTTCTTGAAGTTCTTGATGATTCGGTAAATTGTTCTTTCAGGTGTAATATTCTTTGTAGCAATTTCCTTGCATTTGAGGCCATTTTGATGAAAAAACGATGATGGCTGCATGTGTTTCTATGAAGTTAACCATTGCTAACAAGAACGCAATGACTGTAGGTCGCCGTGATTTTGCCAAGTAAGATATGTTCCTGGATCAACATCTTTTGATGATCATGGATCAACATTATTGTCCAAAAATATAGACTTTGCCCAATCCCTACACCCAAACCTAATTTTACCCATAATTTATTCCAATCAGTCAAAATCAAAATCAGTGAGAAATGATAGCAGATTAACAGGAGTGTAGAGGCACCTAACCCTGATTGTAAGCCTAAAAACAGATATTGCCTGAGAAGTTATATCTCAATTCTGATTGGTTGATTGTAATGTTTTTCCAGGATCAACAAGGATGTCACTGCCATCGCTGGATGTCAATTTAAGTCACTGACAGAACTTTTGGCTGTCTGTCTGTCAGTCAAGAAAGAAAGAAAGATAGATAGATCGATCGATGGATGGATAGATGGATGGGACCGCCACTGTTTGAATGCCCACCAAGTTATTTTGGTTTATAGCTAGACAGTTGGCGTTTATCTACATTTAGGATTTCTTTAGTCCGGTGAGAGGCGGCCGTTAAATTCAAATGTTTCTTAATGTTTTCTGTAAATCACTTTATAGTTGCTGCTGCAAACACGCTCAAAAACCCCCCCACAATGCATCTGGTAAGTGCGATGTGGATCAGGTGCATATGATGAGTTTAAGGGTGAATGTGCAGGTTATAATCCGGCCCTTAAAATCTAAAAGAAAGAAATAAGAATTCAGACTATTTTTAGGACCTAAATGTTTTTTTTACACTGTAATACCATTTTCTCAACAGTTAAGCCTTTGTAATTTTCAAAGTCTCATTACAATATTGCGACCGGACATTTCTTTTTTTACGGTTACGTCAAATTTTAAAAGTACTCTTTAATGATTTAAAATTGCATTTAGCAGATTAGAGCTGAGTTGTACATATGACAAATTTGCAAATATATAAAAAATATACTTAAAGTGATACTCCACCTCAAAATGAGAATTTTGTCATTAATCAGTTACCCCCATGTCGTTCCAAAACTGTAAAAGCTTCGTTCATCTTTTTAATTTAAGATATTTTCGATGAAAACCAAAAGGTACCCACCTTCTGAATGAGAGAGGTAGGATACACAAGCACAAAGCTCCATTTCACAAAAAATTGAGTACACAAGCCTATATATATATATATATATATATATATATATATATATATATAGTTAGTTAGTACTGTGCAAAAGTCTTAGGTTACTAGAAGTTTCACCAACAAAAAAATGGTTTTAAGTCAGTTATCTCTATCTTTTGCTGTAGTGTGTCGGTGGTAAACATCAGTTTACATTTCCGAAATTTTTTTTGCCATTAATTGTAATAATCTAGTGAGATGTTTGTTTGCACAAGAAGTCTGACAACAGCCAGTGCTCCACACAGAGATCTGATCTCACCATCATCCAGTCCGTCTGGAATAATATGAAGAAACAGAACAAACTGAGACAGACTCAATCCAGAAGAACTGTGTCTCCAAGACGCAAATGATATTCTCAAGACTAGAGAGAATGTAATATCTCTATGTTGACTGAATTTTACATTTCTTTTAAGATCAAGAAAAGTCGGGACAGTCATCCACAGTACAGCAGACTTTGAAGACTCGCTCCAGTCTTTTATGAAAGTGCAATATCTGTTGGCTCAGTCTGTCATCAGCTTGCTATATATTAACTACTGTGCTTAACAGAAAACCATAATATCTATCTACTAAAATGCTCTTTTTGTGTCACATTATCAAAGAGATGCAACATGGTTCTGGCTAAGAAATTTACACATGCCTCTTCTTCTCTCTTAAAACGTACAGGCCCATATCCTGTCTAGTTTGATCACAGTGTAACTTTATAACATTGTTTCAGACAACCTTAGACAGGTGTTTTCATCACGTGTTTGCCTTTGCTCTTTTTGTGGCAAAACTGCACCGCATAAGCAATCTAACTACTTATTGTCTCTTTATTTCCCCAATATTGGATTACTGATCATACGTTAATAAGGGCATATCACAAAACTACATTGCTTTGCAGACTAGCTGTGACTCAGCAGAGCACAGGCATAGAAATGACCTAATCCTGACTGACACATTTTTATTAATGCTAAATTAACGGTATGTCAGTGACTATGGCACATCGTTGCTAGCAGGCTTAATTATGTAAGTGTAAAAGAGCTTCTTGTTTGCAAACATTCTCTGGTGCCAAGTCAACCAATCTCATTCTAATAGCGTTGTTGTCTTGCTTTGAAAGGGAATAATGAAAAAAAGAAATAAAATTGGAGTAGGTTTGACTTGGAAAAAAAAGGTAGGAAACTATGTTTAGTCAGACATTTTGGTTAATTTAAAAGCATGTTTTCAAGTAGTTTACTTACTCTGTTTCAAAGTGAAATTGATTAACTCATTGTTTGTTTGTATAATTATAATGAATATTTAATTCCTTAGTAATTCCTTACTAATGTCCAGTAAAATATCTGAACATAAGTCAATAACATTGACACACAGACAAAAAGCAAATACATCTTCCGCAATTTCTTCTGTCCAGAATTCTTTTACTCTGCAAAAGCAAAAGCAAAAGACAAGTTAAATATCACTGGTAACACACATAGAGTGCTAATTAGTAGGGCTGCACTATATAGGGAAAAAATGACATTGCGATATTTAATTTTTCTGCGATATATATTGCGATATGAAATCTAATCTTATTTTTTCTTACAAACAAAAATGGGGTGAGCACACTTACATTCTCATTTTAAATGATTTAAACATCAGAGTATTATTTAAATTAGAGTAAATTATTTGTTTGTAACTTTAGGATAAGGTTTGAATTGTTAACATATTAACTAACATGAACTTACCAAAAGCAATACTTTTGTTACTATATTTATTAATCTTTGTTTATCTTAGTTTATAAAAACACAGCTGTTCATTGTTTGGTAATGTTACTTCACAGTGCATTAACAATGTTAACAAATACTGTACAAATTTTGATTTCAAAAATGAAGGCTATAGCCTAAATGTTGAAATTAACAATGTTGTAGAAGTGCAGTTTAGTAATAGTAAACGTAAAATAATGTAGTTAAATAGTTTAATAAATAGAACATTATTGTAAAGTGTTACAGATTTCTTTTTATATACACCAATTCAGACATCTCGTGAGTTCAGTGTTGGACAGGTCAGTTGTTTAAACCATTCATTAAATTGAATCAGTTCAAATGAATCATTAGTTCGCGAATCAGACGCGTTGTGTAATTATCTCTGCAGTTTAGGATATCGCACAAGATTTGACAACACAGAAAACATTTCATCACTGGATATGTTTTTTTTTTTTTGACACCATCGTGTCAATTGATTTTGATTAATATGCGCGGTGGAGAGAGAGCAAGACAGAGCAAGACTCTCTCTCTCTGCTCGTTCTTATATGCGCCCTGTTAAACTGACAGGACTTAAAAACACATGCAAATGATAAACTTTCACTCTATGATGGTTAAGCTGTGCAATTAATCCACGAATCACATTCGTCAAGGGCCGGGGAGCAGCTGGCCCTTACGGTTAATGAATAATGGATCAACTACGACAGCCTACATCGCACATCCTGCGATGTGACTATCGTGGATTCGTACATCGCGATATCGATGCTTAAACGACACATCGTGTAGCCCTACTAATTAGTATTGCACAAGTTGTACCAGAAGTATAAACTCAGCTTACCTTGAAATATCTGCTTCATTCAAATGGTTGTCAAACTGTAGATAGACATTAATGTCCAGCTCCACAAAACAACACACACAGTAGGAATGAATGATTCATTGAATCAAGCTCTGTTTTAGCACCTTCAAGGCTAACAGAGGAACTAAACAAAAAACAGAGAGTCAAAGTAAACCGTTCTAGCACTCATATTTATACTAAACATCTGTATAATATTTATATGTGAAAGAAATATACTTACATGCCAATCATTTTCAACACATGTAGTACTCAACTCGATAAGCTATATTAATTGTTTAATGTGGTAACATGTTAACTTGGTTGTCCATGTGCACATCCAAACAGAATTACTGTATGTTAACAAGCGTTATCTTAAATCCTGTTGACATTCAGGAGATCAGGCACATGGACATGATCAATTTTCATTATTAACTTGATAACCTTTTCAATGGTTTGGGTTAAAGCTGTAAATTGATATAACACATACGACAGTGAGGAAAATCTGAACTGCAGGGGCCAAATTCATGAAAAACATTCTTAAAGGGGCTATATTTAAAAATTGTTAAAGTTATTAATTGTATTTTTATTGCCAATGTGTAAGCATTGTGTAAATGAGGCCTTCCCCAACGTCCCCAGCTAGGTTGTTTAGAAAGCCTAAAAACTTTTTTCTCTTTTTTTTTTTTTTGCTGGGAAAATCAAAAGGATGTGACCTTTACACATGCTCCCGAGAACCTATCTTCCAAAACGAATGCTCATACAATGTTCGGGTTAATGTTGAAACTGCTATTCTGCACTGCAATGTCAGTGTGCTTATTTTGTCATTGAGAGGAAAGCGTGCAGGACATATTAATCTATTAATAATTTTGATGTTCGTTAACAATATATATATTATTGCTGCAAAGGTATTTCCAAATTGTTTTTACTTAAAAGAAAAGACAGAAAAAGAGCTTTGACTTTATGAGGGCACTAAATCAAATTCAATCTCTTGTAAGTTATGTGTGCATGAGCGCGAGCAAATATGTTACTGGCTGATGGTTTCTGAATTCTACATAAAGCCTCTTTAAGAATAAAAATCTTCTTAACTGCTAACTTGAGAATAAAGTTAAGAAAGATTAAATTAAATAAAGATTATTCTTAAGACAAAACACCAGAAAAGAATGTTTTTAAAATGAACTTGCGTAAAAAAAAAAAAAAAGTAAGACGTTTAATGATTTTAGTGGGTTGTTTCAAATATTAAGCATTACAACATAACACCATTGATTGATAATGTAAATATTGTTTGGTCTTGATTAGTTCTGCTTGACTTTTTGCTGATTTAGAAATTCAGTAACAATACAAAAACTGACTCATTAAGGGACCTTGTTTGAACACACTCACACACAGAGATACATAACACACTGACTCTAGAACAAGTGCAAATTAATGCAACAGACCATTTTGAGACAGCCTATTTAAAAATAACTAAACAGGGGATTATCAATGTGACTCAGATCATATTAGTTCCAAAGAAATTAGTGTCGGCACCATACAGTACACTAAATGACTAAGGATAACACAGACTTTAAAGCCATTCTGAACACAACAAACTCACTCAAACATGCCTTTTTGTAGACCCACGACAAATGAAAACAATATATGTTTTGAAATAAGCTCAAAATTTCAAACTAAGGTCAAAATTTTCAGATTTATGGTCTGACCGAGCGCCAACCTCCCGCTCTCTCTCGTGAGGCCAATAAGGAAGTGACTAAAACTGTAATTCATCAACTGGCCGATTGAGGCTGGCTGCAAGAGGGAGTCAATCCCATAGACTCCCCATGTTAAAATGCCCAACTTTAAAGCAGAAAAAAACATGTTTACAGCCTGGTGCAAAAAATTATTTTGGTCTAAATAGCTAATTTTGCCCTTCATGACAACTGTGAAGGGGTGAATTTTTTTTATAACTCATCCATTTAAATTATATTAAGACTTAAAGTTCTGCATAATTAAGGGCGTGGCCACTTGAGTGACAGGTGGATTGCCGCTGCTGACACTGCCGTCCTGCTAGGTGGGCGTGGCTTCAGCATGTAGCTCCCACCCTTTTGCCCATTTTTGATTGTCCGGGAGAGTCGCGTGGTGACGCACTGCCAAGATGGCGACGGCCCGCTCTGCACACTTTAAGCTTCAAAAACAGACTTCAGGAGTCTACGGGTGACGTCACGGACACTACGTCCATGTTTTTATACAGTCTATGGGTCTGACACTAAAAAATCATTATAATGCCTAATTTTCTGTGCTGCTTCTTCTTTTCTTTAACACCCATAAAACCTTTCCATTGCAATGAAGTTTTCTTTATATCAGAATAGGATCTTTAGATTATTAAAATGTTCTGTACACTAAAAAATATGGTTATTTTAAGACCTGTTAAAGGGATAGTTCACAGAAAAATGAAAATTACCCCATATTTACTCACCTTCAAGACTTTCTTCTTTCAGATGAATCACAGATATATTAAAGTGTTAGTTCACCCACATTCACCCACATTTACATTTAGTCATTTTGGCTTTTATCCAAAGTGAGTTACAGTTGGGGAATACATGAAGTGATTCTTCTTGAAGAGGCAAACAGACACAGGAAGTGCATGTAATACCAAGTTTCAGGCACTGTTCAAATAAATACAAGCTAGAAAAGGAATAAATAAGAGAAAGATTTTTTTTTTTTTTTAGGATGAAGTCAAATAGTGACACCCAAAATGTAAAAATCTGCCATTAATTAGTCACCCTCATGTCGTTACAAACCTTCAAAAAAAAATAAAAAAAATTACCTTCACTGCCATTATAAAGCTTAGAAGAGTTAGGACATCTTTTAATACAACTCTGATTGTATTTGTCTGAAAGAAGAAAGTCATAATCACCCAGGATGGCTTAAGGGTGAGGGTGGGCAAACTTTATTAGAATGCATCGCTTTATCTTAATTGATCTTTATCAAAAAATGACTTTTTTTAATGAAAATCAAATTGTACAAACTTGATTGTGCCACAGGTGATTGTGGCAAGGTCCTATAGAGTAGAGCTGTATATACGAAATGCAAGCAAGAAGGTGAAATGCTCCCTCCTCCACCTGCAAAACTATCATTAATCCACAGTCGAGGGTGAAATCCTGCCTGGAGGAGCAGAACAGACAGCACTGCTGACTGCTGAAGCTTCATTCTAGTGCATCTCTAATGTTTGAGCTCTAATGCCAGATGGCAGCGTGCCCCCTGCCAAGCACCGCCCGACCCCTGTGAGGCTTGTGCTCGGTGATCAAAGCTTCGCTGAGCTCTGCCCGGAGGAGACGCAGTCCAAATGCATGATTGTTGAGGAAAGCTGGACTGAAACCTTCCCAGAGAAGAAAGGGCGTTAAAAGCTGCATTTTCATCTAACATCACGCTCAGACTCAACAGAGCAGCTGTGGCAGATGAAATGGCGTTCTTCGTCATTTATCGCAAACATATTGCGAGGCCTGAGGTCGAAACACAGGAGAACGCAGATTAACGATTACCAACAATTTTTCAGCGGTGAAGTATTACACTGCCTAGAAACAAATCTAGCATCGATTGAAGGAAATTTGCTGCAAAGTATAAGAAAGGATCTTTGTGAATTGTGCAGGAGGTACTATGTTTTCTGTGAAGATGTTAAAGGCTTGTTTGATGTTTATACCCTGCTGCTTAAATGATGTCTTTAGGAAACTGCCCACACATTTATGTGCACTTTACTAATCAAACGTGTACACACCACACACACAGGCTCTTTATTCTGAGGTTAAACTAGCATCAGCACTCCTATATGTTTGATCAAATACTCGTAGGCTGGAGGTCTCCGATCATATTGTGACTGAGAGCTACCTGAAGAGAACTGCTGTATCCATGCTGTTTCTTTACACTTATGCTTAAGGCAATAACATTCTACTGATAAGTAGATTTCTAGCAATCATTATATTATCTTTTTATCATAATAATACAGTTATAACTGTATCATTGTTATTTATTATTGATTCTGATTGACTGATGGTTTCTCACAGGCGTTATTATTCCCATTCATTTACCAAATAGTGATTAAAAAAAAAATTGAGCCATGAACCAAACCAGTCAGCTACAAAGTGAATTAAAGCAGTACAAACTTGATTTGAATAACTTAAAGAAAAAGACTTTGTAATTAATGGCTTTAGGGAGGGAAAGAATCATGGGTATTGTGTTTTTTAACCAGAAATTCTGCTATTTATAAAAAAAATTGTATTTTGAAAAAGCTTGACGCCCATACTTGATTGATTAACAATCTCAAGCTCAGAGTAGGTCTGTCTTGTAATGCTTCTAAAGCCCTATTCGGACGGGACTAGTTTTACAGGGGGTCATTAGAGAAATCTGTCTTTCACAGACTTACTTGGTGATTTTAATCCCGTCCGAATCTGCCACGTCTGTGTTTTTCTCACACAACCTCTGTGATAATTCCAAAGCAAATCACCTACTGTTTTTCAGCAAACTCAGTGATCCTCTGAGAAAACGAATCCCGTCCGAATGCAAATGTCTGTGATTGCCAGCGGTATTTTATTTCACAACGCATTACCTTGTTTGTATTGGCCAACGCGAATTACCGTAGCTGTTACCGCGCGCATGTTTGATATATTTGCTTCCTGGCAAAGAAATAATAATAATAAATACGTAAACTGTTAATACTGGCTATTGTAATATCAGCGTCAAGTAAGATTACTCACATTCATGAAAGCACTCAGTTACATAATGTTTTAAATACAGATGTACCTTTATGAAAATTAAACATGGGTTTAGCCTACTGCAAAAAGAAAAAAAAGAAAAGTTAAAAGGTAAACCATGACGAAAGCATGTTAGGGCTAGCCCTCCCTGAACTCATTGAGATTGCTTTGCAGTGCATACAGTTTGAAAAAAATGATCTTTGAATGGAAGTCTATGAGAGCACTCGGGGCGATTCTAAGTCTGACAGAAATAGCACAGAATGAATGGTTTGATGACAGTAGATGTTTTTTTTACAGCTTCATGTAAATGTGTATTTTATTATAACCTCCCTTGAGAGACCATTAGACAGACGGCAGCAGAAAAATTACCACTGAGAGTATTAAAGTACAGACATGATCAAATCCTCATAGTACTATAACAGAAGATATGCCTCTCCAGTACTATTTTACAAGCACAAATATGCACAAGTAAAATAAACCAAATGTGTAAATAATGTTATCAGTATCTGTGATAATAAAGTATAATTCTTAATTCCAGCCGGGCTGCCAAATATTGATTTTGCATTGTTAATATGAGGATAAAAATATGAGAGGATCTGGATTAGATGTGAAGGGATGTCATGGGTTTATATTCTTATATGTGAGGCATGTCCAATCGTGTGATGGAGACATTTATTTGAGGATTACACACATAAACATGATTGGGGACAAGCTGTTCTCTGGAGCGGGTATTCAAAGCTCCAGGTATTTCAATTTGTCCCTAAGCCTTAATTCTGGATCCGACTCCTGTTCAAATCCTGTAGTATTATATATGAGAGGGAGAAGAAGTGAAAGAGAGAAAGAGAGAGAGAGTGGCAGAGAAGTTAATTGTAGTCTCAGATCAGTTATAGGAAGCTTGAAGACTGTTTTCCTTTATCCTATGCTTGTGCTGATTAACACTCATGAAAGTTTTAAAATTAGTCTTTATAATTGCAATCATCTTGTGCTAAAATTGCATGATTGATGCATTGTTTGCTCTATTGCATTATTTTTAGGTATGATAGAAAGTTATTGCTTTGCCATTATTCTTAGCCTGGATTCAGATGAAAAAAATATATACATTTTTTTTTGCCTGTTATTTGATCATGTCCTAAAATGTAAAGCTAGATTAATCAATTAAACAGAGTGCTTGATTTTAAAATGCACCACAATGATACTCAGCTGATCTGCAAATTTGTTGGTAGAGAACTGTTACTTGATTAATCGTCATAATAATCAGTAGATTGTCTACATTGGCTAAGGTTTCTTGATTCCAAGAGTTTTACATTAACATGTCACTAGGATAATGATGTGATACTTCAACAGGAAAAACATAGAACACACAAATATTAGCTCAACAAACCTGTTAGTAAATAGACTGACCTATTGTTTGTCCCCACTGACCTGCGTAAGACCTATAGAGGAATCCTGTTGAGCTGTCTGTCTGGCTGCTTGTTTGAATGCTAATTGTCAAAATAATTGCAGGTTACTTGATTAGCAAGATTACTCATTCAGTTATTAAAATAATCCTCAGTTTAATCAGTTATGTAGATGCACTATTAACCAGTAAAATAGTCATCAGTTTACACAAAAAGTTACTTGATTAATCACCAGACCTTATCGGCAGATTACTTGATTACCAATAGGTACTCGATTAATCATCAGAATACTTTTTTGATTAATCAATTGTCACAGGTTACTTGAATAACAACTACAGAAGCCATCAGATCACTTGCTTTCTAAACTGTACAATGTGGATTACTCGATTAACCCTTTCACTCATAAGTTTAAAATATTCTAGCCAAGTTTTTTTGAGGCAACAGTTATTTTAGAACATATTGCCTCCATATTTTATTGGCTACGTGTCATGCTTTTCACGTGACAAACTGCTGCCATAGTAGTGCTGTATAATATTTATATCTTTATATGATGAATGAGATGCTACGTTTTATTTAAAATAATAATATCTTATACATTTTGGCTTTAAAAAAGATTTTCCCAATAAATGGGCAAGAATTTACTGATCAATGGACCGTTCTCCATGATTCCTGTTCTTTCCGACGACAAAGCACTTGAACGTGACAAATTCATAATAACACCTTGAGAAGTGGGAAGTAGGAAATTTCCGATAGCACATGAAGGCAGCATTATTGCAGTTTCCATAGACAACCATGTGTATTTTGCAAACTATAAATGTAGTTTTTGATAGCACTTATGTGTATTTATGTCTGAAACCTAAAATAAACATCTTCTGGTTGAATACCACAATAGTTATATGTATAAGGTGCATTCACACCATGTCATAATTACTCTGATTGCGAACTTTTGAAGGTGTTTCTTTGAACTCATAATTACAACTTGTAAACTAGGAATTTTCTGAGAGCTCTGACTGCAGATTCATTTAGGTGCTGATAGTGTTGCCATAGAAACGCAGTATTCCGAGTCTGAGGATGTGGACAGCTTCGAGTAGAACGTCATTTTGAAATTATGCTAATTACTACATGCATTTGACAGCATATGACAAGCGCTGAGCGTTTCAGACTCTGGCCCAGCATCAGCCAATGCATGAAAGTAGATTTGAATTAACGGCTTATCACATGATGCACTCAGTGCTGGGTTTACTTACAAAATGTAGTCTGTTACTGATTCCAAATTACACAACAAAAACTGTAGTTAGTAACATAATCCTTTACATTAAACATTTTAGGTAATATAATCAGATTACTTTTTGACTACTTTTAGTTTATTTTTGACAACTAATTTTTCACATTGATTTAAAATAAGAGTATCTTGTACCATATTGATATAAAACTACAAAGAGGTAGTAAATATATTCCATTCATTATTATCAACAACATGAAATGCATTAAATATTGCATTACGATGGTAGGTATCCCAAACTGGGGTACGATTGTGTGTCAAAGGGTTAATGATCAAAATGTTAGGCCAGTTGGTAGATTAGCAAAATATACAACATACTTGCTTAACAGACTGCATGTTGTGCATTTTATCATCAAAAGAATCATCAGATTATCCAATTAGGAGCTCTACTCTGAACAAAGATCTGTGGTTTGCCATAAGATGAGCATCACGTCTGATGCTCTTGGATTCTCAGAGGGTCCGTTTGATTCCTGCTCTAATGAAACAGGGATTTGCGAGTGTTTGCTAACAATAGAGCAGGAGAGTGGATTGTAAAAGCTCTTCTCAACCATCACTGATGGCCAGACACACAGCTGCAATCCCGCCTAATGAGATTTCTTACCCCAAATGCACACTATTTAATTTCAGGGATGATATTTACCAATAAAATGCTAATCTTCTGTTTGCTTGGGCCAAATTTGATTTGGAGACTCACAGGCTTTTACAACAAAACTATTACTTACTGTTTAGTTGGTGTTGTTACATTGTGTGGGAGTAAAATATTTATACTCTCATGTCTCAGTCCTCTGTTTTCAGCTACTGCTCAGACTTTTTGTACTTGAAACTGCTCAGGTTCAGAGAAGGTTAGATAATCTGTTTTTACAGAGGCATATATTTGGCTGCTCTTAGTTCATCTTAGGCTTTGTCTTTTAAATCATGCTAGAACACACAGTGATGGCAGACTGCAGGACCAAAACAAGATGTAGAGATGGATATACAGTAGGTACTCTTGTCTGCCCTGTTTGTTAGAAAGGAGAAGCGTATCTGGCTGATGGTGGGCAGGCCTCGGGTGATTGCAGTGTCCAGATTGAGCTGCTCAAGCAGAACTCTATTTCTTATCTGGCTGTGAAGCTCAAAGGACTGTAGCAACTATCTTGTTGTTGGGTTATGAGGTGCGGTACTGCTATATTTCTGATCTGATCCTAAACATACTGCGCTGCCGGTCTGTCTATGGCCTACATAGGTAGGTTTCTTCAGTATCCTAACCAAAAATGGGGCTGGTTTGAAACAACTTCCTATATCAGGCAAACCACAGCTCATAACCTCAGGACCTTAGTGTCACAGTGTCTGGGTTGTGTCCCTGGGTTTCCACTAGATGTCCTCCTTTCTCACGGTGTCTGTCACCTTATCACTTCCTGTTCCCTTATTTGGTCACCTTCCTCCTTGTTTAGTTAATTGATTGTTCCCCACCTGTCTCCTGTTTCCCCTTTATCCTTCTGTGTATTTATACCCGGTCTGTCTGAGTCTGTGTTACGGAGTCCTTGTTTAATGTTAATGTTAATGTTAATTCATGTCCGTCAGTTCTTGCCCTTGCCTTGTCTTCTTGTTTGGTTTATGTTTGGATGGATGTTTTGGGTTTCGATTCATGCCTGGACTGTTTACCCTTTGGAGTTGCCCTTTAATAAAGTCACATACCTGCACTTGGATCTCTCCGTGTTTCTTGTATCACCAGACGTGACAGAAGGAATCCGTCAAAGTGAAGATCCAGCGGTATGTCTGCTTATGTCTCCTCCCCAGCCACAGAGCGGGAGAGGAACGGATTTGAGGGAACTCGCCTGGTGGTTTTCCGGGGGACCAGGGGAGGTCGCCGAGGAGGGAGTGGTCGAGAGGAGATTCAGCACCGCTCTCAACCATGGCCTCCCTTCGACCCGGGGCTCGTGTGGGATGGATCAGAGCCACCGTCTCACCATGGTGGACGGAGAGGGGAGAGGAAGTGCACGTCCACCACGGTGGCGCCACTGCCCATGATTGCCGCGAGTCCAGCGCCACGGTGCAAAATGGCCGCCAGCTCAGCGCCAACGCCCAAGAAGGCCGCTGACTCATTCTTGGATTATTTCGCTACGCTGTCCAAGATCCTAGAGATTCCCAAGACGGTTAACGTCATGGCTGCTGAGCCATCGCCTCAGCACAAGATGGCCGCCAGCCCAGCGCCACAGCACAAGATGGCCGCCAGCCCAGCGCCACAGCACAAGATGGCTGCCAGCCCAGAGCCAGAACACAAGATGGCCGCCAGCCCAGCGCCACAGCACAAGATGGCCGCCAGCCCAGCGCCACAGCACAAGATGGCCGCCAGCTTGGAGCCACAGCACAAGATGGCTGACTCAACGCCTGAGTCTCCAGACAAGGTGTCACCGACTCGCCATCATAGAGGGCGGAGGAGGAGGAGACAGGCGTCTTCCGCTCCTCAAAGCCCGGAGGACGTTCCCGAGGCGGTGCCCGATGCCGTTCCGGAGGCCGAGGCGGTGCCCGATGCCGTTCCGGAGGCCGAGGCGGTGTCCGATGCCGTTCCGGAGGCCGAGGCGGTGTCCGATGCCGTTCCGGAGGCCGAGGCGGTGTCCGATGCCGTTCCGGAGGCCGAGGCGGTGCCCGATGCCGAGGCGGTGCCCGATGCTGTTCCGGAGGCCGAGGCCGTTCCGGAGGCCGAGGCGGTGCCCAAGGCCGTTCCGGAGGCCGAGGCGGTGCCCGAGGCCGTTCCCGAGGCCGCTCCCGATGCGGTGCCCGAGGCCGCTCCCGATGCGGTGCCCGAGGCCGCTCCCGAGGCCACTCCCGATGCAGTGCCCGAGACCGCTCCCGAGGCCATTACCGAGGCAGTGCCCGAGGCCGTAACAAAGGCGGTGCCTGAAGCCGAGGCGTCTCACGTCTCCACAGGCAGTCCTAAGCCAAGTCAGGTACCCATTGACTCTCCAGAGTCGAGTCAAGTGACTGTTGAATTTTCAGAGTTGAGTGAGGTTCCGGTTGACCTTCCAGAGGCTAGTCAGGTGCTTGTGGACCCTCCAGATTCAGGGTTAGTCACCGTTGACCTTCCAGAGTTAGGGCTAGTCACCGATGACCCTCCAGAGTCAGGACTAGTCACCGATGACCATCCAGAGTCAGGGCCAGTCACCGATGACCTTCCAGAGCCAGGGCTAGGTACCATGGACTTTCCAGAGACAAGGCTAGTCATCGTGGACCTTTCAGAGTCAGGTCAAGTCACTGGGTGGTCTTCCGCTCCACCCTGGGGGACTCTGGCGTCGACCACGAGGACGTGGTGGTCCTCTGCTCCGCCCTGGGGGGCTTCCACTCTGACCACACGGACGTGGTGGTCTTCTGCTCCGCCCTGGGGGGCATCCGCTCTGACCACACGGACATGGTGGACTCCTGCTCTGCCCTGGGGGGCGCTTGCCCTGACTACACGGTTGTGGTGGTCTTCCGCTCCGCCCTGGAGGACTCTGGCCTTGACCACAAGGGTGTGGTGGTCTTCTGCTCCGCCCTGGGGGGCTTAATGTTGTTTTTTCCTTTTGTTTTTGTGTTAATGTCTGTCCCTGTCCCTTTCTGTTAGTCTGGCCCTCCGTCCCTCCCCCTGAACCTCCTCCGGTCCTCCTCCCTCCTGGTCTTTCTGTGTTGTGTTACATTCTGGTGCCTGTTCCCCATGTTTTTTTTTTCTGGCCCTCCGTCCCTCCCCCTGAGCCTCCACCTGTCCGCCTCCCTCCTGGTCTGTTTTGTGTCTGTCGTGGAGCGTCTGGGAGCCGCTCCGTAGAGGGGGGGTTCTGTCACAGTGTCTGGGTTGTGTCCCTGGGTTTCCACTAGATGTCCTCCTTTCTCACGGTGTCTGTCACCTTATCACTTCCTGTTCCCTTATTTGGTCACCTTCCTCCTTGTTTAGTTAATTGATTGTTCCCCACCTGTCTCCTGTTTCCCCTTTATCCTTCTGTGTATTTATACCCGGTCTGTCTGAGTCTGTGTTACGGAGTCCTTGTTTAATGTTAATTCATGTCCGTCAGTTCTGGCCCTTGCCTTGTCTTCTTGTTTGGTTTATGTTTGGATGGATGTTTTGGGTTTCAACTCATGCCTGGACTGTTTACCCTTTGGATTTGCCCTTTAATAAAGTCACATGCCTGCACTTGGATCTCTCCGTGTTTCTTGTATCACCAGACGTGACACTTAGTTTGGGTAGATTTATTCCATATTAAAAGAATAGTTTACCAAAAATACAAATTCTATCATAATTTACTCACCCTTAAGTTGTTCTGTATGAGTTTCTTTCTTCAGTTAGATATTTTGAAGAATGTGGATAACCAAACAGTTACTGGTAGCCATTGACTTTCTTTTCCATACTATGAAAGTCAATGGCTACCAGCAACTGTAAATTGTATCTTCTTTTGTGTTGAACAGAAAAAAAAGAAATTTATACAGGTTTGGAGCATCATGAGTCCCTTTAAATGGTCCCTTTGAAATTTGAAAACAAGGCTGTAAGTGGGAAAACTTTAGAAATGTAATATTTAATTAATATATAAATTAATATGCTGTTATTTATTTGATTTGATTTATTGACTTTTTAGCATCATTACAGGTACCCAAAGATTTTCAGGGACACTGAATTATTTGCTGTTACAATAAAATGTAAATACCAATTTACTTCATATTAAAATACAAAAATAAAAAAAAGATCATACAAATACACAAAGTTCTTTCAAAATCCATAATCGTTTAAAAGTCTATAGGGAATAGGTTATTGCCTGAATTTTGCTGTTCGGCATTTGCATTTTTGCAAAGAAATTAGTTGGTACATCTGATTGAATAGATGTTGAAAATACGTTCATGTCAAGTCAAGTCTGCTTATTGTTGGTTCTTCCGCATGTACTGTACATACATACAGAGAATTGAAATTTGCATTATTCTCAGACCCATGGTGCATACAGATAACACTAACAGTATAGCCTAAAAATCTAGATCAAATATAAAATACAACTATACAATAAGGGCATGTAAGAAAAAAATCTAAAAATAAAAATAAAGTCATGGTTCTGTGGTGCCTGGGGCAGAGGAGGGAAGGGGGGGGGGGCAAATTCGGGAGGGAGTTCAGCTTCCTGACAGCCTGGTGGATGAAGCTGTCCTTCAGTCTGCTGGTCTTGGCCTGGAGACTCTGCAGTCTCCTCCCTGATGGCAGCAGACTGAAGAAGCTGTGTGATGGGTGTGTGGGATCACCTGTGATGCAGAGGGCTTTGCGAGTGAGACGAGTTCCATAAATGTCCTGGAGGGAGGGGAGAGAGACACCAATGATCTTCTCAGCTGCTTTCACTATGCGTTGCAGAGTCTTTCGGAAGGACGCGTTGCAGGCGCCATACCACACAGTGATGCAGCTCGACAGGATGCTCTCGATGGTGCCTCTGTAGAAGGTGTACATGATGGGGGCCGGGGCTCTTGCTCTCCTCAGTTTGCGGAGGAAGTAGAGACGCTGTTGTGATTTCTTGGCCAGTGCTGCGGTATTGTCGGTCCAGGAGAGGTCCTCTGTGATGTGCACACCCAGGAACTTGATGCTGCTCACTCTCTCCACAGTCACACCGTTGATGGTTAGAGGAGCATGCTGAGGGTGCGCTCTCCTGAAGTCAACAACAATCTCCTTTGTCTTCTCCACGTTCAGAGAGAGATTGTCGTCACTGCACCAACCGGCCAGGCGGCTCACCTCGCTCCTGTAGTTTGTCTCATCTTTGTTGCTAATGAGACCCACCACAGTCGTGTCATCTGCAAATTTAATAAAGAGGTTGGAGTTGTGTGACGGTGTGCAGTCATGGGTCAGCAGAGTGAAGAGGAGGGGGCTCAGCAAACATCCTTGGGGGGCCCCAGTGTTCAGTCTGATGGTGCTGGATGTGGATGGAAAAAATATGCAGCAGTGACTGTGTATTTGATGTGTTATATACTGTAATAATCAAACCTTTCTAATCATCGGGAAGAAGGAGGCGGGAACCGGCGGACAATCAAATGAAAACTTTAATAATCAAAATAAACACAAAACAGCGCGTCAGCCCCTCACAGATGACTGACGCGCACAAATAAAAAGCAAAACACAAACCAAAACCCAGGCCTGGTCCTCTCTCCTCCTTTACTGTCGTCGCTCCAGTTTTATATCCTTCCATCTCCTGCTTGGGACTCGAGCAGGTGTCGTTCATCTCCAATCACTCCACCGGCCTCGCTCCTGTTCCCACGTCTCTCGGCCCCGCCCCACTCGTCACATATACATTATAGCAATTTTAATTAGTTAATTTAATTAGTTTAATTAGTAATTAGTTCAATGATGATTCAGTTCAGTTCAATAACAATATCAATAGCCCTATTCACACTGGATTAATATTATCTGGGGTATTATCTGCTTTGACTCTTCGTTTTCATGATAACAGCATTTTGGTGACAAAAAAAAAGGGTTTCAAAGTGAAAGTTTTTGAAAACGCCACTGTTATCATTTTTGATAAATGATAACAATACGGGAATCTTTGATACACCCAATACGGGAATCTTTGAAAACAGTGACATCATTCGTGTGTGTAGTACGTGTTAGGTATGTAGACATGCGCAGTAAGTGTTGATTTTAAAGGCAAGTGCGAACAAACATACACAACAATGACGGAGTATATGGAACTGTTGTTGCTGCACAAGAGTTTGCTAACACTTCTTCAGCAAAGTGTGGATTTACTTCACCAGTGGCCCTGTCCCAAATGGCACTTTCATGATGTAATGCTGCTTTGACTGCTGTGGAGCTCGCCCCAGTGCGGGCTCATCAGAAGTGCGTATCGAGGGTGCATAAAGGGGGCACTTGTGAGCACCATCCATTCTGAATGCTAAAATGACAAATGGGACACCCTACAGTCTCATAGTCCATAAAACCGCAAGTGCACATTAAGAGTAACATTTGTGACAGGGACAATATTACAACCAACAGCGGAAAAGTATCATATACAACATTTATTCATCACTTACCTACAGGTACTGTTTACTAACAAGGTGACAGTGCCAACTACTGGCCTGGCATACATAATACAGCGTTTTTGACTGTTTTTGTTTTGATCATGCATCATTAAGCATTGTCATGCATACATTAAAATTTTAGGGAAAAACTTTTCAGTTTTTGACTACATCGCTGCCGTGTAAACCAAGCCTGAGATCACAGACAACCTCCACAATTATTACAAATTATTGAAGGTGACCCAGGAAATACTAATCCCGTGTGAATAGGGCTAATGTTGCAAAGTTCATTAGTGACATGAATTTAATTCAGCTGAAAGCAGCTTTACAGAAGACAACAGTGTCATTATTTAGCTCAGTTTAGTTTAATGTTGATTTAATTCAGTAGCAGCATTGTATGTGTGGTGATGTTTTTTGAGCACTCACATTTTCATAAAAACTGTCATATTACATATTCATAAATTTAACAGCTGCGCCTGTAGTCATAGAAAAAGGGGGGCAAACGCACTCATCTGACCTAATTGACCTTTTGTGAAACTTCGTCTTTCTGTGCGCAGTGTGATTTTTGAGTAAAATGTGCTCGTAATTTGGACAAAATTCATTGGAAATAATTTTTGTACTTGAGCTGGACTGAATCAAGACATTTTAAGCAATTTCATCCAATGTTTTTCTTTAAATAAATTGTAGCGTTGCTAATTCAGTGTAAAAATCTGTTCACACAAAGACTTGCATTAGAAAAGAGTGAAAGGCGGCAGCTGTTGCTAAGGTAAGATTGGTCAGCAGTGTTTCTAAAGTGTAAAGGATCTATCATGAATAAAGTCTGCTCAATAAATTAGTGTTTACTGTTGTGAAGGAAAGAGAGAGTTGCTGATGTAATGTTCCTGTTAGAAACATGTACTCAGATGAGTCAGATGCACAGCTTGAGGATTTGGGGAGGGCTGTGGGTGCATTCCATGTGATTAGACGTGTCCCTGTTGGCTGGTTACTGGCCCACACCACGCATTGCCTTTAACAGAGTCCAAGGACAATAGGAAGCCTCACAGAGCTGTGAGGAAAGAAAATGATGCAGCATTGCCGCAGTGGACTCTTCAGGTTTTTCGACAAGTCTTGTGGAGTTGTGTAAGGCTGTTGTGATTGCCGCCCACTGAAGGTCTGCGAGTGTTTTTGAGAACTCAGCAGGTGGAGAGCAGAGCCTCTGCATATAATATCTGCAGCTCCAGACTGTTGTCCGTGCTCTGTTGCTCACAGCTCCATCTGCTCAAATCAGCGAATGCAGTAGCTTTACACAAGCAAAGTCAGCATTGAATGAAAACTCACACATATTGATCTTATTATCAACAATTCAAACATGCTTTTGTTTAATTTTGTAGCTATATGACAGTCTTCTCTTTAGTTAACGTAGGTTGCATTTCTCTAATCATCTCTAATCTCTAATCTAATCACTGCTTAAACCTGACTCTTTCTTACAGATCTGCATCCATCCAGTCAACAACCGATAGATATAACCATTGGTACACACTGCCAACTTTCAGAAGAGATAACCACATCCAAATACCGGATTGAATCCTCTAAATTAAAGTTTTATGTTTACAGAACAGAAGTCACTGATGAAATTGCTGACTGACGCAGTTTTTTGTGATTGGTATCAGCTGTATTTTTTTTTACCAAAAGTAATATTACCAAAGACCAAAGACTTGTCATGTTCAGTGATTTTAGCTAAACTACTGTTGTCAGAGCCATCATGTTTTGTGTATGTTTGGAAGACTACTTCACAGCGATGTTAAAGGGTTGCCTTGTCCAGTTATTATAAGCGATGCTTATTAAACATCTTTGGGCTTGTTGTTTGGTCTTGGCTCATAAAGCGATCCATTTTTTTTGGAGTTAAATAATAGGAAGGGGAATGTTGCAATATTTTTGTGTTTCCAAGATAATGTACTTGGATTTTACTTTGTTATTGGCTTGTCTTTATTTGCTGTTTTTTTATATAGCAAGATCTGGCAACACTGATGAGTCAAAACGTACCTTGTTCACTCTTGCACCACACATACAGAAAAGACACTTGGTTTTTGCTTAGAGAGTGTGCCAACGTCTAACTCTGTCTTTCTTTCTCTGTGTGCAGTGAAGAACACATGCGCTCCCTCAGAGTTTGCGTGTGCCAACGGTCAGTGTGTTCCTGGGCGCTGGCGGTGTGATGGAGAACCCGAGTGTCCGGACGGATCGGATGAGGCTGATGCCACCTGCAGTAAGTCACATGTCATAAATCTATTATCACTTATATTTAATTATCTATTTAAAGCGGTGGTTCTCAACCTTTTGGATTTCAATCCCCCTTTGTCCGGGACAATATTTGAAGGCCCTCGACTAAAAAATATCTATTATTATCTATATCTATTTAGATCTATATTATATCTATATTATATTTATTTAGTGTACCTGTAGCTCAAGTGGTAATGCATTGCGTTAGCAAGTGCAAGGTTGGGGGTTCGAATCCCAGAAGAACCAATGTTAGGAGAAAATTGTTAGCCTTAATGCAATGTAAGTTGCTTTGGATAAAAGCGTCTGCTAAATGCATACATTTATTAAAAAAATTACATTTATAAATTTACATTTAAATTTATAACATTTGGCCCCTCTGGTAGATTGCTGAGGACCCTGATTAAAAACTACTGATTTAAATATATTTTAAGTTCTATTAACTGCATCTGTAATATGGTTAAAACAGAAAAAGAAAAAGAAAAGCATTTTGGCTCCATCCTCAGTTTGTAAAAACATGCATAATAATGTTTACAGTACTGCACTAATGGAAGTCAATAGGGCAAGTTTATCCTACAGAAATAGTCCCAGCATTACAAGAATCATGTAGACAACTGTCAACAGCTCCAATGACATATTATTGAACAAAATATTTAATATAAGTGCTGTGATATAAATACAAGCTTCAGATTTCAGTTGTCTAACCTTCTAGAATGCCTTATTCATTATAAATAATCCATAATGAATTACTGCCAAATGTGGGACAAGTCCATTTTTTTCCTTTGATAATCCAAAGGATTGAACTTGTGTTGAACCCAGAAGATTCCTTTAGGCTGCTAATATTGAACACGCTGCTGTAAACCACACCTGAAGGGGAGTTACTGATTGGCCTCCCAGTGTGTTTGTTGTGCAGCAACTTGATTGTGTTTGTCTGATATTTGGTCTGATTTATGCTGTAAGGGCAGGAAAATCCAATGTGATCTTGTATCGTTCATGTAGGTAGCGTCATGTAAACTCCATGGCTTTGCAACCCATATGCAAGGCCGAAAATCAGAGTGTGAATTTAGGAGCAGCAGTGAATTCATTCTTTTCAGTGGTTTTTGTGCACTTGAAACGAGTTATAGAACTGTTATTTCATTCAGGGGAAGCTCATCTAGTATTTAATTACACTTTCACCTTCTGCCATTGCGTGTACACTTTTCTCATGAATGATTCAGTCACCATCCCCAACCAGTTCAGAAAATGTCTGTTCGGTGGGAAAACATGAGAGATATTAAAAGGGCTGTATATGCTAGAATCCCATTAAAGATGAATGAGTCCTCAGCTCAGTGCTGCCTTAACACAAAACTTCATTACTGTACTAACTGATAAAACAGAAAAAACTGAATAACTTTACGTTTTTGTTTTAATGGGTCTACGGTTAACTTAAGCTTACGCTGTTTTTGAGAAATGCAGCCCGGGTCCTTACAAAATACTGAAGCATAATCTTATTTTAAACATAATAGTTCAAACTCTAAATCTGATTAGATCAGCCCAGAACCATTGTAAACGTACACCTGTGACCACACATCAGCTGAATTATAATTTAATATGCCAAGTTTCTGCATGACTTGGCAGCTGTAAACTGTCTAATGAATTAATGAACCAGTTAGAGGAACTAGATTCTTCACGCTGAACATCTGTGACACAAAATCTAATTTAAACCTGGAAAAAGTTTTAGCATTAAAAAAGAAGTGCACCAAAAAAAAAAAAAAAATTTTTTTTATATATACACACACACATATATATATATATATATATATATATATATATATATATGACCATGACTATGACCAATAAATTTACATTTATTATTATCATAAATAATATTAATAATGACAGTGCTGATGGTGGTAGTAGTATAAATAATGATAATGATAATGACAAATATTTAATTATATAAATGTAACTATTTGTTACATTTATTCAATAATAAATGAATTATTAGTATGAATAATAATAGTAATTGCTTATTATATAATTATAATAATAACAAAAGCAACGATTTTATTATCTAACTTTTTATTGGATGTGGTGTCCTACTGTCTATTAACTATTAGCTATTATCTTTGTTTTTAAATATTAATAGTATTATTGTTGTTGTTAGTACAGTTATATTAATAATAATAAATGGAACTATTTGTAAGATAAATAATATAACAAAAATATTAGTATGAATAATAATAGTAATTGTGTATTGTTATATACTTCTAATTACAACAACAAAACAATGATTTATTATTATAATTATTATAATTATTATTTTATAATTATTATACTATTTATCAACAACCTAGCTATTTGTTATATTATTATTAAAATTATTGTTGTTGCTGTTGTTACTGTATGATAATAACAGTTTATTGGACATGGTGTTTATATGCCTTTTATCAATTTTATAAAGATAATACATGACTTCAGGCCATGTCTTACAGTGGTTGTACGTCATGCTTTGAATTATGCTTTTTGCCTTTTTACTGTATGGCTTTCTGCTGCCTGCATAGTACTTAAGTTGTTTCAGTGTGTTCAGCCAAGTACATGGGTACATCAGTTCACTCAATAACCTTATTTAAAACATGTTTAGCCTGTCTCTTATGGCCGTTTTGACAAGTAAAAAAATAGAGACTGATAAAATTGATTTAAATGTGGCCAATATGTGTATTTTCTGAATGTCACAATAAAACCATGGCTGTATTTCCATGACTACAGTATGCCGGCATCAGTAGGAGAGGAGCACAGCTGTGCCACATGAAACGTCATCTCAGATTGACTGCAGCTCAAACACGAGCCCTCCCTGCGGTATTTCTGCTCTTTCCGCTCCATGTCTGCATTAACTTCAGCAGAAAGAGACCATCATGTTAGTTCATGTGGATGCCAGTTATGTAGATAATGCATGTGCTTATTATTGTGTTTGTTTCTTTCATCAGTAGGCTGCCGTTCGTTTTGAGAAAGTAGTTTGCATGCTAATAGGATTTCATAATCTTCAAGAAGCATCTTCAACAGAAATGTCAAACAAAAGAGTCTCCTGATGCATTTTAGTTGGAATAAATACTCGAGGGCCATTTCGACGGCAGTTCTTCTAATGAATTCACACAGTAATACCGAGGCTCTCTGGAAAACCATTAGCTGATGGGCAAGATATAAGAAACAATTAGGGATGCTGTTTATTTGGAGAGTCTGTCCATTTGCATAAATGGTTGGTTTTACGTCTTTTTATTACGTAGGCCTATCTCGTGCATAAGTGAAGGATGTTTATGTGGTGTTATGTTTTAGTCAAATCAGGGTAAAATAATCATTTACTTGAGACTTTTGTCCAGTGACTTAAAAGTTTGTCGTCATCACACACTAATAGTCTATGGATTTTGTTGGCTAAAATATTCACGTATATTATTTGTTTCCATTATCTCTGCACATATGAATAATAGGGCTGTGCAAAAAACTGCGATTTTCATGCGCATCTCATCAGTAAAGACGCTCCAGTAATTAGAAGTATATCTCCTGCACGTGCGTTCAGATCAGGGTTGCCAGGTTTTCACAACAAATCCTGCCAATTGCTTCTCAAAACTAGTCCAAAACTAGCCCAATCACGTTTCCAGGACGTTCCCCGAAAAAAAATTAAAATAAATATATATATAAAATATATGTTTTTTTGGAAGGGTTGCCTTGGTAAAATTTGCATTTTAGGGGCTAAACATAACGTTATTGGAATTGGGGTCGCTTCAACCCATGGACATGAAAAACAACTGCAGACTTGGCAACACCGGTTACTACACAGAGCTGTAGTTCACAGACAAGCTACACAAAATCGCTTTCAAAATCGACAAAGAATCGCCTGCGATTTTAAAATCGATTTTATGTAGATTGTCAGTGAATTGCGGCTCTGTGTAGTAAAGGCCAACCAGTGTTGCCAAGTCTGCAGTTGTTTTTCATGTCCGCGGGTCGAAGCGACAGTACCAATAATGTGATATTTAGCCCCTAAAATGCGATTCTTACCAAGGCAACCCTGCCAAAAAACGTATATTTTAATCCCAGGAAGCAATTTTTATCGGGGAACCTCCTGGAAACACGATTGGACTAGTTTTGAGAAACAACTGGGCAGGATTTGTTGAGGAAACCTGGCAACTAAACGCACGTGCTGGAGATATACTTCTAATTACAGGAGCGTCTTTACTGATTTTTTGCACAGCCCTAATGAATAATGCCATGTTCTATTCAACTGAAATCAGTTAAATACTGATTATTACACCTCATAACAACTGAATGATTGGATCCTCTAGACATATTTCCTCCAAAAACACCATGACCACACTAAACCTGTGAAGCAAACACAGTGGAAGTCTTGTTCATGTTTAATTTATCGAGCTGCCATAAAGAATGAAGCATTTACTTTATCCAGCAATATCTCAAAGGCTTTGTTTAGCATTTTGCCTCAAACCATCATTTTTTCATCATTCAGGTCTTTATGAGATGGCAGTCCTGAGACTGTGCCCTAAGCTCAGCATCCTCAGACTGTGTCCTGATCACGCTTTCTGCAATCTATTCGTCCACACTAAAGATAAAACTGCTGTGACGTTATACTGATTAAAACTTGCCGCTTTATTAGATTCATCACAATTTATTATGTTAACTACTTGTTGGTGTTAAAAGTAAAACATTTTATCAAATTGTTATAAAATATAAATTGTTGAAATAAGTTGAAATAAAGTTTAAAACTTGTAATTATAGGCTTTCAGTACAGCTGTCAACGTGTTAAAATCAATTACGCTTAAATAAACTACCAACAACGATTGTAGCAAAAGTATCTTATGCTCATCGGGGCTGCATTGATTTGATCAAAAATGCTGTAAAAAATTGCGAAATATTGTTAAAATTGTATATTTTGTAAAATGTAACTTATTCCTGTGATGGTGAAGCTGAATTTTCAGCATCATTATTCTAGTCTTCAGTCACATGATCCTTCTGAAATCATTCTAATATGAGGATTTACTGCTCAAGAAACATGTTTTATTATTATGAATGTTGTTTTGTGCTGGTTAATATTTTTGTGGAAACTGTGATTAATTGCCATTCAAAAGTTTGGAGTAAGAAAGATACAAAAAAGAGAAAAAAAAAGAAAAGAAAATCAGCAAGGATGCATTAATTTGATCAAAACTGTCATAAAAGACATTTATAATGTATCAAAATATTTATTTTTCAAATAAATGCTGTTCTTCTCCTTCGATTCGTCAAAACATCCTGACAGAAAAAGAGCATGGGTTTCACAAAAATGTTATTATATGATGCTGAAAATTCAGCTAAAAATACACAACCTTTTTAAAGTTATGAAATGGAAAACTGTTATTTTAAAAATAATAACATTTCACAATATTACCGTTTTTTGTTTTTTTGTTTTTTGTTAAAAAAGTGCAGTCCTGGTGAATTAAATAGATTTTTTTAAAAACAATAATAAAAAAAATGTAATTATATTATTATTATATTTTTTTATCTATTTGACATGTTCTTGCATATAAGAACGTGTGCTGGGTGAATGTGTACTAGGGCAAGACAATTACCTTATAATAAAATGTACTGTATTCACTGGTCATGATTAATGACATTAATTTATCACGTTATCTTTACACACTAAATTTAATTTAAAAAAATTTGACTGGTTGGAAAAATTAGTATCTTGAAATTAAAATTAATTTTAATTAATTACTTTTTTCTGATCTGTCCACCTAGGTTAGATCACTGAATCTTATAATTATCTTCCATTATGATGGCTATAAAAGCTTCACACACATACACATAAACACAAATGTACAGCAGGAACATTTTGTATAAAACACACACACACACACACACACACACACACACACACAAACACACTTCTCTGTCTGTCACACAGTTTTCATGCTGGAGTAACCTTGTGCTCTCACATTAGTGAGCACTACTGCAGGAGCACTGTTCTGGATGTCTTATTTAATAATAAATGATGCTTCCATGTTCAGCACATTTTCCTATTGCAAGAAAAACGCACAAGAATTATAAGAGCCGATTTAACGGGTTTTAAAAGGAAGAACAGTCAAACCCTCTTTCATAGGGAAGGCATTAGCGACTGAAAGATGAGAATGTTTGTGATCTCTACAGTCAAAATACAGCACAACCAGGGTTTTACTGCCCCACTTTATGTAATTGACTGCCATATGCTGTCCAATATGTTTAGTAAATCACTGCTGGACTAGTACATCAAATCTTTTTCTTCAGTCTATCGTCGATCCGGCTGTAACATAAGAATCAAAGGATTATTATAGTTCCCTGATCTGTCTATGAAGGGAACTATAATGGCAGCTGAACTAAAGAGCTTAAATAATAAAAATTTTTATCTTCCTGTTTCTTTAATTTGGCCCACATCTAGAATTGACCTAGTTTGTTCCTCTATAACAATATGTAGTTGACAAAACAGCTACTGTAACAAGATTTAAGCTATACTAACGCTCTGTAAATGTTTAGTTTTGTTAAATTTGATTATATGAAAGGATAGTTGACAAAAAAATGTCATTATTGTGCCCATATATTTGATTTGAAAATAACAGTGTTCTTTCTGAATATATTTTGAAATGTAATTTATTCCTTTTCTGTCAGAAACTGGGATATATTTGTTTTCAGGATTCTTTGATCAAAAGAAAAAGTTCTAGAGAACAGCATTCATTTGAAACAATTGGGAACATTTGCTGCCGCGGTGGGAACCGTAATTCAGTCGCGTGTTAAAATCATTCGCGAAACTACCGCCAGGTGGCGCAAAGAGACGGATTGCGAAATGAATGTAACTGTAAAATGAGATAAAAGAAGGAAGTAAAACAACAATAACATTATGATATAACATTGTAACATTTAAAAAAAAAACATAATTTTTTTTACAATTTGTTAATTTTTAAAATGTAGGATAGTCTTAGGCTACAGTCTACTAAACAAAAATTAAAAGAAGACCTTAACACAAAGGATCATATGCATGCTATTTCTATTAAACAGTAAATAAATATAAGGCCTATATATATATTTTCATTTCGGTTCATTCTTGGTTTAAAAAAATCTTCAGGTTCCATATGCAGAGCGAAATGGGAACGGTCAAGCATTTAGCAATAATTAGTATTAACTATGTTATTTTTCTTGATTTTTCAAACTACCAGCATTTTTGAATTATGCCTTATGTGTGACCAAAAATTAAGTATTATTTGTTTCAGCTGTTTGAGCGTGCTGGTGCCTCGCGCACATATTCACTGGAAACAGCAGTCGTTCACCAGACATTCGGCGTGAGCACTTTGACATTGTTAATTGTGATTTTTTTTTTCTCGATACTGAAACGCACACAGCCTATTTACCTCATGAATAATAGTTAAGCTTCAAATGGGCAACATCACAAATATGGAAACGTTTGATTTCTCCCGATTGAGAAAGCCAAACCTTACCTTATGCTTAGCTTTAAATTATTATTATTTTTTTTTGTTTGTTTTATTACTAAGCCTATATTATTATATACTGCAATTATATTTATCCATTAGAATTATATATTTTTAATTATTGTTTTGTTCTGATAAATTTGTTAAATTTAAAGGATTTGTTGTAAAATATTTTCTTATAGCCTATTTTTTTCCTCTCACAAACTCTGATTTATTTGGAGACTCGCGAGATGTTGATGGGCATGAATTGTTTGAAGAGCTGACTGCTTTGGGCAGACGCCTGGTTGCTGGATCTAAACCACTGGATGCGCTTAAATTCATCTGTGAAAAAAGGATGGAAAACAATTTTCCAAATGTTTTTGTAGCATTGAGAGTGCTTCCCACTCTCCCTGTCACTGTGAGCTATGGAGAACGCAGTTTCTCAAAGCTTAAACTGATAAAAATGATCTCCGAAGTACAAGTTAAACTCGAGGACGCAATCAAAGCGTTTGCCGCTGCGAAAGCCAGACGCGCACGCTTCTGAAATGTAGGTGTGTGAATGTGTGTATCAGTCAAGAAAACAATCGAAAACTCCAGTTTTGTGAGCTAAAAAGTTGAGTGCACATGTTTAGTTTTATTCTGTACACTATCTATTAGCCTATAAAACGTCTTGGTTACGTATGTAACCCTCGTTCCCTGAAAGAGGGAAAGGGAGACGTTACGAATGGGATCTCGCCCGAGTGGTACAAAACGAGCCAATGGTACACAAAGTACCTTTGTCTGCGGAATCTGCATCGCTAGCTCCGCCCCGCAGAGCGGGTATATAAGGAGCAACGCGAGCAACTCGCATTCAAGTCTTCGCTGAGGAGCCCAGCACATCTCTTGCTGCTTTCACCGGAGTGCTGCAAGAGTCACTGGTGACCCGGTCGTTCAGCGGAACAGCGATGTGGCAAGGGGACGTAACGTCTCCGTTCCCTCCTTCAGGGAACGAGGGTTACATACGTAACCAAGACGTTCCCTTTCAGTCGGTCACGTTCGACGTTACGAATGGGGTCCCTTACAAAACGCCACATGGCTGTCTTCCAGCGACCCGTGTGAGTGATAGCACCCTGTCGTGAGGCCAGCACGAGTGAGGGCCTATAGCTCACACAGACTACACTGGGTAGCATATTCCAGCTGGGCATATGCTAGCAGGCTGCCTGCCCGTGGGAGGACTTACAGAAGGCAGGTATCTACCAAGGTGGTGATACATAAGAACTCTGAGGTACCCAGCCCGCAGGGTGGAAGTTAAAACGACAGAGCTGGCAAGGGGCTTGCCAAGGGAAAGACACATGCTGCGGAGAGACTTACTAGAAATTTTAGCTCTACTGAGAGCAAGGGTTTGAAGGGAGCTCTCTGCAGTGCTGATAGAACCACTGCGAGGTCCCAAGAGGGGACTTGCTGAGGGCGAGGCGGATTGAGCCTCCTTGCTCCTCTCAGGAACCTGATGATCAGATCGTGCCTCCCAAGAGACTTACCTTTAACAGGGTCATGGCCGAAATGGTGGCCACATAGACCTTGAGGGTGGAAGGAGACAGCCTTCGTTCCAATCCCTCCTGAAGAAAGGAAAGCACTGACCCAATCGGACATTTCCAGGGGTCCTCACGCCGTGAAGAACACCAAGTGACGAAGAGGTTCCACTTCAAAGCATAGGCATGTCTGGTGGACATGGCTCTAGCTGAAGTGATGGTAGCTACCACCTGAGGTGGCAAGGTACCTAAACCTTCTGTGACCCGTCCAGAACCCACACATGTAGGTTCCACAGATCGGGACGTGGGTGCCAGAGGGTGCCCCGTCTCTGAGAAAGAAGGTCCTTCCTCAGAGGAATTGGCCAGGGAGGGGCTGTCGTGAGGAGTACAAGTTCGGGGAACCAGGTCTGGCCGGGCCAAAAAGGCGCAACCATGAGGACCTGCTCCTCGTCCTCCCTGATCTTGCACAATGTCTGTGCAAGAAGGCTCACTGGGGGAAACGCATACTTGCGCAGGCCCAGCGGCCAGCTGTTTGCCAGGGCGTCCATGCCCAGGGTGCCCTCGGTCAGGGAGTAAAACAACTGGCAGTGGGAATTTTCTGGAGAGGCAAACAGGTCTACCTGAGCGTCTCCGAAGTGTTCCCAAATCAGCTGAACCGACTGGGGGTGGAGTCTCCATTCCCCGGGGCGAGACTGCTGCCGTGAGAGCTCGTCGGCTGCACGATTGAGCCTGCCCGGAATGTGAATGGCACGAAGCGACCTCAGATGCTTGTGACTCCACAGGAGGAGATGGCGAGCGAGTTGCGACATGCGGCGGGAGCGTAGACCACCCTGACGGTTGATGTACGCTACGGTCGCAGTGTTGTCCGTACGGACCAGAACGTGCTTGTCCTTCAGCAGGGCCCTGAAGCGCTAGCAACTCGAGGCAATTGACATGCCACTGAAGTCGGGGTCCTGTCCAGGAGCCTGACGCAGCATGCCCGTTGCACATGGCACCCAAGCCCGTGGCAGAGGCATCTGTTGATACAACAACATGTGGACACTGGTTCTAGGGGTACGCCGGCCCGTAGAAATGAGGGGTCCAACCACGGGGTGAAGTTTCGGCGGCAGGCCGGAGTGATGGTCCCTCGGAGCGTGCCCTGTTGCCATGCCCATCTCGGGACTCGGTCGTGAAGCCAGTGCTGAAGCGGCCTCATATGGAGTAACCCAAGCGGTATGACCGCCGCTGCGGACGCCATATGCCCCAGGAGCCTCTGAAACAATTTCAGTGGAACCGCTTTCTTGCCCTCGAATTGTCTCAGGCAATTCAGCAGTGACTTCGCGCGCCCGTTCGTAAGCCACGCGAACATGGCGACCGAGTCTATTTCCATACCGAGAAAAGAGATCCTCTGCACAGGGGAGAGCTTGCTCTTTTCCCAGTTGACCTGAAGACCCAGTCGGGCGAGGTGTCTGAGCACCAGATCCCTGTGCTCGCACAACTGCTCTCGAGAGTGAGCTAGGATCAGCCAGTCGTCGAGGTAGTTGAGGATACGGACACCTTGTTCCCTGAGAGGAGCCAGGGCTCCCTCCGCGACCTTCGTAAAGACGCGGGGAGACAGGGCCAGCCCGAATGGGAGAACCTTGTACTGATATGCCTGCCCCTCGAAAGCAAACCGAAGAAACGGTCTGTGTCGAGGAAGAATGGAGACATGAAAGTACGCGTCCTTCAGGTCGATCGCTGCAAACCAATCCATCAGACGAATGCATTCGAAAATGCGCTTGGGCGTTAGCATCTTGAACGGGAGTCTGTGCAGAGCTCGGTTCAAGGCACGCAAGTCCAGGATTGGCCGTAACCCACCTGTCTTCTTGGGTACTATGAAGTAAGGGCTGTAAAAGCCGGACTTCATGTCGGCTGGAGGGACCGGTTCTATCGCGCCCTTTGCCAGCAGGGTCGCGACCTCCGCGCGCATGACAGGGGCATCTTTGCCCACCATCGTTGCGTGGACACCCCGAAACCTGGGGGGACGCCGGGCGAACTGAATCGCGTAGCCGAGCCTGAGCGTCCGGATGAGCCAGCGGGAAGGCCTGGGGAGCTCTAGCCAGGCTCCCAGGAACCGAACCAGCGGGGTCAAGGGGACTACAGGCGTACCCACAGTGGGGTAGCGTGGTGGAGCAGACAGCCCCGGCATGGGAGGCATAGCGTCCCTTAGCGGGGGCGGAGTGCGGGCACTCATCTGACTCCAAGTAGCAAAGAGGGCATGAGAAGGCGGAGCGTTCTCTGGGTACCACCGGCCGCAGGGCCAGTGGCGGAACAAGAAGAAAATGAGAACAAAGGATTCTCCCCCGGCCCTCCTCCGGGGGAAGGAGTGGTCCTGCTACCATCTCCTGACGAGCTGACGTCTCCAACCACCGGGTCGCCCGTCTCAGGAACGCCGCTTGGCCAGGCGTTTGGCAGGCTTAGGGGCAGAGACGGGTTGCGCCGCCCTTCTGCGGCCATCTTCTCGCTGCGGCCGGGGTTAAGACAGCTGCTGTGGCCGAGCAGGAGTGGAGGAGGCCGCAGGGGGCCGCCCTCGGCGACGAGCAGGCTGAGGCGGCTGCGCCGGCGGCAGGGTGGAGGCAGCAGAGGGCCGCCGGGGCAGGATGTGCTTGATGGCCTCGGACTGCTTCTGGGCGGCAGAGAACTGCTGGGCAAAGCTCTCTACCGCGTCGCCGAAGAGGCCATCCTGGGAGACCAGGGAGTTGAGGAGCTGAGCCCGGTCAGGCTCCCTCATGTCTGCCAGGTTCAGCCATAGGTGGCGCTCCTGGACCACCAAAGTGGACATCACCTGACCCAAGGAGCGCGCAGTGACCTTCGTCGCCCAGAGAGCGAGGTCGGTAGCAGTGCGCGCCTCCTGCAAAACCCCTGGGTCAGCACTGCCCTCGTGCAGCTGCCGGAGCAGCTTGGCCTGATAGACCTGAAGTGAGGCCACGGCATGCAGGGCAGAAGCGGCCTAGCCCGCAGCTCTGTAAGCCTTGGCCACAAGCGTGGATGAGAACTTACAGGCCTTGGAGGGCAGCTTGGGACCACCACGCCAAGCGGAGGCGCTCTGTGGACACAGTTGCATCGCAACAGAACACTCCACCAGGGGAATCCCAGCATACCCCTTGGCCGCCCCGCCATCGAGGGCAGTGAAGGCGGAGGAAGTACCAGAACGGTTTCGGGCAGTTAAAGGTGCCTTCCATGAACTGGTTACCTCCTGGTGCACTTCCGGGAAGAAAGGAACCAGAGGGGGGGGCTGGCAATCCGCATGAGCAGCCCCCAGGAACCAATCATCCAGCCTCGAGCGCTCAGGACAGGGTGGAGGGTTCCACTCAAGCCCGATGCTCTCCGCTGCCCGGGAAAGCACGGCCGTCAGCTCGGGATCGGACTCAGACAACGCTGGCACTCCCGAAGGAGGCAACGCAGCCGAATCCTCATCTCCCGAGGACTCAAGCCCGCCTTGTGATGCGGCGATCGACATACGGTCCTCTTCGCGAGCCCCGAATGAGATGTCAGGAGCCTGAGAGGGTCCAGCAAACTCATCCGGAAACTCGACCGGCTGCGGCGTATGTGAGGGGGGTGTGGCCCGAGGAGGTTCGCTCGTCGGGGAAGCCCACACAGTAACCCTCAGATCACCCTGGCCACCAGCCGAAGTAGCCCTCTTACGAGAAGAAGAGCTAGAACGGGGTGTGGCAGAGGGGACTCTATACCTTTTAAGGTAATCGAGTCTCGATCTCAACGCCGAGATGGTCATGTCCCTGCAATGAGAACATGAGCCATCCACGAACGCAGTCTCAGTGTGCTGGAAGCCCAAACACGTGACACAGCGATCGTGACCGTCACGAGGAGCGATATATCGACCGCACCCAGAAACACACGGGCGAAATGACATCTTTAAAAAGATGCAAATCGGCCCGTATCTCTTTTGTGAGAGAAATTGCTCTTTTAGCGGTGTTGAAGCGCTCAGGGGAACGCGGGAGCTGTCGCAGGAAACCCAGACGAACCGCTGAATCGCGCCGTCACATCAACACCAGTGACTCTTGCAGCACTCCGGTGAAAGCAGCAAGCGATGTGCTCGGCTCCGAAGCGAAAGCTTGAATGCGAGTTGCTCGCGTTGCTCCTTATATACCTGCTCTGCGGGGCGAAGCTTGCGATGCAGATTTCACAGACCAAGGTACTTTGTGTACCATTGGCTCGTTTTGTACCACTCGAAGGTAATTGGGCTCTCGGGCGAGATCCCATTCGTAACGTCGAGCGTGACCGACTGAAAGGGAACAGAATTTATACTTAGCTGTTGCATTGTGTAGGCTACCCTTTTCACCTTTTTGCAGAATAAAAAAATTAAAAACTCTGAAAACATGCTTGCACGTTTTTATTTTAGTGTAATTTCATAGATTAAAAAAAAATGTTTACATGCATCTAAAGGATCCCTGATTGTGGATGTGAGGGGGGCGGCACGATCGTGCTCTGCCTAGAGCGGCATTTGAGCTTGCGCTGGCCCTGGGCTCATGATCAATAAGTTGTATTCGCCTCAATCTGATTCAGTAAAGTCAAACCGCAGACAGTGAAGCCTCGAGACCCGTGCGCTGTGAGGCGGGAACAGAGGATTCCGCTTGGTCTTAAAGCCTCCCGCAAACATCCACGATCACAAATAACAATGATTTTCGTAAAATAATGATTAATTATTAATTGATGATTTGTTATTATCATTATGGTCTTGTGAAAATAATAATATGGGCTGCGAGAAAATTATGAAAGAAAGAGTACTTCTGAGTGAAAGCATGTTTCAGCCCAGTAACACACCGTTCCTCAGAGCCAAAACACAGACCGAATTCTGTTCAGCTGGAGGGGGTTGGGTTTTGGGTAGTTATTCATGGATTGTGGGGGTCGAGATAAAAGTGTGAATTGCTCTTTCATATGGACAGAGGCTTTCACTTGCTGAACCGGTTTATATCTATACGACTGTTGTTTTGGCTATATTCACAGTGCTGGCTCTCTCCGACGAGAGAAATGCAACATTCACACATTACACTATTCCTTTTCGTCTAAAAACATTTCAAGCTTTCAGTAGATATATTTTTAATGTACCTATGCGAGACACCACGATATTATGTTAATTAAGCAATTATACATTCATTATCATGAAAAATTAAAGTGATGAGACGGCGCCTCCCTGTCATTAATGCACATTAATAATTTTTGCACAAACACTTGAATATGAGCTTCTTATCACGAGTAAAATTCATGCCAACAGCCAACATATTTAGCTTGATCAGAAGGTTGACTGCAAGAGTACAGCGGGATGTTAAGAGTTTGTCTGTTTCTTTTACTGATTATTTTCGGGTTAAAGCATGATTTAAACAGATTCACACTCAATCGCTTTCGCAATAATGCGTTCAAACAAATGTAATCTTACAGTGCTACATTATCAGCATGCTATCTGATTTTGAAATCTTGAAGTTAATCGATCTGTTTAGATAAAAAAACTGACAAAAATATACTGTTATTTTCATCACAAACAAAATTTTCACAGCAGAAAGCAGCAGTTAAAGATGTAATGCTTACAATGTTATTAGTTTGGCATGTGATAGGCTATAGGGAAAAAAGTTTACACAAAATAGCTTAAGCCACTTTGAAACTCTCCTGTTATTTTTTTTATTATTATTATTTTGTATGCTATGTTATGTTTCTGGTATCAGAACGCGTGGAGGGGAAGTTGTTGCTTCTCACAGACTCTGCTGCGGAGTGAGAGAGATGTTTCACCCGACGAAATGAAGACGACCGCGGCTGCACAAGCACAGCACATCCGCCGAAAATCAACCTGCAGCAATGCTCGTTCATTAACTCGCCAAGCTTTACTTTTGTAGGTCGCATCATGGCAGTAAATAATTCGATAATATGACCATGCAGTCAATACAGATATTTAATAAAAACATTAAAACAAGCAGGGCTGTAAAATAAAACAATAAAAAAACGCATGCCAGGTCTACACCGGACACAAGTGGAACGATCCAACAAAAGACAACAGACCACAGTGATGGATGCACTGGACTTGATCCCCATCAGTGAACTGATGCTCGTTCTGTTTATGATGAAATGTTCTGACACTGCGTTCAGATGATTTGACACTATAGTGTGATGTCATCAAGTTTAGACACACTTTTCGCTGTGGGGCACAGATGACAACTCTCGCGTCCGGTGTAGACACAGACAGTGACTGCTCTATTTACAAATAAGTTCTATAAGAAAAAAAATAAAAAATCTAAACCAGTGGCATAACGAGATGGAAATATAAACTAGAAAAAATATTAACAGGTCCTCCGTCTATGACACTGACTCACTGCGGAGCTGGCAGTTTTAATCTGAACAGCTCTTAAAGCTGAGTGGATGGTTAGATGCATGATGGGCTAGTATTAAATAAAATAGCATCTTTCCAGCATTAAGGTAATAACAGTACTGTTTTTTTTTTTTATCATCTTGCTGCAGTTATAAATTTGACTGCTAAATGAATGATAAAGAACTATATTAAAACTTGTTTTGTAAAATTTCTTTGTCATTTGAATATTGATTTTAAAATCGGTTTAAATAAAAAAAAAAACAGGGATTTTTTTTAGGCTATATGATATTACCCTACTTTAAAAACAAGTAAAGAAGGTTCCCTTTAAAATTACTTTAGTTGTCAATTACTAAAGCTTTTTTTTACTTCGTGTGAATGTTGTTGATTATAATGAGAGAACTTTAGTTTAATTGTGAGGACGTTTTATTAATTCTTTAGAGTTTCAAAGATTTAATCGTGCCGGTTTAATTTTATTCGTTTCTTGTTTTAGGCAAATTAGGCCTAAATAATGGAAACGACATTATACAGTGCTTCACATTTAAACATGCAACAATTTCTTAATCAGTTTACGGACAAATGTCTTTTTCCCAATAAGTTAAAGGACAGGTAACGAATAACAAAAATGCATGTTGTTTTATTAACCCTCTGGAGTCGATTAACACGGATACGCGTTATGAGTCATTTTGTCCTGATAACCTCGAAAAGAACTTAAATTACACTTTCAGTTTTAATCGTACAGATAAGAGCAATACATCAATCGAATCTGTAAAGGGTCTACTTTTTTTTGGATACAGACATAATAACAACAAAACTTTGTGCACTTATAAAATAAAGATAACAAACAAGGTGTGCTGTCTGCAGCCTTTGTCTGCGCCGATCTTCATTTACAAACACGTCATTAAAATGAACTGTAACTCCGTGAATAAACAACGAAAATACATGAGAGAGAAAGATAGAAAGCTAGAAAGCTTGACATGTCTACTTTTAAACTAAACAAGTGCCGCCGAAAACAGATATTCTGTGATAAAGTAATCCTTATATTGACATTTTGCATATGAATCCATGTAGCCAACCCCCCTAAAATAGGCTACCACTTTTAATGCTCCAATGCAAAAGTAAACCACAATTTCTTTTGAATAATATAACGCATAATATAATATAAATAATACTGCACACCTTTTAAATGTGTCAAATCTAAAATATAGTTTAATACCATGTAGATTAGAGAAAATATAATCACAGGTTCAGGCACAGGCTTGACATCCTGCTTGAATTCGTTCTAAGAAATGCACATAACTTCATGAGTACCAAACTTTCGTCTGTGGATATTAAATATTAAATATTAAATATTTTAACTACAGTGTTTTTCTTTCATTTTCCCTGACTGAAGCCATCAAATCTAACACATCAGTGAGGCAAAACTGACGTCTATTAGAGAAAATGTGCTTTGATGCGCTTGTTTGATAACTTGTGGTTAAAGCGCCACTCAGCGGTCAAAGGCTTTAAATGCACTTTATACCGCCGCCACGGCGGTACGTGCGGCGGTAAAAAGGGCCTTTTGGATGTCTACTTAGTGTAAATGTCTTGGCTGCTATTTTTGATCAATTGAATTCACCCCTTACTGAATAACAAATCTCAATTTCTTAAAACAAAAATATTCTTACTCACCCCAATTATTTGCACCCGACTTTCATTGTATCGACAGAAAACAGTTGAAATGTTCTTTAAAATATTATTTTATATTCGATTTCAATTCAAATGTACTTTACTTTAGTTTGATAATGTTGTTATGTGCACTGAAAAAAAAGGTAAGGCAACCTATTGCAGTCAACTTGTTAAGCTAACTCAACTAGCAACCAACAACTTAAAAACTTTAGTTCATCTAATGAATAAATGTTAGTCTACTACCGTATTTTCCGGACTATAAGTCACACTTTTTTCATAGTTTGGCTGGTCCTGCGACTTATAGTCAGGTGCGACTTATTTATCAAAATTAATTTGACATGAACCAAGAGAAATGAACCGAGAGAAATGAACTAAGAGAAAACATTACCGTCTACAGCCACGAGAGGGCGCTCTATGCTGCTCAGTGCTCATGTAGCCTACACTGAAAACATAGAGCGCCCTCTTGCAGCTGTAGACGGTAATGTTTTCTCTTGGTTCTTGGTTCTAAATGAATGCGACTTATAGTCCAGTGCGACTTATTTTTTTTTCCTCGTCATGACGTATTTTTGGACTGATGCAACTTATACTCAGGTGCGACTTATAGTCTGAAAAATACGGTAAGTGTTAAAAAATCTGTCAGAGCAACCAAAGATTTTCTTTGTATTTAGAAATGCTAATCTTTTTAAAAGGTATAGTTCACACAAAAATGAAAACTAGATGTTTATCTGCTTACCCCCAGGGCATTCAAGATGTAGGTGACTTTGTTTCTTTAGTAGAACACAAACCAAAGATTTTTAAGTCAAACCGTTGCAGTCTATCACTCTTATAATGTAAGTGGATGGGATACAAAAAAAAAAAAAAACATACACATACATGAGCGTGTTCTCAGCAGCAGGAGCATGAGGCATCTTCTTATTTAATGGCGGATCGCAGACTTAAAAGTGCATTACCGCCACAAGTGTACCTTTTATTTTTATTTTTTATTCAGGACCATTTAACCTTTTTGAATCATGTCCATTAGTATTTTTGGTGTTCACATAGCAAGTGCCATAATCTTTACCAAGTTTCATATGATTCTGATGTAGTAAAATAAAATTAAAAATTAAAAACAGAACAAACATTTTTTTTGTAAAAAATGACAGAGCAAATATGACACACTGCAGCTTTAAGTTAAAGGTGACTGCATTAATGCACAACACCGGCACATAATATTCCTGTGCTCTATTTCCATATGACAGCACCCTTGACAACAGAAATGACTTGATGAAGTGGGGATCACTTTAATGTGTATAGAGATTAACAGCGATATTTGACTCGGCTGATTTCAGTGAAGTTGAGTTAGGAAGCTCTTCATCAAATAGCCATCGGCAATGCCAGATGTCTCATCTGAGTTCATCGCGACCTTTTCACAATGCCGCACTCTCTCACCTCACACCTCACTGCATATACAGCATTAGTGTGAAGTCACATGGGAGCGAAAAAAGCTCCTCTGACCTTCTTATCATTTGTTCTAAAAATGCTTTCTCACTCACTCTGCTTCTTTCACCTTTTCCCACTTTTCCAGTCATCTCAACTTCATCTTGACAGTACTGTTAATCTGCTTTAATTAATATTTTGTCATTTACTGACTCTCATGTTACTGTCTTTCTTCTGTTTATTTCTTGTGTTCCTCAATAACAGTATGTAGTATGATAGCTGAGCTACTGTAACAAGATTCAAGCTGTAAATGAAATTGATTATACTAAATGGATAGTTGACCCTAAAATGAGAGATAACATCAGACTGCAGAAGAAAGTTTGGGACGATGTGAGGATGAGTGCACGTTGATGTGTCAGAAAACTGATCAGTAATATATGTACTTCACAGTGTTGTTTTAATATCTTTTATGCATTACTATAGGATTTATTAATATTCACAATATTTTTTTTTTTTTTTTTTTACATTTTCATTTTAGTCTAAGTTCTAGTTATTTTGTTATGTGCTTTTGCTGTTTTTAACTAGTTTTCATATTTCTTTCTGGCTTTAAGCTTTAATTATTATTTCAGTTTTAGTATTTTAGTACTTTAACCTAGAAGGCAGCATTTAACATTTTTAAGTTTTTAATCTAATATTTATATTTTATTTTATTTCAGCTGTATTTCAATTAACAAAATAAATATTTTTAATCATGTTTAATCAAACTTTTAGTTAACTATAAAAATACTGATATTGGAAAATGTTAATTAAAAGTACTTCCATCTAATTCCTTTTATCAAATACTATACTAAATACTGTATTTGTGTGCTGCATATTTATATAAAGCTTAGCAAGTGGTATTCTGATGTCCAACAATGGACCATTTACACAATCTCTGGTGACGTTTCACTGGACATTAGCATTATCGGGAAGTTTTTTAATATTTTCATTTTAAAAAAAATTTAATAAATGTACATTTATAACACTATACTTTTTGTATTATATTACCTTTGCATCAAATTACAAGTTTTTCAATTATATATTCTTTTTCCACTTCCAAAAAAGATATTTCACCTTAAAATGACATGAAATGTCTATTGAAGTTTTCCACTGTATATAGTAGGGTAACCTACCATTAACCATTTAACATGTTTTTTACTGTAGTATTTTTACAGTTTTTTTTATGTTTAAATCACAATACATTTTTACAGTGCATGCTAACTTGCTGCTATAAAAACCAAAGCTTGCAACGCTTGCCCCGCCTCCGGAGTCTTCTGATTGGACCAACTGACATTGATAAGTTCTGTGTGTGTAAAAGTTGAAATTCTTTTAACTTGTCTTAAAATTGTGGATCTCAAGTGTGAGACACTGCAAAAGGTCTGAGATGCAAATGCAACGGTCATGCACAGCCGTCTAATGTCTAACTGTAGAAAAGTAGTGCATTTGAATGGAAATATGTGTTTTGTGTGAACTTACCCTAAATCTGTTATGAGGTTTCATGTCAGAAAGATACATAGGCTGTAGATGGAACAGAGTTTCTGGAACAGAGCTCTAGATTGATCATGTCCTGTTGATGTTTCCACTATTAGTTTATCCTTTCTTGGCGGATTATGAGTTTCTTTAGCATTTATATTAAAAATTATTAATGCTTCATTGATCTGTCTTTGTCTTTTGCTCTTTGTGCATTCATACTATAATTAGTCAATAATACATTCATAAATTAACTTCCTCTTGCTGTATAAGCACCTGCTATGACCTTATACAGACACACACCCTCCAACCTGCACAGTCAAACACCGCATAACTGCAATGCAGAAACCATGAAGTGTTATGGAGTGACGCCTTTTGTTCTCATTATCTCATAGCCAGGCTGGCTTGAATTCAGGAAAATAATAAAGTCAGGAAAATAAATGACAGCTATTTTGCGTGATGAATGATACTGAGGGTTCGACAAGTACTGCAGTAATAGAAATCACATCTCATTTGATATGTATCACTCATCTAAATGATGAAACAGATCCAGTGATGAATAATATATTCACTCATGAGCAAATTGAGACAACTGACAGCCTAAACGGAGCTGCCCTTTCTCCCTGATTCTAGAAAAGTTTATACAGCATGTCTTTGGCCAGGCTAATTGGTATAACTTGAGCCATTTTGAATTCTTTCATGATATAAGGCCAGTCAAACGGCCCCGGCAGACTCATTGACTGTGGTGGCTTTCCAGGCCTTTGCAGCCAGAGATGATTTATTTATGCCTGCATTTCTGATACCTCTCAAACTGTAATCTAATATCAACAGACAGCCTGCCAAATGGAGCAGACTGGCCATGAGTGTGAAGCAGAGAGGGGGACAGAGCTGCTAAAACGAGGGCCTCAGACCCTCTGATATACCCCATTTACTCTCATTTAAAGGGATAGTTCACACAAAAATTACAATACTGACATCATTCACTCACCTTCTTTTGCCACACAGGTTTGAAACAAGATTAGGGTGAGTAAAAGAGGACAATTTTAATTTTTGTGTATCCCATTAACAATTTTTGTTAGCTAGCAATTATGAGATTTATTTTTTAACCGTAAGTGTAAAGGGTTAGCTCACCCAAAAATGAAAATTAGTTTGTGTTTTACTCACCCTCGAAGCATCCTAGTTGTGTATGACTTTCTTCTTTCAGACAGTTGGAGTTATATTAAAATTATCCTGGCTATTCTAAGCTCTATCATTGCAGTCAGTGGGTGTTATAGTTGAACAGTCCACATGTCGTCAAATAACGCTCGAACATTCATAATAAAACATGCCTCTTACAAAAACAAATGGATTTGCTACAGGAGGCCTTTATTCAGGAGCCGTCTGCCACACGTTTTATTATAAAGGCTCACGCTTTATTTGATGAATTGTGGACTGTTCAACTGCAACACCCGCTGACTACAACGGTATGGCTAGGATGGTTTAAGGGTGAGTAAAACACAAGCTAATTTTCAGTTTTGGGTGAACTTACCCTTTAAGTTAAATATTTCTCATTTTAATATAACAATAACAATATATAACTATAAGGTAAGATTATTTTCGTTACAATCATAGCAGTGTTTATCTGGCATTAATTAATTAGGATCTCAGTTGGATGACAGGATTTAATTTAAGCAGATAAATTTACACAAAATAAAAACTGTAATTTGCATAGTTCAAAACATGATGATGAACAGCAGAAATTAACTTATTTTTAGTGACAAGAGCGTAGCTAAATGCTAAAAAAATCCAACAACTGGAATTAACTTATTTTTAGCGACATGGGTGTAGCTACATGCTAACGTCCAACAGCTGGAATCAATTGTGAACCAAGTCTACTGTGTGTTCAACTGTAAAAGCTGCATGTGAAATACAATATGATATTAAAGGCATTTTTTTATTTTGCTGGTTGATAGTCTCTTCACATCCTGATAGCAATCTTGTCAATGTATGTATTTGCATACCTCCATGTACCCTGTTCACACAGACAGAGCGTGCTCCATTATGCTATTGCAGACCAAGCGAGAATGGAAGGCATTATTATTGTAATATTATGTGATTTTTACTGTAATGTTTTCTCAGCAGTGAATGAGACATGAGGTTATTGGACAGCGCTGCAGTCTCTCATCACGCCGCTGGTTAGCCTCTGGTCTGCCTGTGGCAGTTCATGTGTTTTAGTGAGTGATTTTGGAGGGTTATTTTGCAGGGAGGGTGGAATTTTATGCTTTCAAAGCTAGCTTGCTTTTGCTAGCCTCTCCGAAGTCACCTACCCAAACTTTAACACCATGACTTTTGTCACACATCAACAATTATGGATGGGAACCTGAAATTGTGTAATGTCACTTCTGTAAGTCAGTGATGCCCCAACACTTCATCTCATTCTGATGTGCATCAGCAGCAAGAAAAGCTCACATGAGAATAAATGGACTTCAAAAAGCAAAAACATGCTGAAAATGATATTTAAAAATTCTGTTTAGAGGTGCCACACATGTTTAGATCATATTTGCGATTTCACATTTCTCACTATGACAGGCGGCACAGATCTGAGGAGCGCAGTGAGATCAACAAAATGATTTGATGCCAGTTGGTTTACTTGCCGCATGTTTCACTCTAACCTTTTCAAACATTTGTTTCTGTTCCACAGCTGTCAAAGAGATGTGTCCACCAGAGAAGTTTGACTGTGGAGGGAAGTGTGTGTCGCTGTCCTGGCGGTGTGACGGGGAAAGAGACTGCGAAAATGGTGAAGATGAAGCAGACTGTGCAGCAGGTGAGTCTGCTCTCTTTCCCTCAGACTGTGTTTGATTCTCCGCAGGGAGTTTTGTTCAATGCTGAGGTGATAGTTTGAACTAAGTTTCACCCTAAAGCTGTGGACCTGCTTCAATTGTGACTCTAAAAAGGTTCAAAGAGGAAAGAGAGATATAGTGAATGGTTTATTTCCAGAGCATACTGTTGTCTTGTTACGTGTGTATTCTGTCTTTTATTGAAACTCTCTAGTACTGGACAATTACGTTTTGATTGGACAATTGTAGTACTAGATAATTACAATTAAGTGTCGATTACAGCATTTGATTTAGGTCTACCCTGGTGTAATTATTCTGTTTACAACACGTTGCACATCACGTTTGAGAATTGTAACCAGGCAAGTCTGTTGTGTGCGTGAATGTAATTGTGTGATATTTAAATTAGTCTATCACTGATGGTCCTAATACGTTCAGTCTGATCCACAAGTGTTTTGTGTGTTTTACTTAAAAGGCCAGGTCAAAAAATCTAAATTCTATCATTAATTATTCACTTTCATGCCGTTCTAAACACATAAGACCTTCGTTCATCTTTGAAACACAAATTAAGATATTTTTTGATGAAATCCGAGAGCTTTCTGACCCTGCATAGACAGCTATGCAACTGACACATTCAAGGCCCAGAAAGGTAGAGAGGACATTGTTAAAACAGTCCATGTTACATCAGTGGTTCAATATTAATTTTACAAAGCTACAAAATACTTTTTGTGTGCAAAGAACACAAAGATAATGACTTTATTCAACAATTCTTCTCTTCTGGGTCAGTCTGCTGCAGTTCACAAGTGTACCATGGCACATGCGTGTAATGTTCGGTTCTATTGGTCGAATTTACAATTGTTAAAATAGGGTCAGATTATACTGTGCGAAAACTTGGAGTGTTTAAAAAGATGAGTCAGACAACAATTTAAAAGAGAAAATCAAATGTACATGTACAATATTCACAGGGGACTTAAAAATAACACAGTAAAATTAAAATAACTTAGGCTGTTAAAAGCGTAAAGTCCATTTGCACCATACCATAAAGAAAAAAGAAATCCATATCCCAATTCCAATAAGAAGTCCATAAGAAATCCAGTGTGTTGGTAGTCCCAAAGTGAATGTCCCAAAGGTGTCCAACAGTGTATATAAAATCCAAGTGATGTTCCAAGTAGTGATGGTGGCTTTTGAAACGCTGCTTCATGAAGCTTCAAAACATTTGTGAATCAATTATGGTTCAGAGCATGTATCAAAATCCCAGTGCTTCAGGACTCAAACAGTCACATCAAACTGTGTGAACTTGCAGTGACAGCTTCAGTGATTATTATCTTGAGTGCTGCAGAGTTGCTTGCATTTCAATAACAGTTTTGGTTATCATGCTGCTAAATAGATCTCAGCCTACTTTGGATTTGTAGCTAGTTAAACAAATGCTACTTTTTAAAATGATAATTCTATTGATCAACATAATTGTAAAAGCAATAACCAAAAATACAACATATGGATCAAAATTATAGATTTTTATTTTATGACAAAAATCATTAGGACATCAAGTAAAGAATAAAGATCATGTTCCATGAAGATATTTTGTAAATTTCCAACTGTAAATATACCCAAACTTAATTTTTGATTAGTAACATGCATTGCTAAGAACTTAATTTGGACAAATTTAAAGGCAATTTTTTTCAAATGTTTTATTTTTTTGCACCCTCAGATTCCAGATTTTTGAATAGTTACATCTCGGCCAAATATTGTCTTATCATAACAAACCATACATCAATGGAAAGCATATTTATTCAGCTTTCAAATGATGTATAAGTCTCAATTTCAAATTAACACTTATGACTGTCTTTGTGGTCCAGGGTCAAATATATGAATATCAGTGAATTATAAAACAATATATCAAACTAAGTGACATTTATTTGAAAGAAAAGTACAAGAAAAGCTATATTTCAGGTTGTTGTTTGTAAAGAGGTTTAAATTATAAAATAGTCACACTTTACTTTGTAGACCAATTCTCACTATTAACTAACTATTAACCATGACTTTTGCTTCAATAAACTCCTAATTTGCTGCTTATTAATTATTAGTAAGGTAGTTGTTAAGTTGAGGTATGAGGTAGGATTAAAAGATCCTAGTATCCTTGTAAGCGGCCAAGTCTGATACTTTAAGCTGCTGAGGGATGCTGGATGGTGTTTGTAATGGACGCGCACGCTTGGGTTACTATTAACTGGAATGTCCACACAAGATGTTAAAATTAACAACCTAGCATAGCGTAGCGTAGCGGTCAAAAACTGTGTACACCTTCCCTCCAGCAACACCTGTTACCTGAAGGAAGGTTCCTACCTATATATTGTGAACAATCAAGAAAGAGTGACACGTACTGGACATACCTGTACATAAGACCAAAATGGCTCTTACAATCCTAGTAACATGCGTGCTAATAACCACATGGTTAATATTGAGAATTAGTCCCTAAACTATTGTTATTAGTAAAATGAGAGAAACTCTTCAGAATGGATTTCAAAAGTCTGGTTAGTAGATGGTGTTCATTGTTAATGTGGTTATACTTGAGAAGGCAGTGACATTGTACAAATTTTAAGAAAGAAAAAAATATTATTTGTCTGCATATGCATTTAAATAGTTAGTATTTTGAAGTGTGGGTTAGGAATCCAGAAAGTCTTGGGCTGCTGTACAATAAGCTTAAACTGAATGCTGAAGGCTATGGTACCAAGTGATAACTCTTGAGTAGCAGAGCATGTCCTTGACATCCTCGTCCAAGGTTTCCTTGATAAATTGTCTAGACTCTTGGGTATTGATGTTAGTGGAAGGGCTCATGCTCATGTGTCATGATCATTGAATGTTTCAACACTTCTGGTGGGAGGTGCTTGAGCTCTGCTTATTAGACACGGTGGTTTTACCACAGCCAATCAGACGTCTTCCCAGACTCCCACTGTGAATCCCACTGCCCTACTTTTAAGAAGCTGTGGAAATTGACGCTTTCTCTTCTCGCTTCTCCTCTTATCCACCGCTGAAGGCCTCATAACTTGAATCCTCTGCGATGATGCTCAAGACAGGATATGTCTCAATGCACTAGCACAAAGTGGGACTGCTCTTTATAATAGTATCTCTCCATTGTCAGATTCAATGTCAGGTCATTGTACAATTCACCGTTAATATAAATATTAATATATAAAATGTGGTAACACTTTACAATAAGGTTCCATTTGTTAACATTAGTTAACTACATTAGTTAACATGAACTAACAATGCAAAACACATCCAAAACATTTATTAATTTTAAAGTGAATTTCAACATTTGCTAATACGTCATTACAATTAAAAGTTGTGTCTGTTAATATTATTTAATAGAGCTGAACTAACATAAACTAAGACTGAACAGCTGTATTTGTATTAACATTAACAGAGATGAATAAAAACTGTTAAATCTGTATTGCTTTTTGTTTGTTAACTATCAATAAAATGTTACCACAAAAAAATCTAATCTGTAATAAATCTAAAATAATTATATTATATTATATTATGCTAAATCAAAATAATTGTAGAAAATGTGTAAAAAGTCTGTCTGAACCTACCTAAAAAAATAGTGTACCCCTGAGTAATTTAAATAATGATTACAGTCATTCCTTTATTTAAACATCCTTTCCAGGAGTTATATAATCATAGTTTATTTTACTGAAACATTGAATAATAATGCTTTTCCAGTGTGCGTTTTCTAGGGTTATCTTTAGTTCACATAATTTAGTTTTCCCTACCGGTGTTTTATTTAATTTGTTGTCTTGTTAATTTCTGATTATGATCTGGTCCTTAGATTTCCTCATTACTATACTACATTTGTTTATTGTAATTACCACACGTCTGTTGACACACTCTGAGGATTTAAGACAAACTTGCTGAAAATCCATTAATGTGTCAGCGTGGTTATTTTTAATTTTAAAATGCTTTACAGAAAGGCCATTTAAATAAACTTTGCTTTTATAATTAACTTGAAAATGTACCGCGGATTGGGTTCAATTTATCTAACAAATTCAAACCCAAACTAGTGTTCCAGTCCATTTTGTTATCTTAGCAGCCCATCTGAAACATTAAAAACTTGTGCAATCTCACAAGATGTAAATCAAATGTTAATTGCCCTATTAAGAGCAAATGAAACACCCTCCAACCATTTTTCACTCTGGGGGGATGATAATTCATGGCTGGCGAAACACAAAGCCTAATTAACCATAATGCATCTTCTACAAGCAGTCATTTTGGATGGACGTGTTTGTATGGTTGTATGTTTTCCAAAGATTGCTATCAGTCAGTGTTTTATTCAGCCGTTCTCATCAACCGCACAAGTCCTGGCAGCACTGAGTTATTCTTTCCTTCTATAGAGGTAATCATGCTTCTATTTTCATCAAGCTATAAACTGAGAGTCCAGACAACCTCTTACCGCTCAGACTCTTGATCGTGCATCCGTGCCAATGTCACAGTGTCGAGCCGGGAGAACTGGAGCCCTGGCTCAAAATGATATTTCACCTGGGCCCTGATGATAATTGATTTCCTGCCTTTCTCTGCCAGGTCTGTGCAGTGTAATACACCTCTAAATATCTACTGCTGAAGGCCTCATAACTTGAATCCACTGCGATGATGCTTAGACAGGTTATGTCATAATGCACTAGCACAAAGCGCTCAGTGAACGCATATGTTACTCAGTACTGCATTAGTTTAATTTCCTGTTGTTTTGACCTTAGTGCCATAGAGTGATGCTAAAAGATCTTTTACTACCATCCAATATGTGTTTGTTATTTCAATCTTTGATTTGTTTTCCTATGATATGTGCAGTAGTTTAATTGAACATTGATGTTATTGGCCGATATATAGAGGCTTAAAGGAAATTACACACTTTAATAAGCATCTCCTCAGCCATTTCAAATGTTTGAGTTTATACATCCACTATGGAGGATCTGTGTGTTTTTATACATTTAACAGAAACTATCCAAAAATTGGCATAAAACATTGAGGTTTTCTGGTTGTGCTTCAAAATGACTTTTTGAGGTATGACTTATTTAACATATTTAAGTAATGCTGAAGTAAATTCCACAGACTTTTATTCATGAATCAAAAATAACATCAAGTAACATCAAGTCAGAGAAAATGAAAATTGTATATTTTGTGAATGGTATACTTAACACTAACTGAACTATATATATATATATATATATATATATATATAGAAAGAAATTGTGCGACTAAGGCTACGTTTGCATCAGTGATGCGCGGGTTGATCCAAAATGGTCACCCGCGGTCACCCGCGGTTACGAGTCATCCAAAAATATTTTTAATGATATTCGGGTCGCGGTCGGTCAGGTCGTTTAAAATAAAGATGCCAATTAAACCTTTAATTTATATAGTACTAGACACAATTTTGAAATACATAGGCCTACACTTTATTGGCTGAATAACTGGTGCGAATAGTGACCCACCTGTCCCGCTTTACGTTGTACTGTACAGCAGTTTTACCCTTTGTCCTGCCTCACGCAAATTGAGCATCTGTCCCGCTTTTTCATTTGACCCTGCCTAATAGATACACGGATACGTTCAGAGGAGAGCAATAAAAGTGTTAGTCGATAGGCTGAGTCGTACGTCATTCAAACTGTTGACTGGTGCACGAACTCCTCCTCAACATTAGTCTCAAATTGGATAGCGCGCGCTGTTCAAGCAGCCATGGCCACGTAAAAGAGAAGATGCACTTTTAATAGTGAATGGACCGCAACATACTCTTGGTTAAGACCTGTAGATGGCGAAGCAGAGAGAGCTTTTTGCATTTTATGCAAAAGCAGTTTTTCTGTGGGACATGGTGGAGAATACGACGTGAAGCGACATGGTGCATGTGAGTACCACAGAAAAAAATCACATCATCAAGAAACATGCAAATCAGTGCAATCGTTTTTCAATAAAACAAATGACTCACAGGCTGACAAAGTTTCGGCAGCAGAAGTGACGATCATTTATCATGCCGTACATCACAGACATTCATATCGCTCGACTGCAGTAACAAGTTTCAAGCCAGATTCTGAAATAGCTAAGAAAAAAGCTGTAGAAACTTTGGGTGATATTTTGGGTCAGGTAACGTTAGTGTCTTCATCTTTTAGTCGGTGGGTTTAAAAAGAAATATAGTCAATATATTACAGAAAGCTTGAAATGTCTACTTTTAAACAAAAATATTCAAACCAAAATAAATAGGCTACTCTCTGATTATGTAATCCATGTGAAATGTGCATTTCTCTCTGGCGTTCATGGCAAGTCCGCTTCGACAACTTCATCTTAGCAGCGACACAGAAAAACACCAGTTTATTACTAAACAATTAAATGTTATTCAGACACATTTATAATCATTACTTTAACCGGTTCTTTGTGGCAAGCCTTATGTGTGCGGTCATAACGCTTATTATCATGTAGGCTATAGCCTATTTAAGTTAATAAATTAATATAAAGGGGCGACGCATTTACTACTTTAAAAAAAATGCGGGTCAGGAAGCGGGTCGGGTACAATATTTTCTTTTTCTTTTTTGCAGTCCGAGTTGCGGGCGGGTTAGTTGAAAACGTCTCAGGTTACGAATGTAACCATGGTTCCCTGAGAGGGAACGAGACACTGCGTCCTCTGAGGGTACACTATGGGGAACACCTCGTCGTGACCCGTGTCTGAAGCATACTTTGAAAAACGCCAACGTGTTGGCCAGCGACAGCCTCTGACGCCACTACCAGCGCGACTATAAATACGCGCCCGTAGGACCCGTCACTTATCTTCTTCGTGAAGCTTTCGTCCGAAGCATGGCAGGGAGCTAGAGGACGCAGTGTCTCGTTCCCTCTCAGGGAACCATGGTTACATTCGTAACCTGAGACGTTCCCTGTTAAGGGAACTTCGAACTGCGTCCTCTGAGGGGACACTATGGGGAACAGTATACCCACGCGGCCATGCTGAGGGGAGTGCAGACCAGAATCATGGCAAACACTAAGTACCAACTCTACCATTTCACCGGGAGTCGCCCCTGGGACGGTTTGACGGCTGTCCGTGACATTATCCCTTATGGCCAAAGGCCTAAGCTACATACCCAACTTACCTGTAGGGCCTCATCCAGAGGTAGAGCTGAGGGCTTGGAATCATGAAAGATTCCTTTAAAGGGATACGGCTAAGAACCTAGCACTGTCTATTACCAAGTCTTGCCGGTCACAAAGGAGGGGCTCTCGTGGCACTCTGATAGAGCAGCTCGTAGATGGAATGGCCCGGGAGCAGAGCAATTGGAGGACGGAACGTACAGATGAAGCCTCGGCCATGCCTGTACCATGGCGTCCAGCCCCCAATGGAGCTAAATGAGTCAGAGGAAGCCAGAGGAGATAGTGTGATGCTCTCTCGAGCCGCAAAACCGATCCACCCAAGTCTGGCCAACTTCTCCAACTCTGCTTCAACACCTTGGTGCGAAGGTGCCATTCCCCGAGCCTCAGCCCCTGCCTCAGCAGGATGTCTGCTCTCACAGTGCGTCTCAAAACAGTATGTAGTACTGGAGCGCTCTGAAAGAACCGAGAATCAGTCTCCCATGAGAGGAGGACTCAGAGCTCCGAGCAGCATGCTCATAGGTGACCCTTTTTGAAAAGGGGAGCGCTGCTAAACTACCGTGAGAATTGCCCACACAGCCTCCCATGTTGAGGGGCGACGCTTGAGGTGTATAACAAATACACACGGGTTGAATGAAGCCCAAGTAACCCCGGGGTTATTCATCTTAAGAAAGGGAACGAAGCGGAGCGCGTAACCCTTACCGTACAGGATTTCAGAAAGTGTGCAGAGTCTTGCATGCACACTTACCACTTACACACTTACCACAGAGAGGCCTACTACCTGTTACCAGATAACCACCTCAAGTGGAAACTGAAAGTAATATGGAACTCGACTCCAGGAAGGCCTGGTGAGGCCTACTACCTGTCAACCACAAACCGTGGGAGCTCGCTTTTTAGTGGCAACGCACAGTATGTGGGAGCTAAATCTCCAGGGAGGCCTGGTGAGGCCTACTACATGACAACCACAGTATGTAGGAGCTAGCCTTTAGAGAGACCTGGTGAAGCCTACTATCTGAAAACCACAACATGCTATTTAGTGGAAACGCACAGTATGTGGGAGCTAAATCTACAGGGAGGCCTGGTGAGGCCTACTACCTGACAACCACAGAATGTGGGAGCTCACCATCAGAGAGGCCTGATGAAGCCTACTACCTGATAACCACAATATGTGGGAGTCCACCCAGCTCCTCATGTTGAGGGAAGCGATGCTTGAGGTGTATAACAAATACACACTGGTTGAATGAAGCCCATGGACCCCAGGGCTAATCATCTTCAGAAAGGGAACGAAGCGGAGCGCGTAACCCCTACCGTACAGGATTTTAGAAAGTGCGCAGAGTCTTGCGTGCACACTTACCACTTACGTGGATTTCAGACAGTGCGCAAAGTGTTCACGTGCACACTGACCACCATGTGGTTTTGAGAAAGTACACAGGCTTAGCGTGTGTACAGAAAGGTTCCTAAGCATCGCAGAGGAGCTGGATCGCACGTGAGAGGTGAGCTCCAACCCTCAAGTGAGGGGAGCATCACCTGAGGCAGTACATACAGAGAACTCCATAACTACCACCTCCCCGGATGCGCCAGGCGGCCCCTCAGGGTGACCTGGCTGGACATCCATGAAATTCCCTGCAGTGCTGTGCCAATTCTGATGATCAGCCAGGCTCCTCGGGAGGGGGATGTGGGATGGACAACCACAGAGCGCTTGCTTCCCATGCACGGGTCTCACTCCGCAGTGGGTGTCGCGCCCCGGGGGGGCGGAACCCATGCGGCGCGGCCGCCTACCGAAAGCCTGTGATCTTGGCCACCTAGCTTTTTCCAGAGCACTGTAAAGGAAACTCACAGAGTTTGTTAGTAGACATATAACCACCAGCAACATAACATCCATAAGCAGGTAAAGCAAGGGTTACGTACTCACCCACCCTCCTGTACTGGAGCCCTGCTTGCGGGGTGCCCCCTTCTGGTCCGGACCGTCAGTAAGGCGGTTACTATGAACATAGAACCAACCAAAACATCATAGGTCCAGGAAAGGAGACTGTTATGTGAGAAACTTTCCGCCTAACCTCGATCAGGTAGAGAGCTGGTGGCTACAGGGGAATTAGGCAGGGGAGGATAAAAACAGAAGTTAAAACAGAGGTTAAAAACATCCGGAGCTACTAGGTTTTTCTATCTCTCTGATCCGGGCGAGGACGCTGCCTCGTCTGAATCACATCCCTTAGATCCTGCTTACCTCTCCGTGACCCGTGGTTCCTCTTGCCCCTGCCCTTAGGCGGGGGAGGAGCGTGAGCCGCGACACTAGCCTTCTGCGCCCGTCTACGATCCTCAGATCGAGATGGGCCAGGACCCCTTTGTTGTTCGAGCTCGGACCTGGACCTTCGTAGAATGAAGGATTTAAAGGCAGCTGAGCGCGCCCTTGCCTCCCTGAACTTTTCGACCACCATCTCGACGGAGGTACCGAAAAGCTCAGAAGGCGAGACCGGAGCATCGAGAAGAAACCCCCTTTCTTCCCTCCCGATGTCTGCCAGGTTCACCCACAGATGTCTCTCCATTACCACCATGGCCGCCATAGACCTGCCCATGGCAGAGGCGGCCTGCTTGGTAGCCCGGAAAGAGAGGTCTGTGGTGCGGCGCAGCTCGGCTACCTGGTCAGGTGAAAGGCCCTCGCCTGTATCCAGGTCCTTCAGCAGGTCAGCCTGGTAAGCCTGAAGCACTGCCATCGTGTGCAACGAAGCCACAGCCTGACCTGCTGCCGCATATGATTTGCCATTTAAGCGTGATGTATCCTGGAGGGGCTTAAATGGCAAAGAGGGAGATTTAAGAGAGGACATTTTCCCCACAGCGAGATAGCTAGCCAGCGTCTCTTCTACAGGGGGCATCCTCTCATAGCCGTTTTCGTGCATGCCCTCGATATTATCATAACTCGTATGCTGAAACCGATGGGTGCGAGAGGAAAACGGCCTCTTCCATTCCTTTTCGACTTCTGCATGCAAGTATGCAAGAATGGAAGGCTCACTTGGGCTGGGGGGCTATGGTCAGACAAATAACGCTCATCGAGGCGACCTCGTGATGTTACCTTTCTGGCACGCTTCCATGGCAAGTCTAATTTTGCCATGGCGCGATCCATAACCTCCAACAGCTCCTCATACGCAGGGCAGGGGGATTGAGAAGGCTCAGCCTCAGCCTCAGCTTCTTCGCCACTTTTAGACATCTCCTGCTCTTTCTGGGTAGAACCCAGCAGAGCACTAACTTCAGTGTCAGAATGGGTTAATGACAACGCATCTTCCTCCCGAAGTTCACTCTCGTTTGCCGCCGGAGAGTGTGAAAGGAAAAGTCCCTCTCTACACTCCTCAGCGAGATCCACCTGTGATCCCCACGAGCTCATTCCCCTCCGTGCCTCGGCAACAGCGGGTCCTGAGGCGCGGGATCCAGATGGCTGTCCCTCTTTCCTTGAAAAGAGAGACAAAGAGAGCGGAGCTTTTTCACAGAAAAACGCTCGCAGTGCACGCAGATTGCCCCCTCAAGGACATCGTGCGCGTGCTCTTCGCCCAAACAAGAGACGCAAAGAGTGTGTGTGTCATCAGGTGTCAAATAACGCTGACATGGATGCACACACTGTCTAAACGCCTTGCTAGTGGATGCCATGATAATAATAATAGATCGCTTTTACAGTTTTGGTCGTTTCTCAGATGCACGCTTCAAACAAAACAGTCAATGAAGACGAAGAAGATAAGTGACGGGTCCTACGGGCGCGTATTTATAGTCGTGCTGGTAGTGACGTCAGAGGCTGTCGCCGGCCAACACGTTGGCGTTTTTCAAAGTATGCTTCAGACATGGATCACGACGAGGTGTTCCCCATAGTGTCCCCTCAGAGGACACTATGGGGTTGTTTATACATTGACCCGCGCATGACTAGTCAAAAACTGAAAAGTTTTTCCATTGCGTTTTTAAAAATGTTCCTGTATACATATATTTTAAAACGATTAAAAAAAAACTGCAAAAACGCTGTATTATGTATGCCAGGCCAGTAGTTGGCGCTGTCATCTTGTTAGTAAACAGTACCTGTAGGGAAGTGACGATTATATGATGTACTGTATATGATGTGTCTCCACTGTTGGTTGTAATATTGGTGAAGTAAATCCACACTTTGCTGAAGAAGCGTTAGCAACTCTTGATCAGCAACAACAGTAACATGTACTCCGTCATTGTTGTGTTTGTTTGTTCTCGCTTGCCTTTAAAATTGACACATACTGCAGCTCCACATACCTAACACATACTACGCACGTGCATGACGTAATCTTTTACAAAGATCCCGTATTGGGTGTTTACACGGAAACAATAACGGTGTCATTTTCAAAAACTTGCACTTTGCATATATGCATTTTCAGTCCCTAAAATGCTGTTGTCGTGTATCAAACAGGCAAAATGCATAAAAAGTTTCCAATTTTTGCCTGAGAATGTTTTCATCTAAACAGCCCCTTACAATGTTTCTTTTAAATATGTGGACTTCTGGCTTCATTTGAAACTATTTGTTATAGCACAACTTTAAGGAAGGACATTCCTCTGACTGATTGTTGTGTTTTCTGACTTATTTTACTTTTAAATTTGCCATTTTGTTTATAATAGGTCATTTTATTTTTTGCTTATTTTGCAACTTAACAACTTAAAAGTTAAAAAAGTGAGAAAAAACTGCCTCAGAATTGTCATTTGAGATACTACTGATTGTAACATTTTCAATATGTTCAAGTAAAATCCACCTCAGACCGTGTTCAAATCATGAATCAGAAATCACCAGGAAACACAAATAAAAATGAATCTATGGTTCGAATGCTAATTCTCTTCTGGGTTTTAGCACTGCAAACTTCCCAGCTCTATACGTTATGCTATGTTATTAACACACATTGAGCAGGAGGTGCAGGTCTCGGATTTATTTCTGATCATAACTCTTTTCCATCATTCAGTATCCATCATATCCCTCACTGTAAATAAATTAGACTTGCATGCACTGTAACAGATAAAATGCTCCTTGCTAGTCATTGATCAAAAACATACTCTGCTGGTACAGTGCTCTCTTCCTCCTCAGATCTCTCCTAATCATCAGCATTAGCAAGCAGTGGGTAACTTATTAAAGTCAATCTCTCTTTGGCATGTGGTTAATTGAGTCTTCCATGTATTGAATTATGTATGATTCTCTTGAGCAGGTTTGAAATGTAGCCCCTCTAGAAGCTCAAATTGCTCATCATGTAAAATCACACGCAACATCCTGCATGGCATTTCAAATCTGGTCACAGGCTATGTGCTATGCTTATTACTGTTTACTGACAAACGTCAGTGTTCAGCTTCTGTACCTGATCTATTAGCTGTTCAAAAACACAAAAGATATCTTGCGGTATGTTCAGAGTAAGTATTAAAAGTATTTTCTTATAATTAACAAATCTTATATAAAAATATTATATTAAAATATTATGCAACAATTTACATACCTAACATCAATATATGGTACAACATTATTGTCACATGATCTTATTAGATGCATGTTTACTTCTGCGAGTAGCATCCAGTTGTAGTTTTGGAAATAAAACCATTGTTTTGCATTTAAGATTCAGTTTTAATGCTAAAATGTGTTCATGTTTGGCAGTCAGGTCAATTAATGAGTCAAGAAATAGATATGAAAACACAGTTTATATAAGATTTGGTTCATTCATCACACAGGAAATGGAAGGTCACACAGTGTACATACAAAATTATATAATAGAGCAAGTATAGAAGCATGCTAGAATATTACTCCAAACATTTACAGTACTGGATTAAATAAAGTCATGCTCTAATTTGACAGCATATTGTATATAGTATAAATTTTATTGTAATATAAACTTAATATTCCTTGTTTCATATATCCTTGTGCTCTAATTTGCATAAAGGCAATGAACTATAAAAAGTAAAACCTGAAAATATTTGCAAATTTTGTTTTTGCAGTATTGTTGCATTACCGGTTGGGATATTTTTGGAGTGAAAATATTAAAAAATTAATATTAATCTGAATCAAATATTTCTGAATTTGATACATTTTTAAATAAACTGAATACATTTATATAAATAAATCTCAAGAAAATGTCTGGATTTTGTGTCTGTAAGTGACTAAACTATGGCATGGTATTACTGAAACATATTTGGCCCTGCTTTTGAGTACAATTGTGCCCAAAAGCATCTCCTGATATATACTGTATATATAAAAACACAGACTCTGGTGAGTTTTGAGTTCAGAGGCTTTCAGCGGGCACTAGTAGAGTGTAATGTGGGTGGACTGGTCCATCATACCTCTCTCCCCCAGGCTGGCCGCGGCCCACAGCTTCACCTCTACTAATCAGAAGCTCTCATCATCACGGCAGAGCAGTTTCCAGGGATCTGGGTCAAACTGGCTTCATTCCAACATTCACTACTGAGTCTCCTTAGAAGCACGGCTGACTGGGCTGCAGCTCAGAGCTATAGAAAAATCAATACAGATCTATCTTTCACTCAGATTCCAAATCTCTGCCAAGCATATTCATCATTTTTCTTGCCTTTTCACCTTAAATACCTAGAATATTAACCGTTTTTGAGTGCTTCACTTAAATGGATTGATTGTATTGTTTTTACTCCAAGGGTTACTCCAAAATGATTTCAGTTTAGAAAATTAGAAATTGCTCCATAATGTTTTACATTAGTAGTAGTAATAGTAATTATAATATGTTAAAATATCATAAATGTAATCAAATGTTTCACTTTACAGAATGTGGCATTATCACAATTTCAGTTTCATTTTTTAAACACTGTCTTGAAAATGTAACAGAATTTATTTCATTTATATTAACATACAAGATGCAAAAGTCTTATTTTTTTTATACAAATATATGAATACTTTTATCCAGCAAGGATCACGTGACATTGAAGACTGGAGTAATGATCCTGAAAATTCAGCTTTGATCACAGGAAAATCACATGTTTTAAAGTATAGTTAATATGCAATATACAATTTCAGGATTGCAGTACCTCCACAAGCCATTGCTGACATTAATGGTTGAATAAATAATTAACTATAATGTCAGGGAAAATAAGTCAAATTCTGAACTGAAACAGGGTTAGGCTATGAGGAATATATATATCAGTTCTTTGTTTGTTTGTTTTTTTGTACTCCATGTTGAAATGCTATAGGGATTTTGCTTCCTAACTGGAATAAATGAATCATCTAAATGGAGGGAGTTTTGGCACAATGATGGTAATTGCCTGTTCCCACGCATTAATGTGCACTAAATCTAGGCTAATCTCAAGCCAGAGGCCTTTATACTGGATCTGAGCACATCATTCACAAGCCTCTTGAACATGCGTCAAATACAGGACTATACTGTAAGATACAATGCATCCACACTTTCTATTAAAGTGAATTTCAGAAATCAAATACCCAAATTAATTCCAAATTAAACTTTATTTAAAAAATCCATTGAAAAAGAAAAAAAGAAAAGTTAGCAAAAGTAAAGAACCCTGTATATTAAAGTAAAATCAAAGAAATCTATTCAGGTTTTATTCTTCACTCAGTTCGACAAGGTCAGACACGAGGAAAAACATGAATCCACTAGAGTTATTACAGGCTTTATTAACTGTCCTTTCTACACTGCTGTTAGTTTAACTGTGTGTTTCTGTGTTCTTGAATTGATGACATCACACATTTGATTGCAGCACATGTTTGCCCATTTTAATGCATTCAAAAACCTTTTGCATTCCTGTCAGCTTTGACCCAGTGCAAAGTGAGCTGATAAAATGGTCATAACTTAATGTTTTTCAAATAAAATGACGTTGTATCTGATGAATAACTTAATGCACAAAAATAACAAACTAACTGACCACAGACCAAATACACACAACTGTTCAATAGCACAAAAACCTTCTCACAATCACAATCTTGTTTTTGTCTTTCTTTTCCTATTAGGCTTCTCCTGGGTTCCACTTATCTCTACTGTCAAATCTGTTTCTTAGAGATTCAGTGAAAATCTTGCCTTTGATCAGCAGGTGTTTCAGTCTATCTTTATGTGATCTCTTAAGACACCTCTATTACATTAGCAGCTCTTCTGATCTCTTTTGAATTCTGTGTTGTCAATTGGGATTTAAATGAATAGTTGACCCCAAAATGAATAATAGAATGAATAAATATGCAAATTAATTGCGACACTATATGCTTTGAGCAGTGCTCTACATTATAAATGTCTTTACTGTCAGTTTTGCTAATTTTTATGCAGAGATGCCCAAACCAGGGCCCATGGGCCAAAGCTGGCCCATGATGACCTTTGATTTGGCCCACAATGCCATCTGCAAAAGGAAACAAAACAATAGGGGGGAAAATATGCCATTGACATATACCTTAATTCTTATTTTATTTTAATTTTTTGTTTTATTAATATGTAAAAACATTATAAGTGAATCTGATTATATATAAACTTATATTTAACCTTTAACACTTCACTTTCAGAACATATATGCAAACTGGATGGGGAGTTCTTCATAAAAAATTTTAAAAAACTTTTTTGCACACTTTAAAAGAGCTACCACTCTGCAGGAAATATAGTCTCTTCATTTTTAATCGGGCATTTCTTAATCAAGTCTTTGTTTTCTCGTCCCCAGATGCCAGGTCCTGCTCAGCGGGGGAGTTCCAGTGTCGTAACCACAAATGTTTAGCACCGGTCTATGTGTGTGACGGCGATGATGACTGTGGAGACGGCAGCGATGAGGAGAAGTGCTCTCCGCCCACCTGTGGGCCGCTCGAGTTTCGCTGTAACAGCTCCGAGTGTGTGCCCCAGCCCTGGATCTGCGACGGCGACCCTGACTGCGCTGACGGCTCTGACGAGTGGGCGGGGCGATGTGGGGGCGGGTCTGGACGGCTGGCTCCGCCCCCCACCCGGAGGCTGCAGTGCGGTGCTGGAGAATTTCGTTGTGGCAGCGGGGAGTGTGTGAAAGTTGCCTGGAGATGTGACAGGGACCCTGACTGCAAGGACAAGTCAGATGAGGCCGACTGCCGTGAGTGTGCACTCTCAGTTACTTTCTGTAGAAAGGGCTTGGATCTCACTGTACAACTGTGAGCCTTTAATCCGTCACTCAAATACAGTATTTAGTTAAATACTGGTGTTTATCAGGGCTGGGGTGTTTTTATTTTTTTCAGTAGTACAGATTTTGCTTGCTCTGACAATATTTTCATTGGCTCACCACAATACATATTATATATTATATTTTATTTTTTAGCAATTTATGTTTATATATGCCAAGAAAATATAGGTCACACTTCAGTTTGGGGACCAATTAACTAACTATAAGCTACAACTTTTGCCTCAATAAACTACTAATTTGCTGCTTATTAATAGTTTGTACAGTAGTTAAGTTTAAGAATGGGGGAGGATTATGGGATCTAAAAATGATCATGTAGAATAAGACATTAATATTTGCTTTATAAGTACCAATATAAAGTCAATATGCTCATAATATGCATGCATAACATGTAAGAAATTACATAATTGTCATGCTACGGTGATATAAATGCACGAAGAATATAAATGCAAATAGTGTTCATAAATCTAGGATTGTCAGGCAGGCGCACACGTGGGGAAACTTTCACAATACCAGATGAGAGAAAACTGAACAGGCTAAACTTTAAATACAGGAGCAAATGAAGATAATTAACGACACACACCTGAACTAAATGACATAATAAACGGGAGACAATAACTAGGTCACACAGAGCACATGGAGGAAGAAAACACAACAAAAGTCAAACAGGGTGTTACAATAATAGTGAGAATTGGTTTAAAAAAAGCGTTACCAAAATATTTTAATTTGTAATTTTATTTAAGAAAAAGTGTTTTTTTCTGCAATAACTAACATAAATTCATAAATATACTTTTGCTAGAAAATTATGGCAGGGTGGTTTATATCTTTCTACCTATTCTAACTGATGATTCAAGGATTATTGCACATTTTTCTTGTGATTGGCGACAGGCCTGAAACTCTATTGTATAACACAATATTCAAAGACACCAAAGACATAAATGTATGTTCTTCAGTAAGAAAAATATGTTATTTGAGGTGGTGCATATTTACATATTTATGTTATATGTATGTGTGTTTTTATTGTAATAATAATAATAATAATAATAATATGAAATAATAATAAACTATTAATAATATATTAACATATATAAAATATTTTATATATGTTAATATATTATTAATAGTTTATTATTATTTCATATTATTATTATTATTAACTTTAACACTCACTATTCTAATTCTATTCTTAAAAAAAAATCTAACTACCTTTCTAATCTTTTTGTATTCTATTTTCTTTTCATTTATTATGCAATTGTGTGTGTGTGTATTAGGGATGGGCATGATTAATCGACGATCGATAATTGATCGTTAAGAATTTCTTTGATCACGTTAATCTGTTGTCGATTAATCTAATGCATTTTTTTTATCTAATGCATTTTTTATCTAATGCAGGTTGCGTTGCGTAGTGTGAGTCTTGAAGCAATTAAATGAATTTCACTGTGTGGCAGCAATTAAATATTTTACCACCAGGGTGCAATATTTGACACCCTACTCTGTTATCTGTGATCTTCCGTTTTGATTTCAAAAGAATAATCATGAAGAGGTCACGGCGAAGTGTGGCGTGGGACCATTTTGATTTAAAAAGCGAAATTGTCACAGTGTCTGGGTTGTGTTCCCTGGGTTTCCACTAGGTGTCCTCCTTTCTCACGGTGTCTGTCTCCTTATCACTTCCTGTTCCCTTATTTGGTCACCTTCCTCCTATTTAGTAATTGATTGTTCCCCACCTGTCTCCTGTTCCCTCATTATCCTTCTGTTTATTTATACCCGGTCTGTCTGAGTCTGTGTGACGGAGTCCTTGTTTAATGTCTTATGATAATTCATGTCCGTCGCTTCTTGCCTTGCCTTGCCTTGCCTTGCCTTACCTTGTCTTCGTGTCTTGTTTATGTAATGTTTGGATATTCTGGTTTTGACCCTGCCTGGACTGTATACCCCTTTGGATTACCCCTTAAATAAAGGACTTACCTGCAATTGGTTCCCTCTCCTGTGTTTCCTGTATCACCGAACGTGACAGAAATAGTTAACTGCAAACATTGCGATGCCGTGTATACAACACGGCCACAACTCAAATGATGTACCTCCCGGCAACGTCAGTTCCCTCAGAGCGGGTGTTTTCGGCGGCTGGACTGACGGTCACCAGGTTGCGGTCGCGTCTGACCCCAGATCATGTCAACATGCTTATATTTCTCAACAAAAATCCATAGACTCGTGCAGAAGTTGTATGCTAGTTACTAAAGTTAGTTATTTTTCACGAGGCTTTAAGTAGCATAATTTGTTAAGTTAGCGTAATTGTTAGGAAGGCTAATATCTGGCCTTTTCTTCTGGCTTGGATAGTTTTGAGTTACATTTTGACAAAACCTGTCAGATCTAAGTATTTTTATGTTTTTTTATGTTATTGTTTAACATAATTCTTTTATTATTATTATTATTTTGGAACAAATGAGGTCTCTGTTTAAGAACGCCGGCTCGCAGCTGCAGGTTCCGCTGCTTTAGAGCACCGCATATGCACGCGCATATATGTTCGGTTTGCCTGAACATAGTTTAACTGTCTGCCACAAGTTGATCTTGTAATAAAGGTCTCACAGAGGAAAAACATGCTGTATTTTTGTATTCATTGCATTTTTTAATTATACAAATTAAATAATTAATTATATTATAAAAATATTAATGATTAATCGATAGTCGATTGTTAATTCTCCCGACGAGAAAATTTAATCGAATGCCCATCCCTAGTGTGTATATATATATATATATATATATATATATATATATATATATATATATATATATATATATATATATGTGTATGTGTATGTGTGTGTAAAGACCTCTAACACTAGCTTGCTCTATTCTTTTTTTATTCTATCTGTTTTCTTTTTATTTATTACATTATTTAAAAGCCCATGCTACATGTACTGTGTTAACCTAACTGAGACTTTTTATAGCACTTATATATCATTGCTCTTTTGTTGTTTTTGATTGCTTCCACTGTCCTCATTTATAAGTCGCTTTGGATAAAAGCGTCTGCTAAATGAATAAATGTAATGTAAATGTAATAATATAATTAGTAATAATAGTGGGCCCCAGCCCCCTGGTTGACAGCCGCTCTCTTACATTGGCCCTGGGCCCCAGGGTGAACTGTAGTTGATGCGGATTGTTTTTGGGGCTCAACAATAATATCTGGCCTGTTGCCTGTAGTCAGTGTTGCATGAGACAGCTGCAAACTGCATTTGTTTTTATGTCTAGCCAATTTAAACATTAAAGAGAATTAAAAAAATTTATGCTCAGATAGCATGTGTACCGAAATGAGTTTTATTTCGCTTAATTTGATCATATTGTGCTTGAACTGACAAATGTACAAAACTGTCAAAATGTCTTGAAAAGTATAAATATCCAACACCGCTGGTTATTTCGTAAGTGAATGTAAACGAGATTGGATGTGTCAATATATTAGATCTGTGCGTTAGGTCTTAAAGTGACAACAGCCCAAAATACCTGCTGCTCCTGTCATTAATGTTAATCAAACAACAAAAGACAGAAAAATCACTCACTGCTCTTGACCAAATAACTTTTTGTAGTTTTCATGAAAAATCTGTTTTAATTTTATACACACTACGTAGCGTTATTTTACATTTGGTAACTAGAATAAATTCCTGCAGTATTTCTTACCTTTCTCGCCTTTCTGAAAATCTTAAAGCACTATTTTTGATTTCATTGGTACCTAAAATGGTGTTTTAACAGTCTTATTTATTAGAATGCAAGGTAACATGGGTCAAAAACAATAAAAACAGAAATCGAAAATGTTGAACCAATTACCCGACTGACTGCTGTGTGCAGTATTTTCTATTTATGAGAAATGCTCTTTTATAACAGTAACATTTAAAAAGATGTGCAAGCATGTGGATTGATTTTGTAGCATGTTTGTGTGTGTGCATCAGCCCTCTCATTGTTTCTCTCTTGGTACATTGCATGGTTCATCTTCCTTTCTCTCAGACTCGTTTTTCACCTACTGAACTTGCTGGCTGCTGCACTGATGCACACAAAGCAAACACTCCCAGTGAATGTGCATGAAAGTGCTTGGCATCTCCACCACATTTATGGAAATATCTTTGCAGGAATCTCAGCTGGAGTTCTCATTGTGAGGGCTACACGACCCCAACAATGTTTCTGAAGGAAACGTCACTCTGACATGCTCCAGTGGGAATGAAATTCTCTTAGATAATGTGAGGTTTTGCCAAAGATGGAAGGCGACGGTTCACGGAAGATAATTTTTTCTGACTCCCTGCCATTTATTATCTATTCCACCCACACAAAGACAGTTCGTATTGTTGAAGCCATTATAGCCACGTGACTCAAAGCATTTGGTGTGGAGACACATTTTAATTTAGTTTGACAGTGATGGCACACACACCATTGTTGTGTAACGTCATAGAACAATAATAGCTTTTTCATGCACTTTTGCAGTACGTTAGCCAAGTGTTTGTGTATTCGTGTAGAGTAAAATCTTTCTGATCTTCCAATGCACTTATTATATAGAAAGCCCTTCTAAAGCATTCTGGGGTTAAATGAGCTGCTCAAGGGCACAGTGGTGATGCTCATGAATGTAGTGACTACAACCCACACATAACGCCATTTAACTGTGTGCGGCATCATAATGGGTTAAAAAGAAAAGATTTAACTTTGAATTAAGCTACAGAAGCATGTATCTTTCATCGCCTGATGTGACAGTTTGTGGAAAAAAGATGAAATTATTTAAATTGAAGGGATTGGAAATTCTGTCATTACTCATTTTCTGACAGATTTCACCCCAGTGAAAGTCCCCACTCTCAAAACTTAAATGCTTCAAAATTTTAAAGCTGTAGCAAACGTAATAAGCTCACTAAATGATCAGTTTAATCCAAGTATTCTGAGAAAGCTCAACGGTGCTGATTGATTCTGGCATGTGGAGCTCAACCTTATGAGCTTCCATTGACCGTTATTGATGTGCTCAATGTTTCTGCGTTGATCAATTATCAATTATCTGTGAATAAAGCCTCAGTTAAATCTCATCAGCATATAAAGCAGTTGTGTCTCTTCAGAAGACTTGGAATAAACCGCTCGATTCATATGGATTACTGCGATGTTAACTCTGAACTTTCTGAGTTTTGACATTCAAAAGAGAGACAGAAAGGTTTCAAACTTTTTAATTCTCAAATCTCAATTAGTGTTTAAAAAATGAATGAAAATCACATGAGTTTGTAACAACATGAAGGTGAGAAAATGGTGACAGAATTTTTATTTGGGTGAAATAACCCTTAACGTATATACATTCAAGAAGTAAATGCCTTTTTTCTTTTCTTTTTTATAATAATTAAGTGGTTATTTTTACGTTATTTTTGCTGAAATTTCAGCACAAAAATATTTTTATATGCAGTAATTCATATTTTTCAATAATGCCATAGAGCCTTTTTTAATTAGATATATATTTGGACATATTTTTGGGTGAGGGGATTTGATTTGATTCATAGCAAAGTACAGAAGCAGCTGCATCACATTAATGTTTCAGTTGAAACCAGAATCAAACAAAACATATCTTAAGCTTTCATTCAATATCTGATAAATATAAAAATTACCTTTTACTTGAATTAGTTTCTACCATTGCATGGTATTACTGTCTACCGCCCAGCCCTAGTTATGGTATTGCACAAGGCATTTTTGTTTGATTTTGTAATTTTATTTTTTATATATCAGCAATGACTCTGATGTGCATCCGAAATCAGATTTGTCAAAATGCTGTCACATCCTTTTAAAATCTCTGGGCCACATCCTTCTCTGAAAGCTGGAAAATTCAGATTTCTCGCAGCGCTGTCGTACTCATTCCCCAGGCACCTCTGATAGAGTGGAGCTGCCAAAAGGTGTTTGTTATCTTACATCCAGGTCTAAGAACAGCAGCTTTGGTAAACAACAAGATCCCGAGAGTCATGAGAGAAAGACAGGTGCCTGGGAGAGCGCCTGATTTTAATTACGATGCATTCTCTTACTTGACTTCTGTTGGTTAGATAAGCTTGTTTTAAACCTGCTGCCTCTTTCTTCATTCCCACCGTCAGGTAACATCCAGGTCAATTATGCTGTGGCTTTGCCCAGGCCGGAGGGAAAACGGGTGAGCAGAGTGGCACGTGTGTTACTAGGCAACCCTTAGGCGTGTGTCCTTGAGCATCTTAAAGCCCTTGAAATAAAGGGAGGATACATCCACCACAGACTGCTCTGTAATTACATTAATCCCTCATTCTTATGCAGCGTTTCAGGGGGTTTTACTTTGAACTTCATCATGGCCAATATTGTTTGTCTTCTCAGATCTGTTTGCGTAATTAAGCCACAGCTCTCCAGAAATGCTCACTAGAGGTGTTTTTGTTAGGTTCTTTGAATGTGCTTTAAAGTGTCATGACAGCTGCACACATTTTGAAATCAGGTCGGATTTGTCTAAAATCTTACTGCAAACACAGAATACTCATATACTGTGTCTGTGTGTGTGTGTGTTTACAGTTTTATTCAAAAGGTTTACATACACTTTGCAGAACATGCAAAATGTAAATTATTTTACCAAAATTAGAGTTATCATACACAATGTATGTTTATTTTTCCTAAACAGATTTCTTAAATAAGATATTTTACTTAAAGGGTTAGTTCATCCAAAAATGAAAATTATTAATGTTAATTAATGTTATATTAATTAATCATTAATGACTCACCCTCATGTCGTTCCAAACCCGTAAGACATCCGTTCATCTTCAGAACACAGTTTAAGATATTTTAGATTCAGGCCTAATCCCAATTCTATTTTATACCCCTTCCCCTCCCCCTACCCCTTCCCCTTGTCCCTTGAAACAGAGTGTCAAGGGGTAGGGGAGAAAATATTCCCCTAAGGAGTGGGACACCACTACTATGCCGTCATACGTCATTATACGTCATCTAACTCTTACAATACACACATATCTGGTGTGCATTAGAGCCTTTAATTATCGTTCTGTATTAATGAGCTGCTTACTGACACACACACATATATCGTAAATCGCGCAGCTCACACATCCAGGAGAAAAATAAACTTGTCAACGCTGCCCCACGACTTTTATTAAATACAATTTAAATACTGAATCGCTACATTATATTTAACAGCGACGAGCGGATACAATCGCTGTTTTTAAGTAAACTCACTCTAAAAAGATAAACGCACAGACGCGAATACACGCAACTTCCATTTCTCTCTCTCTCTCTCTCTCTCTTTCTCTCTCGAATAGGCAATATTTGAGAAAATGGTTTAGCGATTTCTAATTTGTGGGGGGATTAGCCCCCATCAATGTCTACGGCAGTTATCGCCATGATCAGACATATGCTGTGGCACTATCATGCAGTCTGTAATGATATGACGTTAGCAAATATTAGCGATTTTTTGCAAACATTTCTTTGAGTAACATGACCGTTAATATGAACTCACAATTGAATGTAACATAAAACAAATGATTACTTTTCATTAAAATCTTTATTTATGCCAAAAAAGCTTACATTTATGTGTCTTTTTGTTCGTTGTTGCAGCCATGTTGCCGAGATAATTCATACCCCTTCATTTGAAGTGTGGTCCAGAAAAATCTTAGTTTGAAGGGCTATCTGGCCCTTCCCCTTACCCCTACCCCTCCAACCAAAAGAGAATTGAGACACCCCTACCCCTTCACGTGAACGCACGAAACAGAGGGGTAGGGGAAAGGGGAAGGGCTAAGGGGTAGAATAGGGATTGGGCCTAAGTCCGAGAGTTCTCAGTCCCTCCATTGAAACTGTGTGTACGGTATACTGTCCATGTCCAGAAAGGTAAGAAAAACATCATCAAAGTAGTCCATGTGTCATCAGAGGGTCAGTTAGAATTTTTTGAAGCATCGAAAATACATTTTAGTCCAGAAATAACAGAAATTATTACTTTATACAGCTTTGTCTTCTCTTCCGGGTCTGTTGTGAGTGTGTTCACGTTTTCAGTGGAGGGACAGAAAGCTCTCGGACTAAATCTCAAATATCTTAAACTGTTTGGAACGACATGAGGGTTAGTCATTAATGACATCATTTTCATTTTTGGATGAACTAACCCTTTAAGGTGTTTACATAGTATCCGAAGCAAAACAATACAGCTGAATTTACAAAAATTACCCCATTCAAGAGTTTGCATATGCTTGGTTCTTAATAATGTGTGTATCATTACCTAGATGATCTATGACTGTTTTCCATATTTTCACACTGTGGACTCATATGTTATTATAAAAGTATTACAATTATTACAAAAGGTTCAAATGTTCACTGATGCTAGAGAAGGAAACACAATGTATTAAGTGCCAGAGGGTGAAAACTTATGAATTGGATAAAGATGTGTAATTTTTTTTCATTTAGAACTGCCTTTCAGAAGCCACAGAAGATACTTCCATGTTCACCAAGAAAAAAATAAGTAGTAATACATTGCAAAGTTTTCATCCCCTAGCTCCTAATGAAGTGAAGTGAAGTGGCTTGTGGCCCATTATTGTGACCCATACTCCGAAATATATTTGCTCTGCGTTTAACCCATCCAAGTGCACACTCCAAAATTGTTTGGATGTGGATATAAAATCATCTTTTTTCCCCCTTGTTTAACTGAATTACAGGCAACATAAGTATTCATAGGGGTGTTTACCAATTATGAAGCTCCAAAGCATACCAAAGATACCATGAAGGTCTGTTTGGAGTCTGTGTGTCAGCGTTTGGCTGATGTCTGCTGTGTTTGGCTCATCTGCAGCTCTGCTCACATGCCGGCCTGATGAGTTCCAGTGTGGAGATGGATCCTGCATCCACGGCATCAAGCAGTGCAACAAAATACACGACTGCCTCGACAAAAGCGACGAGGCTGGCTGTGTCAATGGTATGTCTTGGCGCGCACCTGTGTGTGTGTGTACTTCTTTGCACAAATCTTTTGTGCTGCTTATTCAGCGAGGTAAAATGTATCCCAGAGATCAAATTGGTTCCGCCTTTTAATGCGACACCCTTCAAAGTCTATATAGCACATATAGTTCCATAGCAGAAGTGTGTCCTGCTCAAAGAGTGTTGTGTCTTAGCGGTAATAAGCGTCCATGTGTGGAAATACATTTTAAAAGTGGCTTTTATATGGAAGACTTCACCTGAACTGCCCACCTCTGTTAAATCACCAGTCTGTATCTATGCACTAAAGACCTCTGAGTATTTGTGCTTATGTGGGAGGAAAGAAAGCTAAATTGAAATGAACTGAACAAATCTTTTCCTTTTTTTCCCAACCATACTTTAGCCACAAAGTGTGAAGGACCTCTGAAGTTCCTCTGCAGGAATGGAGAATGCATTGATGGCAGCAAGGTGTGTGATAATGTGAAGGACTGCAAGGATCAGTCGGACGAACCCAAGAAGGAGTGCAGTAAGAAACCTATTTGTTGATGTACAAGAGTAGAGAGCTATAAAATTAATGTGGTTAGTTTAGTTTAGATTCACTGATCTCGAATGAAATGATTAGAAATATTTGCACTCACACTGAAATCTTTGACTTTTGATTGTACACATGAGAAATATTAAGTTCTCTTCTGAGAATATTTTGAAAAATTGGTAAAAAAAAAAAAAAAAAAAAAGGTATACTTCAGTGTTGATGTGAATAATTCATGCATGCATACAGTGGAATGCATCTTTAATAATCAAAATGTTTTCCCATGACAACAGCTCATTGATGTCTATAAATTAGGGATGCACAATATTGGATATATGCCGATATCCAATATGCCGATATTTTTGGTCAAAAAGCTGACACTGAAACCGATATATTTCCTTTTGTTTGGAACCAACACCAAGTCTCTACTGCGCAGAGATTATAAACACATTATTTTTTTAATTTTGGTTAGTTTTTAACAAAACTTAGAATTAATCCAACAGCAATGAAGTTCTTCTATAATAATGCTATGTTTACACTACAACAATGTAGTCAAAAACTTGTTTTTCCCTTGAGAACAAAAGTTTTACGTATACATGACGTTTTCAAAATGATTCATGTTACACATATCCACAAAAACGGCTAAAACGCTGTATTATGTATGTCAGGCCAGTAGTAAACAGTTCCATAGGGAAGTGATTATTATATGATGTACTGTATATGTTGCATGTCCACTGTTGGTTGTAATATTGGTGAAGTAAATCCACACTTTTCTGAAGAAGTGTTAGCAAACTCTTGAGCAGCAACAACAGTAACATGTACTCTGTCATTGTTGTGTATGTTTGTTCTCGCTTGCTTTTAAAATCAACACATACTGCACCTCTACATACCTAACACATACTACGCATGACGTCACCATTTTCACAAAACTTGCATTTTGAACCCATTTTAACAAATTGGCATTTTCAGTTTCCCGTTTTGCGCTGAAAACATTGTTGTGTAAACGGCCCCTAAGAGTACATTGAAAGCTTTGAAAATAGCTATGAATCAAACACTACATTTTTTATTTATTTATGTTCAGACAGACGCAATGGTAACCCTAACATTTTATTTGAAGACAGAAATCAAATCAGTTGGAGGGAAATATTCTGCCAGATCTGTGTGGATTACTTACAAATTGTGATCCGTAATAACACTTTATAAGAATAAATTATACATAATTACATGCAAGTAACACCAAGTCAAACCCTAATCCTAACCCTTACTAAATAATAAGTACATGTGTTTAATTAATAGTACTCAGCATTTAAATGTATAATAACACTGTAAAAAGGACCAAACTGAGTAAATATAATCAGACTACTTTTAGATTTGTTAGATTTTAGATTTTGGATCTCGTTTTTTACATTGATTTAAATAGAATAATATGGTACCATATTGAATCAATATAAAACACTGACTGGAAAAATGAAAATATGTAATTTTACTTGCATGTCATGTGACCATTAACCTACAGTACATCAGATAAATGAACATGCAAATGTGATACTTATTTATTAAAAATCTTATGGGTACTTCAAATAAAAATGTTTTAGGTTAAAGAGGATCAGATGACAAAAAAGTTGGTGAATTTGTGCAGTTTAAAGTCTTTCCACGGGACAACAATACTTGGGACAACAACCGGCTGAGTGATCAGAATTAATGCGTTCATCAGTAGTTGTTGCAATATTAAAACACTTCTTAAAGATGAAATCATTTTTGTAAAGCCAGTGGTCAAATGCTGTGTATCCACCTGACTAATGGCTGATCTCTGTGTGAATGTCCAAGTCTTTGTGAACGTATATAAGCGGTAGGCTATTTTAGAAAGGAAAATTTAAAAGATGACTCTTTTGACTTGGTCCAGTAAGACATCTAAAAATCACTCAGGAATTTTAGCGACTACATAGCAACATGCTAAAAAAGCCTGACTCAAATAGGTTACAGAAGTTGCTGGAGCACCACTGAAAGTGCATCGTAATTTATATGGCAGAGAAATCAAGGTTTTTTATTCATTCTCTCTCTCATATATCCCTGCATCTGGGGCAGAGCTGACGGATCACCATCTTCTCAGAAAATCCATTAGCATCAAAGAGGAATGAAGACCCACTGTGGTTGTTCTAGAGGCCTGAGTGTGTGTGTGTGTGTGTGTTTCCTCACCAAACCTGCTCCTTATCCTCTTTCCTCAAATGCCACATTCACCCACGTGCTGTAATAATCGCCGTCTCCAGAGAAATCGCTCACAACTCCCGTCTTAATGCCATCAGTGTCTTCCTCTTTAATCCAGAATCCTCTGCTGCTCGTTTGACATATGGCTAGCTCCGAGCGAAGCGGCCCTGCCCCAAATTGTTCACTGCCATGGATATTGTCAGGATGCCAGCACCTACTAATGAACACAGAGCGCTAGAGAGAACACCTGGTCCCTCAAATGCTACCTTGTGAGAGAGCGCAGAAGAAAGAGAAAGCACATTGTTGCTCGTTTCTGGCCCACACAGTCGTCTCTATCTCGACTTATTAAATTATTGTCTGCAGAATGCTCAGTACGTCTTGCTGCTCACTTGAGCTTTCAGACACAATATATTCCTGGGATTCAACTGCAAACAATGCAACGCTAGTTTCAACACATCAAGTCAAGATGGTTCAGTGCCTGAAAGTTTCAGCCTCGTTTTGACCATCTCGCTATAATATCGCTCATACTTCTGTGTGTGTGTGTGTGTGTGTGTGTGTGTGCGCGTGTGTGTGCGCGTGTGTGTGTGCGTGCGTGTGTGTGTGTGTGCGTGTGTGTGTGCGTGTGCGTATGTGTGTGTGTTTCAATGGGCCTTTGGGAATTTAGATGAGGCCTGAAGATGGTAATTGTGTTTGGTTGTTATTGCTCTAAAATAGACAGCCACTCTCTCTCACGTAAATGTATAATTTTTATTTCTTTGCCACGTGACAGAAAAAGCTTGTGGCTCACGTTTTCCAGTTCAAGGAAGACACAAACAGTATTAAACAAGTGGAGCAAATTAGACCGATACAAAAATAATTACTGACAACATGGGATGTCTCTAAATTGTATTTGGACTATACCTACTTAGCACTAGCTATTAACAGCACGCCTCAGTTGTTGTTATTATAACACGACTTAATCATATATCACTGCATACAACAATTTTCAAGTGAAAATTGTTTTCATATGGCTTGTATTTTGCATTAAAGTGAAAGAAATCATCCGGTCAGTCAACCCTTGTTAAAAAAATAAGCACTTTTAAAAAACAGAACTTTTTATAGAAATAATATACTCAAAGAAACATAGTTTTTTTAAAATATAAAGTTATTTTTTGACACTCAGTTACATGTTAAAATATATTTAATGTAATTTCAATTGAATCTTGTGTAAATATATTTGTAATGCACATTTATAATGATGAAGTTACAAATTAGCACTTTCAAAATATATTAATTTTAAATGTAATATTGAATAAATCATTACAGTTAAAATTAATATCAAGTACTTTACACGTGCTTTACTTTGCTAGTCAACATAAGAAGAAGTGTACTTCAAAGCATGACAAAACATTATTAAAACATAATCTTTTAAAATGTACTTTTAAAAGTGCACTTAAGTCATTGTTTGAGTGGCCTTTTATTTCATCGTTACAATTATTTACATTTAATCATTTTGCAGATTCTTTTATCCAAAGCGACTTACAAATAAAGACTATTATCTCCAAGCACAGTTTTACAAAAAATAAACTTTTAAGATTTGAGGAACACTACAAGTGCATGTTCAGAACAATTAAAAGCATTTCTTTTTCACAAGGCTTAAGCTGTTTTGCTTTAATACAATGGAAATCTCTTTTTGTCAACATCAGTTGTGCATTAACTTGATATTTGTACATTGCCCAAAACATCACTTGGAGCATTTCCAAACTTTTGGAGGGCATTGTACCTTTTGAAATCTATATCTTAAACCATCCCTTCTCTCTTTTAAAGGTTTGAATGAATGTTTGCTTAACAATGGAGGCTGCTCACACATCTGTGTGGACCGTCCCATTGGATACGAGTGCCAGTGTCCTGCAGGATATAAGCTTCTGGACAAGAGGACATGTGGAGGTCAGGCCTGGCTCAATGATGAGATGAATTGACAATAAAAGTAAAGCTGATTTAACTAAATTTTTAAATTGGGCAAGAATGTGTGCTTTCAACTTACAGGCACTGTTTTATGTTCAATGACTTATATATCAGATCTCTCTCTCTATATATGACAAACTCAAAAGATCTCACAGTAAGAACTGCATTTAAAGTGCCCTTGATCAATAGCAGGTCATAACATTTCCTATATACTGTATACAATGTTGTCTTGAGTGAGCGAGCTTCACGTGTGTCTGTTTACTTCACAGATATCGATGAGTGTGAGAACCCTGATGCCTGCAGTCAGATCTGCATTAATCTGAAAGGAGATTTCAAGTGTGAATGTCACCCGGGTTATGAGATGGACCCCGTTAGCAAGACCTGCAAAGCTGAAGGTAAGACATTCCTATAAAAAGCAGATGTTTGTTATGATTTCTGACCATTTATCTCCATTACCCTTAAAATAACGTTTATTCCCAGGTTGATTTATGCTAGTTAGGTGCTTGATTAACTAGTGGACCAGAACTGCAGTGTTGTAGCAAAGTGCGAAAGCTTTTCTTTGTTTCGAGATCGAGTCATCTCTGAACTGTCTGTGATCATTTGTCTTGGTGCTTGATTTAGGGAAAAGCCCTTACCTGATGTTCACGAACAGGCACGAGATCAGACGCATTGACCTGGTGAAGAGGGACTACACACAGGTGGTTCCTACTCAGAAGAACGCAGTGGCCATTGATATCGATGTCGCCGCCAACCGCATGTACTGGTGTGACCGTTTTCAACACAAAATATACAGGTGACTTCATCTTCACCTTTGGGTTATTATGCTGTAAATATGGTAGCGGTTTAGCTGAGCACCTAAAAGCAAGCCGTGGCCATTACTATGAGAGCCAGACTTCATTTAAAAGCGAAGTGCTGCTTCACATGCTTGTGATGTGTTAATTATTTAAAGCTCAGGAGATATGGCTCAATTTATTTACACATTACTCTCCAGATAACGCTCTCTCTAGTGAGATGAATTAAAATGAGATGCAGAGAGGCTGAAAAACAACACTTATTACTGAAACAAAGATTATGTGGGAGTGCCATTCAGAAGTGATCATGCCTGTGTGTATATACTGTACTCTCCAACGGTTGGGGTCAATAAGAATTATTTTTTAGTTTTTTTGAAAGAAGTTTCTTGTGCTCTATTGTAAAGTATTATACAATACAAAATACCATGGGGTTAAAAAGGTTATTAAAAAGTTCATAATAGGAAGATTATTATAATATCACCAATTTTGAGAGTGAAATGTCCATCATTTGAACCCTTTGAAAAAGTTTTGGTTTGTAATGACGCTGCAATGCTTGTTTCTCCTCAAGTGCCCTGTGTAGACAGCAGGTCAAACGCACCGTGTAATGTAATACAGGAAAGGTTTTGAATCTTCATTTTAAAAGGACTGGCCCTGTAAAAAATTCATATACATTTGCAAAGAAGCTCTTGACTCATTTTTCCACGGTCCATCTTCCTTTCTTTCTGATTGCAAATTCCATGTGATCTCGCTAATTGGGGATATTCACTTTCCTAATAATACTGTAGATACCTCTGCGGCTGCTCAAAATGATGTGCTATCTTATTAAACGACAGTCCTCTGCCCCTGCCCTCTCTCTCCCTGCTTCTCGTCTGTCTCTTTTGGACTTATAAGTGAGGATAAAGTCCAAAGTCATTAGCCGTAACTGCTCCGCTGTGAGCTTGAACTAGTTTGGGATGATATTGAAGCTGATAATGGAAGGCTGAGGGGTGAGTTGAAGCCCTACAGGGCCATTCAGTCATTTAGAGACCTGTGGCACTCATGAACACTTCAGATCAAGACAGGTGTTGAGTACTAGAAGAGGTTTTTTTAATTAAAAATCAGAACATAAACAATGTTTGATAAAGCATACTTCTGACAAAAGGATTATGTTTGTATGGGCAACTAACCAGCGGTTTATTGCGTACTGCACATTATATAGGCCTTATATGTTTTGTAAATGTTCATTTTGTGAATAGGCAATATATATACGATAATGAACTTTTCCAAATGTAGTATGCTATATTAGCGGGTCTTCCATTAACACATTTTTCTATGAATTTTGGGATAACAAAAAAAAAAAAAAAGATGGTGGAAGGAAATACCAAGATGCAAATAAAATTTCTGAAATATGAATAAAAAAAAAACATGCAATAACTTCCATTCATTAACAGTGCATAAAACAGTAATTTTACATTTGCTTATAGTTTTTGTTTATGGTGACACATGATCACTTTTAGGGAGTTTTGAAAACAAAAAATATAAAAGGTAATAAATAATATTGTACATTACTGTTTAAAGTTTGGGGTCGAATAAAATATTAATAAATAAATACATGCATTTTTTGAAAGATTGTTTATTTTTTAATCAGAAATGAGGCATTAAATTAATCAAAAGTAAAGTCATTATAATGTTACTAAAGATTTCTATTTCAAATAAATGCTGTTTTTTTTAACTTTCCTATTCATCAAAGAATCTGGAAAAACGTATTAAGGATTTCACAAAAATATTAGGAAGCAAAACTGTTTTCGTCATTGATAATATTAATAAATGTTTCTTGAGCAGTAAATCCTCATATTAGTATGATTTCTAAAGGATCGTGTGACACTGAAGACTGCAGTAATGATGCTGAAAATTCTGCATTGCATCACAGGAATAAATTACATTTTAAAATAGATTCAAATAGAAAACAGTTATTTGAAATTATAATAATATTTTATTTATTTGATCAAATAAGTGCATCTTCAGTGAGCATAAGAGACTTCTTTAAAAAAAATTGAACAGTAATATTTTTCTTTGAATTTTGGGATATTATTAAAAAAGAATGCTTGATGGAAATGACATTCTGCATTAAAAACATGTACAGTCGTGGACATTACATTTATTGACAGTATTTTTGGCTGTTAGTAGTTTAACAAAATAAATGTCAGTTGATGCAGTTTGTGGGCAAATATTTTTTCCTCATTTACATTTACATATACATTTATGCATTCAGCAAGCGACTTACAGTGCATTCAGGCTACACATTTTTTTTACCAGTATGTCATTCTATCACTGTCTATAAAACAATCACAACTGAAGTCGTGTGGTTTGACTGTTGGACTCTGCGTCTAGCAGCAGAACCCGTAATTGTCTGCATGTCTCTGCAGTGCTTACATCCACGAGGCGAGTGACCCGTCTCGACACGTTACTCTGATCGACTCCCATCTGCATTCCCCTGAGGGTCTGGCACTGGACTGGGTCCAGCACAACCTCTACTGGACCGACTCGGGCGACAGAACCATCTCTGTGGCTTCAGCGGATGGCAGCAGGAGACGTGTGCTGATCAGCACCGATCTTAGCGAACCACGAGCCATCGCTGTGGATCCTGAGAGAGGGTGAGCAGCTGTCAGACACATCACTGCCATCCAAATGACAAAACCACAGAAGGCCAGACTGCATTTAAAGGTCACTGAGATGATAAGAGAAGCTTTCAGTGACATGCACATGGAGGCTGTGGAGTATTACAGAGGAAATGTTATTGAATTCTATTAAACCATGGAGATAACCTTACTGCTCATATAAAATGTTTCAAGCATGATGTTGTTTGCTCACAATAGTGAATCCTACATAGTGGTTCTCTTGTTGATGGACAAAACTATTTGAATAATTCATTTAGGTTTTGCTCTGGTCTTAACTAACAGTAAAAAAAGAGAAAGATTTTTCTAGTTTAAAGATCTAGTTTTGTTTTAAATTAGTTAGTTGAAATTAGCTATGTGTACTTATGTTAGTTTAATCTAGTTTTGAAAAATATGTTGACCATTTTAAGGAAAGGTTTTATGACTGGTCCCAAACTGGTAAGGATAAACTATAAACCCAAGTAGCATGTTCCAGAAATTTTCTTGACATTTTCATCAACAAATCTTGCAGTAGGGCTTTGATCTGACTTTGAAGTGTGTATCTGTGTGTATGTGCGTGTTTGTGTGTGTGTGTGTGTGTGCACAGTGGCTGAGTGGCACCAAAAAAAAAAAAAAAAAAAAATACCTTGACTCATTCAATTCTTTGGTTTTGTATGTGACTGTTTTTATTCAACACAATTAAAATAACAAACTTGCTGTGTTATAGGCTATTTCAATGGTTTGTAAATGGGTTTGTGTGTGTGTGAGTGTTTGCCACATTAAGAATATTGTATAGACTCACCCTTTCACTTATGTGTATGTTTGATCTGCATTGTTTTGGATTTATTGATTTTTATTAGACAAATTAAGAAAATGCATTGAATTGTAGTATTTCCTATTCATTTCGTATGGGTGCCCATTTCTGGGCACGAATGACAAATTTAGGAGCTTTTTTTTCAGCTGCTTAACTTTGTTGAATTGAGTCCTCTTTTGTGTGTGTGTGTTCGGGTGGCAAACTTACAAAAAGTAGCCAAGTCTTGAACCGATTAAGTAAAAAAAAAAAGATTTTGCCTAAATTTGTCCTCAATGACGATTGAGGGTTAAATGATCTGATTGTAAAAGACTTACTTTCACATAATTTCCTCTGTCATGATTTTTCTACATGACTTTAATATGGCTATGATACTAATATTTACAAGAATTACATTATTTTAATGCAGCTTTTTTTTTTGCTGATAATGCTTTGCTTTCACAGGTTCATGTATTGGTCTGACTGGGGCATCAGGGCCAGGATCGAGAAGGCTGGCATGAACGGTGTAGATCGGCAGGTGCTGGTGTCTGAGGACATCGAGTGGCCCAATGGAATCACACTCGGTAGGAATTATTATTTCTCAATTGAAAGAGGTAGAAATGGGCTTGTAAAAAGTTGAAAACGGTTGAGCTTTAAGGCCTGTTCACACAAAGCCTGATAACTGTAAAGTTAACGATAAAGATATAGTTCTAAAAATCGTTCTCAATATTAAAGAATAGCAGAGTCCACACTACAACTATAACGATAAAGGCATAGAGAAACGGAATCATTGGAATCATTTTCAGAACGTTTTTTTTCCAGCCGATGAACGATACAAACATTGACAGCCAATCAGAATCCATCCTGCTATAACGAGCTTGAGAATTTAAAGCAGCAGCGCACGTGCGCTTAGAATAAACCGAGGATATTGTTCACTGGTGTGGACGCTAATATCGTTATCTTTATAGTTATCGTTTTTGTTGTGAACGGGGCTTTTTGCACTCTTTATGAATCAGTAAGGTTGAGCTGTTTGAATGCAGTGTTGTGTCTCTGAATGCAGATGTGGTTGGTAAGCGCTTGTACTGGGTGGACTCAAAACTGCACCTGATCTGCAGCGTGGATTTAAACGGGGCCCATCGCAGAGTCATCCTGTCCTCCAGCGAGAGACTCGGCCATCCATATGCCCTCGCTGTGTTCGAGGTGACTGAGCCTCCTAAATACTATTCCTGTGTGTCTCAGTTTCTTCTATTTCTTTATAAACTCAATGTGTATGTGTTTACATGGATGTGGTTAACACCATCTAGCAGTGGCGTAACGAGCCAACACCGGGCCCTTAAGCAGGATTATCAAGGCGGGCCCCCCATACTACAACACGTGATGACGCTATGCGCACCAAAAAAAAACTAAAAAATAAAACTGCTGGTGACAGCGCACCATAATAACACATTGTTACTGTTACTGTCACTGCTATATACACATAGGCATAGGTCCAAATACTTAAAAAAGATGCTCACTTACATTATAGCTGCATTTTCCGGGCTTTCCTCTGTGCGAAGCTGTCGATCATATCCTTAAGGTCCAGATTGCGCGTACGGGCAGTGCCATCGCTCCCTACACGCAGAGTACGCAGTCTGCGTAGGGCACCAACTCCCAGACGGGGCACCATCCCAGTTGCTCAAAAAAAAAAAAAAAAAACCTTCCGCCATTCTCCCATCCGCGCTCGCGACCGCTTGCACCTCATGTTTTCGGCTGAATGTTCATAATTGATGGATGAACATCTATGTCCGGGTAAAGGACATCAGCAATCCGGCGCAGAGAAAAGAAAACTAAAGAAAGTAAAACAATAAAAAAAAAATTTAAAAAAAGTTGCATGACGTTAGATGTTCCAGAGTCTCAAATCTATGGACCGTAAATTTGCATGCGATAGTTACATGCGATATTGGTATACACTTTTCTAACGTCAGTAGCATTTGAGGAGAAAGAACAACTGTAATTGTTCATCTAGGTGACAGCTATAAAGCACAATTGAATTGAATGTTGGATATTTATTAAAATAAACTGTAAATCATTATGTAAATTATGCTACTTTTTCACATGGGCTCAAACGCAAATTTGAAGCTCACAAAGCATTTGAGAAGAAAGACTTGCAGTCATAAAACAATTGTAATGTGTTCATTTAGGTGTCAGCTACAATGCACACCTTATACATTTTTAATATATATTAAAATAAATTATAAATCATTTAGGTAAAAAATAGGCCCATTTATCACTTTCAGCCACATTCCTGTGCCACTTTTTTTTTTTTTTTTACGAAAATTACCCATGGTTTTAACAATAACACTGCAAATCATCGTTCTTGTTGCCATGGTAACTGCAAATTTACCATGGTTTTGTTACTTCAAATAATAATTTAGAAAGTATTAATATAATGTAATATTTTTTTGATGTTGTTGTTGCTATAAAAAAGAGCTAAGCCTTCAAAAGCCTTTAAAATGACTTAAAATGCATTATATAAAAAAACAATGAGGCAATAATGATTGGTTAATAATGACACTGTTAAAATACATAATGTTGGCAAATACAAAATAAACAATTTATGTACATGTTATTACAAATGCCTGCAAAGGGAGCCAAATGCCATGTAATTGCTGCTGTTACACCTACAGGACAATCAGATCCTTGTTTAGGCTACTGACCAAACATTTAACTCATATTCATTTAATCTTTCATTTTTGGCCACCTTTTTGCGATAGATGACACAGCCTTTATAATTTCTTCAACAAAAAACGTGCATATCACAACCCTTACAAAAATAAACAATGGTTTTATCATAGTAAAACTACTTAATTTCCTTTTGCATAATTTCTTTATGCTTGAGACTATAAAATAAATTAGAGTCATAATAAAGTTATAGCCATAGGTAAATGTCGAGAGCTACAATTGTAATTTGAAAATAATACAATTTATTCATTTAGTTTTTTATTAAACACGTGTACGTGAAAGTATGACTCAGCATCTGCTAAACGTTCATCTTGACACAACTCATCAAAATGCGATTTCACTTTTCTCAACCGAGTGTTCTCAAATGCAGTGCTCACTCCCAACTTCTCTGAAAGGCTCTTTGCTGTTTGTTTGGCATCTTCAAAATTTTCTCGGAACGCAGTTAGGTCTCTGATGGCGCAGTCCAGTAGCTGGACTGCTGTAGCCAGATCCACGTCTTGGGATTGTAGTAGTTTTGTAGATTGTATCACATTAGTTCGTTCCAGGATTTTGCTTTGGAGGACAACAATACAAACAAATGAGAATTTCTCCATTGCCTGTTTCAACGATGCAGCCTCGTCCCGTTCATCTTTCTTTCTGCTTGTCAGTGAAAGTTTTGCCAATGCCGTCATCACATCATTGTACCGATATCTCAGAGCGGTTACTGCTTCGTGACGTGAGGACCATCTAGTCGGGCATAACTTTTTTAGTGTTATGTTGGAGTCATTGTTTGTCTCGTCACTGTGTGTTTTATTTGAGAGCATTGCCCATCTTTTTATGCTGTGCCCGAAGAACACATAAATGCGCTCAACAATGTCAAAGAACTGTCTTCTTGTATCTTCACCGCATCATTAAGGATGAGATTCAAATTGTGTGATGCACAGTGTACATACACGGCAGTTGGCTCCTTGGCAGCTATCCTTGCTTGGACACCACTGTATATGCCGCGCATATTTGCCGCGCCGTCGTACCCTTGCCCTCTGCAATTGGAAAGGTCTAAGCCGTTGTCCTCCACAAACGCAACAATCTCCCGAGTAAGCTCGCTGGCCGATGAGTCCTTAACGAAATCCAATTAAGGACTCTTTGATCGTCACTTCAGTGGCAACACTGCGAGCATCTCGTTCAACTATGACATATCTGTAGATCTGGCTTATCTGATCAACTTTTGCCACATCTTGTGTTGTGTTCATAATCACGGAGCTAATCAGATCTTTAAGCACTGGGTCGTACATTGCCAGAAAGGAAATTACCATTGTTAATTTCCCCTATTTTTTCCCTATGTCCTCTAAACGGAATGTTGTTCATTGCTAAAGTGAGCGTAACATTAACCACACGGTGTAGTACCCGTCTCCAAAAGCTGGCCTCATGAAGTATGTCCCTCTCCATATCCTTATCCATAGTTCTGTTCTGACACCAAAGGTCGCATATCACACATGCAGCTTTGTGTAGAGAGGATGACTCGTGTTGTTGAATTTTCTTTGATAAATTACGCCAGGTATTTGTCTTCCATGTTGACTTGGAAAAAAGCCAACAGGGCTCGCAGTAGGCTACATCTAGTGTGGGGGAGTAGCACAGCCATGTCCTCGGTATCTCCAAACCAGACTTGGTTTTGCAAACGTAATATGCAGTTGTAAAGGAGCGGTTATCCTGTGCGGGATCCCGTGGGAAAGGGCCAGTAGGTTTGCATGACCCCGAAGACACTATAAATCGTTTGACATTTGAGTCTAGATACTCAGGAAAATTACCCATGTCGGTTGGATGCTCATGCAAGGAGATATTAGCAGTGATGGTCATATCTACCTCGTTCTCCTCGATGCTGTTGGAATCACCCGCTGGTGTTGTTAGCACAGGCCACCGAGCACGCATTGAATGCCTTACTCCGTTCCTCCACAACATTTTCACCTTTTACATCGATGTTGCTTGATCCACTGGTGCTAGCATTAACCACGGCGCTGCTACTACCAACGGTTGCTTCAGGTGCTTTACTCGCTTCACTCTCTTGCTCCATCTCAATCTCGATCTCCCCCTGTGTCATCTTTTTAAAGAAGCTTCCAATTTTTGGTAATTTATTTATTAATTTATCAAATTCCTCTTTTCGTTTGCGCTTTTGAAAGCCACTTTTGTGTTTAAAATTTGACGACTCCATGTCTGTCTCAAGTTCAACGTTTTTTACTGTTTTGCACGCAATGCGCATGTTCACCCGGGGATTCCCCAGTTCCAGTTAGAAACAAATTACACCAAATTCATCATTGTTCGTTTCAAACATTTATTTAATTATCAGTCAAATATGCTGTTGTCATTATTTATTAAAATCAATTCGCAAAAAATTTCATTGCGATCAAACTAAAAGTAGTCAAATGCGTTAGGGGGACCCGGCTGTCAATCAAAATCTTCCAGTAATGCGGGCGGGCCCCTGATTGGTCCGGGCCCGTAAGCAACCGCTTACCCTGCTTACCGATAGTTACGCCTGTGCCATCTAGTCTTGTTTGTGTGCATTTATCAGTCCATTACTGTGAATTGAACTGCTGCCCAAGGCAGTCCAGAACTTAATAATAACTCACATTCACACTGCTGAGAAGCTCTGGTGTTATCGCTCACACACAGGCAGGACGACTGGAGCGTATGCAAAAGAGTGTGTGTGCGGTCAGTATCTGTTCTCTTTGTGATTTATTAATATAGTAGCATTTATTTTCAGAGCTGCAGGACTCTGGCCGGTGAGGTAGTCCAGATCTATTTTGTTCCTTCAGGCTTACAGCTTTAAGTCAAGTGCTAAATCAAGCATATCAAGATCAGATTACATTTTTAGTAATTCTCAGAACCATTTTTTTATTTATTTTTTGTATATTTTAGTTTTTGATTTTATTAGGATAGGACATTTTAGATCTGACAGGAAGCGAAGTGGGATAGAAAGAGGTGGGTGGGATTGAAAAAAAAGGTCCTAGAGGTGGGATTTGAACTTGGGACACCCTTAGCGCAATGCTGCTATATATCGGTGCGTTGCCCATGAAGCTATTGGTGCCAACCAGAAACAAATTTTTAACCATAAAACAACTAGAATTCAATATATACATTTTTCAATATGCAATGGCAATATCAGGATATCAAATATAATGCTGATTTTCATACAATGCAATTTAAGGAAAGATTTATACAATATTTACTGGTGGTTGAGCTTTTTAATGTGTCGTGCCTAGTACACTACCATTCAAATGTTTGGTGTCAGTATGACTTTTTTTTTAAAGTCTCTTATGCTCACTAAGGCAAGTAAAACAGTAATATTGTGAAATATGATTACGATATTCCTGTGATGCAAAGCTGTATTTTCAGCATTATTACTCCAGTCTTCAGTGCCACAATTCTTCCGAAATTTACCTAATATGCTGATTTGCTGCTCAAGAAATATTTATTTTAGTCAATATTAAAAAAGTGCCAATTAATATCTTTTTGTCTAAACTGTAATACATTTTTCTTAAAGATTCTTTGTTGAATAGAAAGGTGAAAAGAACAGCATTTCTTTGAAATATAAGTGTTTCTACTGTCACTTTTAGTCATTTTAATGCATCCTTGTGGAACAGAAGGTTCAATTTCTTTCACATTTTTGAATGATATGTGTTTAATCACTTAAACATTTTGGAACTGATGCAAGAGGGACTGACTACTTTGATCATCTCAAAATGTCCAAATATTGTCTTAATGAATTATTGTCATTCACATTATATATATTTACATGTGATTAGGAAAGATGTATATTAACCCACAGCTTATAGGGCCCAACTAGTCTCAAAACAGACAAAAATCAGAAACATAGTTGCCCTTGGCGATATATTATCTATCACTAAAACATCTGTAGAAGCGCTGTGTGTAGGTGAGTGACTATTATGGGCTGTGGAAGACCGTGGAAATTGATTGAAGCTGTCTCTGAGGCCACTTTAAATGTAAAACTGAAACATGCTCAGAATTATTCATGTTCAGTGATGTATTGTATTTTATGTGGGACAATTCCCTTTATTGTTTTGCTGCTTAAGCTCTGCGGTCTCCGTGGTAACGGAGGGATGGGTCTTGGGCAGAGTTATGATAGGAAGAAAGATGATTATAGTATTTTCACACAAGTGCGGCTCAAGTAGTGGTGACTTCCTCTCACAGCAGAGCAGAGCTGAAGGCTGAAGGGGCTGTAGTTTTACACACCTACACATCAGCCGCAGAATTAAAGGTCTTGCTGGACAAAGAAACCTGCTGTGAATTTCACCCTAGTAACGGAGCTTCTACAGAAAACAATGTGAGACTTTTTAATGGGGAACTTTTTCTTGCCAGCTTAATTGCTTGTGAGAGACTAGGCAATAGGCAGTAATTGTTTTACCTAGGATGCTCCGTATTTAATTGATTTTCATTGTTTCAGGCAAACTTCAATATATATGATGCAAGCAGATTGATGAAGAGATGCTTTGTACATCTTCGTTTTCTGAGTGATGTTTGATATTTTCTAAGGACTGTGTTTGCTGACTGTATGTGTGTTTACATCACTATATTTTGACAAACCCGTTCCCCATAATAGACAATTTTAGCATGCGAAACATGTACCCCATTGCTGTGCTATAGTACGCATATTTCAAGTCATGTGTTTTGAAGAGAAGATAACTTTTTAAAGGGGATACATTATGCCTATTTTACTAAGATGTTATTTAAGTCTCGGGTGACCCAAGAATGTGTCTGTGTTTCAGTTCAAAATACCTCACAGATAATTTATTACACTATGCCTATTTTTGGGTAGGTTCAAAAACACACTGTTTGTGTGTGTGTCTCTTTAAATGCAAATGAGCTGATGCTCCCGCTCCCTTCCAGAAGATAGGGGAGCCTTTACAGCTCATGCTTCAGATACTCCAGTAACAATATTTTTTTTAATTTTTTTTATTTATCCTTTATTTAACCAGGAGAAGCCCATTGAGATTAAAAATCTCTTTTGGAAGGGAGACCTGGCCAAGATAGGCAGCTGAATTACATCACATCATTACATACGTACAAAGACACACAAAAAACATGAAAATAAAGACAAATAAATTAATAGAAACAGTTTGAAAGCCAATTATGCACTTGCAATGAAATCTGAATTAAAAACATTGACATGTGAGGGAGTCCAACTCAAAGGATCTCATTCTTAACTTAAAAACACTCAAAGGAATCAATTTACTAAGTTTTAAGTTGTTCTGCAGCAAATTCCATGTAAAAAGAGCAGAATAAACAAAGGCCTTTTTACCCAGCTCAGTACTGACATGTGGGACAGAAAGCAAGACAACAGCCTGAGAACGGAGAGAGTAATGACCAGCACTTTTTTTCATAAGAAGTGAACATAAATAGGATGGAAGCACACCAAGAATAGCCTTATATATAAATGTGTACCAATGACAAAGCCTCCAGAGCAGACCACCCTACACGAGAGTACAGCTCACAGTGGTGGCTGCGAGCTTTACAATTAGTGATAAATGTCAGCGATGCATGATAGGCTGCGTCAATCATTTGAAGGCATTGAGCAGATGAATGCATATATAATATATCACCATAGTCCAGCACAGATAAAAAAGTGGATGCCACTAACCGTTTTTTAACATTAAAAGAAAAACACAGCTTATTTCGAAAGTAAAAACCCAATTTTAGCCTAAAATTTCTCACTAGACAGTGAACATGAGGCTTAAATGATAGGCAATCATCAATAACAATGCCAAGATACTTATAAGTTGTAACAGTCTGTATTTCACGTCCGTCAAGAGTAATCACTGAGGGAACATTCAGTGGTCTATTCCGAGGGCCTGTGAAGAGCATACATTTGGTTTTTTCTGCATTGAGCACAAGTTTCAGCTGTAGCAACGTGTTTTGGACCACAGTGAAGGCATTCTGTAAATGTGCAATGGCTTGTTTAAGAGAGGGTGCACAACAGTAAATAACTGTGTCATCTGCATAAAAATGAAAGTTTGCATCAGACACATGCTGACTAAGGTTATTTATATAAATAGTAAACAGTGTTGGGAAGGTTACTTTGGAAATGTAATAGGTTACAGATTACAAAGTTACCCTGTTTAAAAGGTAATAGTAGTGTAACTTTTTCAATTACTTTATTAAAGTAATGTAACTAATTACTTTTGAGTACTTTTTGATTACTTTTCTAAATTTGTGAAAATTAAAGAATAATAAATAAAAGCATATACATCAACTTAAATACAGTTATCTAATAAGCATGACATATTCTGTGTAATAAACTCCTGAAACATTGGTGTTTTTTTGAAACTGCTGTCTCTGTGTATGATGATAGTTTTCTCAAAATAAGTAAAATGCACATGAAGTGACACAGAGCAGTTCTAGAAATTATGTTTATGTGATCATGTACTCCTATATTGAGATGGCAGAGGTTGAAAACACTGCGAGCTTCAGTAGGCCTATGTGTAGTAAATGAAACCATGTCTTTGCCATTAATTTACAGGAGGGGCGGACTGGGAAAAAAATCAGACTGGAAAATTCAAACTCATACAAACAAATTCATGGACAAAACTATTTTTTGTATGGACCTGACATAAAAAAGGTTTAAATCTTTAATTTGGGGACATGCAAAATAATTAAAAGTTCTCTCCTGAACTGCACCTTCACTTCCATTTTTCTCTTCAGTCTCTTTATTTTGCCCTGTTATCCATCTCTCTCATGACTTAAATACTCAAGATTGAACAAAACTATACTTTACAATACAATACACTACAATATCTTTATAGAAAAATCCTAATACTGTACACGATTCATGTTTTTCCCTTACAAAAAATTACCATGCTTTTATTAGCCTATATAAAGGTAAAATAACCTTGTTTTTTTTGCAAATGGATTTGTATTGATTTTTAAATAAAAACATTTGTAAAATAATTTTACATTTTTGGTTATCACAGTTAAACAATAGTAACCATTTTCTCTGGATTTATAGTTAAATATTAAAATGTTAATTTTCGTAAGGGTTGTGTTGTTGTCTGTCGTAGCTCCTTGTAGAAATTTTTTCAGCTAAATTACTACTGTAACATTACAACAGATAATAATGATGTCCTTTATATAGTATTTTGAGTGATGACTGATGAGCAACGTGCTGCTGCTTGATTAAATAAATAAAAAAACAAAGACAAAAAAGCATCTTACAGATGAAACTGACCTGAAACCCTGAACAGTAGTTCTGCTTCTCTGCTCCAGCAGTCCACTCTATTCTCTCTCTCTCTCTCTCTCTCTCTCTCTCTCTCTCTCTCTCTCTCTCTCTCTATTCTCTCTCTCGCATTGATTACTCTGAGTCTGATCCAAACCGTTTGGCGGAGGCGCGGAGAGCGCGCGAGTCATGACTAACAATTCATGACTTATTAGAGATTTAATTATCAAATGGCGGATTCGCAAATGATCGCTTTAGTACACTCGGCAGGCAATTATACAATAATGATATTAAATAGTGGGGCAAAATTGGCTGCCAGGCCACCGGGAATTGTCCCGGTTCTCCCGGTGTCTGATTTCCACAGACACGCAGAATGTGCAAGTCATATATTGCATTTTTGAGGCTTTATATTCACAGACACTAGTCGATGTCATGTTTTGATTCAAGTGTACTGACCTACTTTTGATTTAGTCATCCAAAATGTGGCATATTCCGTCCGCGTTAGGCATTTCGTTTTTATGACTGGATTCTACGAACCTGTATTTCCGCATCCCGGAAATTATCAGGGCGGTATGTCTCAGAATAGTCAGTGCAATTTGGGAAAGAAATCAGTTAAATCTGTATGTGGATGTGTGTAAATATTCAAATGTAATCCCCTTTTTAATCGTAAAAAATTTCATAAGTAACTGTAATCTAATTACTCATTTTTTCTTAGTAACTGTAACTAATTACAGTTACAATAATTTTGTAATTAAATTATGTAACGCCGTTACATGTAACTAGTTAATCCCCAACACTGATAGTAAATAAAAGAGGGCCTAACACAGAGCCTTGTGGAACCCCTTTAAGGATTGGTAAGATACCAGATTGAACACCATCATACTTAATTCACTGGGTTCTGCCACTAAGATAGTTTGAGAACCAAGAGACAGTATTCTCTGAAAACCCCGAATTAAAAAGCCTAATCTTTAAAACATCATGATCAACCGTGTCAAAAGCTTTTGACAAATCAATAAAAAGTGATGCACAGTGTTGCTTCTTGTCACGAGCAACAGAGATGTCATTTATCACCTTCATTGCAGCTGTGATAGTACTATGTTTTTTTCTAAAACCTGACTGAACTGGGGATAAAATGTCCTGTACATGCAAGAAATCTTTCATCTGATCACTCACCAGGGATTCAAGCGTTTTGGCCAAAACAGACAAATTAGAAATTGGCCTGTAATTATTTAAATTTGACGGGTCACCCCCTTTCAATAATGGACAAACAAATGCAGATTTCCATATTTTGGGAATAGTATTGCTCTCTAAAGTAAGATTAAAAAGATACGTTAGAGGCTGTGCTACACAATCAGCAGCTATTTTTAAGAAGTAGGGCCCTATAAGATCAGGTCCTGGAGGTTTTTCAGGAGCCAGCCCTTTTAGGGCTTTTTGAACGTCAGCCACTAAGAATGGAGTGAGATTGAAGACACTTGTAGAGACTGGTACATCTCTACAAGATGTCACAGTGTAAGGACAAGCAGTGTCAAACAAAGAACCAGACTGAATAAAATGCTCATTAAAATGGTTCAATATCTCAAGCTTGTCATGAACTACTACAGATTCTTTCATAATAAAAGAAGGAACATTAATACTATCTTTGTTTAAAGAAAGTAATTTTATAGCCTTCCAAAATTTTCTGGGATCATTTAAGGTATTAGTAGTGGCTGACAGATAAAAGTCAGATTTTGCTTTCTTAATAAAAGAAGAACATTTATTTCTTAACTGCCTAAAAACAAGCCAATCAGACGAAGAGCCCGTTTTTCTTGCTTTGGCCCAAGCTAAATTGCGGTCATGAAGAATATCTCCAAGCTCAGAGGAAAACCAGGGATTGTCCCGCCCCTTAACTCTGAATCTCTTTAGTGGGGCGTGTCTATTTATTACTTGCAAAAAACTATCCCGGAAAAAGATCCAGGCTGACTCCACATCGGGAATCAGCTCTATTCTACTCCAGTCACAATTAAACAAATCATGGCAAAAGCCCCGTTCATTAAATTTTTTGAGATTCCTCTTACATATTACGCGAGGTTTACATTTAGGCATCTTAGTATTCCTTACAGCAGCAACAACACAGTGGTCACTTAGGTCATTGCAAAAAAACACCAACAGCAAAAAATTTGTGTGGGACATTAGTCAAAATTAAATCAATTAAGGTGGATTTCTCATGGCACTTAAGATTTAAACGAGTGGGAGAATTCATTAACTGTGTAAAATTGACAGAATCACAAAATGACTTAAATTCATCTGAACAAGGTTTCAGCCAGTCTCAGTTTAGATCACCTGCTAAAATAATTTCGGAGTAGTCCAATCTGGATAAGAGTTGAATAAGAGTCTGCAATGCAGTACTCAGGGCAGAAGGAGGCCTATAACACCCAACAACAGTAACATAAGGGCCCTTGGCCAACTCCACCTTCACTGCCAAAAATTCCAGCTGCTTACCGATTGATTCTGAATAGACTAACTTCACATTAAATTTAGATTTGACATAAATAGCAACCCCACCACCCTTCCTTGGTCTGTCAGCACGAAACACGTTATAACCACCCATTCCAATATCCATATCAGTGATTGATTTTGTCAGCCAGGTTTCAGATAGCACAACAATATCTGCATCTGTTAAATTCACCCAAATTCTAAGCAGATCCATTTTGGAACATTAAGGTGAATTACACTCAAACCAGACATGGATTTCACATCAGATGGCAATGGAATACACTGCAACTCAGGGCCTGGATTTGGCTGCACATTGCCAGATAAAAGCAGCAATAAAAATATTAACCATCTCTGTTTACCATCAGTATATGAAGAATCTGTAGAGTTTTTAAAATGAGAGTCCCAGTAATGTCTGCCATCAAATGCAAAATAGTCATTTAAGATCAAAAGATTTTGAAGCTGAAGAATATCCCTGGGTAGCAACCAGGCTGCATTTAAGTCCTCTGCCAACTCGTTTGGCATTTGAGGGGAATGCACAAAGGCTGAACAGTTAAATCCATAGGCTATGTCCAAAGAGCCACAAATGTTGTAAGATGTACTCACCCAGTATAAATCACTTGATCTTAGATTCTGCACAAACAATGAACAAAGCAGCATTAAGAGAAAAGCCATGTTAGCAGAAGATGTTAGCAAAACCAGGAGGAGCTGACAGGGCCTCAGGATCCACGCAGAGCCTGGAGATGTTAGCTGGGCTGCTAGGGCCTAGAGAAGCTAGCAGAACCTCAAGATCCAAGTAAAGCCTGGAAAGGCTAGCAGGGCCTCAGGATCCAAACAGAGCCTAGAGATGGTAGCTGGGCTATAGGGCCTGGAGCCTAGAGATGGTAGCTGGGCTGCTAGGGCCTGGAGAGGCTAACAAAGCCTCAGGATCCAAATAAAGCCTGAAGATGGAAACTGGGCTGCTAGGGCCTGGAGCCTAGAGATGATAGCTGGGCTGGAGCTAGGCTGCTAGGGCCTGGAGCCTAGAAATGGTAGCTGGGCTGCTAAGGCCTAGAGAGGCTAACAGGGCCTCAGGATCCAAGTAGAGCCTGGAGATGGAAGCTTTTCTGCAGCAAAGTAGTCCATAATCCAATAAAAATTATTTTATCTAAGAACCAAAGAGAGAGTGAACTAGCTTTTATATTATGTGAATGTTTGCGAATCGCCTTTCTGAATGTGCATGTTAGCATGCAGCACAGCTAGTGTGGCTAAAGCTAGCATTGACTGTATTCACAGGAACCAGAGATATGTTGTTATTTATTTTTAAGAAGCAATAAAGGTGCATGCATGAATTATACAGATGGTTAAAATTTTTAAATAACAACATAGCCCTGGTCTCTGTGAATACATTCAGAAAGGTGATTTGCACACATTAACAAAATGAAGTGAGGTATTTACTTTTCCTGAATATAAAGTTGGATTCACTAGTTGGATAACGAACATTTTGTATTGGTCCATCTTTGAGAATCAACTCAGGGTGGGATCTATGCTAATAGGACAGAACGTCTTCATTCGTGGGCGGGGCTAGTCATAATATGTGCTCTTTAAGCAATCAGATTATCCCTCCCAGCCACCTAGAAATGCCTTATGCTGTGTTCACACCAAACGCGAATAGAGCGTCAAATACACGTCTACCGCGTCTAGTTTGCCGCTTGAACATTTTGAGTTCATTCGCGTGTGAAATTAACTTCACAACAGATGCGAATTCGCTTCATGGGGGGGCTTCTGCCAGCTGAGTTCACGCAGCATTTTCAACCGCCATTTTTAATCGGATAATTTTCAAAATATTACTGTTATCGTGTCATGAAATGTAGTCTTAAAAGTATTTCAGGCGAGAATGTAGTTGTTTTAAACTCAAATATGCAGTTTATTTATAAAGACAGCGTCTATTTTAAAAAATGTGTTTCGCCGATTTCGGAAATGAGCTCCATGCGATCAGCGGGAGCTCAGAGCTCATGTATCCGCCGAGAGCAGCCTCTTTATAAAAGCCTTTTATTCCTGTCGCGTCGCGAGACCTCCAGACCCGCGTAAACACGCCTTTGCATTGACTTAACATTGAAATCATACACGCCAGACGCTCTATTCGCGTTTGGTGTGAACACAGCATTAGGATGTGTTAGCAAAAACCTAGCAATTGCCCTAGCAACTACGTGAACCACTGAACATTTCACTGCGCCGCTTGCTCAATGCTCAGTCCTGGAGAGCCACAGTCCTGCAGACCTCAGTTCCAACCCTAATCAAACACACCTAATCAAGGTCTAAGGGTTACTAGAAAGCTACATGCAGTTGAGTTTTAATCAAGGCTGGAGCAAAACTCTGCAAGACTCTGGCTCTCCAGGACCGACGTTGGCCAACCCTTGACGTAGAACACCCCAGGACACCCTAGATATCACCAAGCAAACCTGTAAACCTTCCAATAACAGTGTAGAATCTTTCTAGCAATACTCTAGCAACCATCCAACAACACCCTAGCTATCATCTACAAATGCCCTAAAACCACCCAGAACACCCAAGTAACACCATATAAACCACCTAAGACATCTAGCAATCACCTGTAACATCTTAGCTACAGTATCACCAAGGAGAAGTCCTAAACCACCCAGAACACCCAGCAACAACATAGACTACAACAACAACAACAACAACTATGACTGCCTAGCTACAGCACCACCTAGAAATGCCCTTAAACCACCCAGAAGCCTCTTGCAACCACCTTGCCATTTTTTCTTTTCTTAAGGACATGTGCAAGTCTTGTGTTGACTGTTGTGTGTCTCTTAGGATCGCGTGTACTGGACGGACCGTGAGAAGGAGGCCGTCTACAGTGCAAACAGACTCACAGGACAGGATGTGACCAGTCTTGCCGAGCACCTCAATGACCCTCATGACATAGTGGTTTTCCACGAGCTGAGCCAGCCTGCGGGTCTGTGGACTTCAACTCAGCTATTTCTATTTATTTCAAGCCCTTTTTGGCATTTTGACTAATGGCATACAACAAGTCTTTAATCCACCTTATAAAATCCACTATCGGATTTGTTCCTTTTGTAATCCATCACGCTTGCCATTTCTGTTTTAAGTGGCATGTAAATTATTTTGATTTAACAATCTGGTACCGAAGACAATAAGCGTCAACAGCTTACTGTTAAATAGTAATCATAGTTCCACAGTCTCCACAGACTAAAGATGAAGTGTGTTTGACCCATGTGGCTCACAGAATGAGAACGCATCTCCACTGATGGATGATTAATCATTATGTGTGTGTGTAGCTCCTGACAGCTGTAACCTGAGCGGTGTGACTAACGGAGGCTGTGACTTCCTGTGTCTGCGAGCTCCGCAGATCAGTGAACACTCGCCCAAATACACCTGCGCTTGCCCTGACGGCGAGGAGCTCAGCCCTGACACACGTCAGTGTGTACCCGGTAAGTTCATTACATTGTGCCTGAAGGCCTTTTCACAATGAGCGTGAAATTTTAGCTTTTAAATCGAAACAATAGATCCATATGGGGCTATTAACATCAAGCACGATCATTCGGTTCTAAAACCTGAGGATTTTTTTTTCGTCCTGTGTGTCAAATTTTTTCCCCATCGCAGAGAGAAGAAACTGGCTGTCCAATTAGAAATGAGCTAAAATCACATGCCCGGAGCAGCTGCACAAAAAGGCTAGAGTGGTGGTGTTGTATCGAAAACCAGTGTAAACTAATAACACAGAAGAAGAGTAGGTCTGGCAGAAGGCAAACAATCATTTCGCGTTTGGTGTGAAAGCATCGTTCATTGGCGATTCGCTTTGCTTTTTTTTTCACATTGCACTCAGTGTGAAATGGCCTTAACAGTCCTGTAACCAATTTTGTTTTAAACATCCAAGAAGATATTTTTTAAATGTTGTTAAAGACACTATTGTAAATGATTTTATTTTACTATAACTAACCTCTAACCCGTCATTACAGTTCAAAATGAGACTGCTGTCACACCTACTGTCCCCATCAACATCACCCATGAGACAGGGGCTGGCCGGGCTCCAGAGTCCCCTGCAGCAGTGACATCTCAGTCCGACAGTGTGGCTGAAACCACTCTCTCATCACTCCTCACCTCCAGCCCAGAGGAACCGGCTGTCTCATCTAATACTACAGCAGAGCAAGTGTCCGGCACCACACCAGACAGCCTGAGCAACCTGTCTCATCACTGTAAGTGCGGCTCTGTGTGCTTTGATGCACAGGAGGAACCTTAATCAAGCCTTGTTAAGCCATCCTGGTTACTGTTGGTAGGTCTGACGAGCTTACAGAGTGTTTCAGAGGACTCATATCCATGAATGGTTTCGGGCAAAATATACTCATTACGTGGAAGTAATTAATATGTGGGTTGGAGTGAAATGCTTTGAGTGCAAAACTGCCAGAAATCAGAAGTGCCAGTTAACAGGTTGCACAATGAGAAAATGCCATCAGCGTGATTTGGTTACTGTTCAACCTTTCTAATCAGCATGCAGTATAAAGTATATATGGAGAAAAATTTGAGTTTGCAACCTCAGGATATTGTTTACATTAAAAAAAAACAACAACTTCCAAATGGCTAATAAGCATCCAGAAAAGACTTAAGTAATCTTTGTAGAAAAAATAAATAAATAAAAAGTGAAAATACGACAGCATTTTAGTACCACGTTAAAAACAAAAACAAAAAAATCTAAGATTATGAGATTAAAGTTTTAATATTTTGAAAATAATGAGAATAAAAATATTTAAATTATTACAATAATTAAATAATTAAAAATAATGAGAATAAAGTCATAGCAATACAAAAAAAGTTGAAATATTTTAAGAATTAAGTGAAAATTATGAGAGTAAAGTCAAAAATATTTCAAGAATAGAATTTGAAATATTTTGAGAATAGTCAAAATTACAGAAATAAAGTCTAAAAAATACGAAAATAAATTAAAATATATTTTGATTAAATTTAAAATTGCGAGTATTAAATTGTAGCAAATCAATTTATAATCTTTTGAGAGTATAGCCTGTATTGCTGAAGCGCTGGGAGAAGCTGCCAGGCCACCAGAAATGATTTGAATATACTGTACTGTATGTGGGATAACCAGCAGAAATCATACCAGGTGTTATATACTCACACTGACTGTATGCTTGAAAATAATATTTCACGTCGTCAACTGCTTTCATGATTTGTAGTGCACCAGCTATCCAATAATAGCCACATTTGTACATTTGTAATTCGGTACAAAACTGACAGATTTTTACGAATATTTGTAAAAACTAATTCAAAATATTAGTACAGTTATGGCAGTATCTCAGTTAAACTGAAATAACATTATATGATGGCAGAGGTGATACAAATTTAAAAACATCAAAAGAGCTGCAAATTTCTATATTATAAAAAAAGTCTAATGATAAATGATAAATGCATTAAGATAAAGATAAAACCTATAAACAACACATGTAGACAATTCATGTGGCTTTTTGATTCAAAAGTTTGTCAGGATTTTAAAACATTTATTGTAGTTAAAATTTTGTACAGTGTTCCTATACTGTAATGCTTCAAACTTTTTATCAGTTTGGTCATACTGTGAAAGCCTGAAAGCGTGTGCTAACGCTAGTCATAGTCACTAAGCTGCAGCTGGTCACTCTGTTCTGTTGGCTTAGTGAAGGGTCTGTAAGCTACATCAACATGTTTGACTTGACATGTTAAACAAATGTGACTGTGTATCTGAAGTTGTCTTTCATTTTCCTCCAGCTGGCAATGAGTTGTTTCTTCTTGGCCGTAATCTGACAGTGGCAGTGCTTGGAGTTGTGATTCCCATAGGTATGTACATCATCTGCCCCTCTGGGGCTGCCAGGGTCCTGCTCTGTGCTATTTTGAGCACATTTTGACACCAGTGTTGCTCACCGATGCTCTATCTACAAGACTGGGGCAGCAGACTCAGCTGTATGGAGAAGCAGTTTGTGTGTGTGCTGTCTGCATGAACTTAGATTCATTCTACTTTGTGTTTGTGAGCCAAGAGAGAAATTCCCTTGCTAATACAACAAAATCAAGCCTGCTTTTTATCAGCATTCAAAGATTTCTGAGAGCTATATAATAATTTTCTCTGATTGATATGAAATGTTTCAGTTTGTTTCCGTCTGTATGGCGTTTTTGCCCTTCTTCCTTATTCTTCATTCCCTATCATCCCTCTTTGCTCTGTTTCAATTTTCATCTGCTATTATCATGTTTTCTTTTTCTAGCCAATTTAAAGGAGTAGTTCACCAAAAACAATTCTGATATTTACTCAGCCTCATGTTGTTTTAAATCAGTTTGACTGACTGACTTGTGTGGAACACAAAAGGAGATGTTAGTTAGGATGTTCATGCTGCTCTTCTCCGCACCTGAAGTCTACAGGAGCCTAAAAATAACAACAACAACAACAAAAGCACCGTAAAAGTGATCTGTCTCATCTGACTCGTGCACTGTTTTCAGAATCGTAAGAGAACCGTGATCTCTGTTCTAAAAATCTGATTTCCAGAGTCCAAATGCATAATAAACCTGCCATCTAACTAGTACTATTAGTACTGTTTCTAATATTAAAATAGGATGTTAAATCTTATAGACTTAATGTAGTACATTAACAAAGATTTGGTACAATTATAAACCATTAGCCATTAATAATGCTCCCCGTGCCCCCCTTTCTTTTGGTCCACCCTGCGATCCATGGTTTTTTGTGAGGAATAGGGCACCATGAACATTACACTAAACTTCAATTTTTTTGTTTATTGGAAGAGTTTAAAACACTATAAGGGTGAGTAAATTAAAGTTATTTAAATACTTCCTTTAATTCTACATTTGTATGCCCCCCATCTGTCTGTCTGTCTGTTTTTGTTTGTCACACTGGCTGTCTTGTCAGTCGTTCCACCACTAGTCAAGCGTGTGTTAACATGTCCCCTCACGGCTGTGTGTTAAACACATGCAGTTCCTATTGTTGCCACAGTGGTCTTCGGAGTGGTGTGTGCCGGCGTTTACCTCGTTTACCGCAACTGGAGGAGGAACAGCACCAAAAGCATGAACTTCGACAACCCTGTCTACCGCAAAACCACAGGAGAGACGGAGGAGGATGAGATTCACATCGGACGGACAGATGGGCTCGCTGGCCATCATCACCACCCTTACCCCGGGCCCGTGGTCGGCATGACCCCAGTCGGCACAGGGACGTGCCCGTCGTTCATCGCTCTGCCTCTGGGGACCGGTTTACCAGACCCCGCCACACACTGGTACACAGAGCAGCCCACCATCTCGAGTACTAAGTGAAAGGGAGGACGACTCTAGAAATACTGTGACTGCAGGAGCAGGACTGACACGTGGCTGCCAAGTTATGCAGGAACTGAATGGCATTTAGCGAGCTGAGTCATTCTTAACATGCCCAGGCTTTGAAGTACGCTGGAGTGCAAACACTGGATGGATTACTAAACTAAAGGTTTAGACATTTCAGACCCATATTCATTTAGGTCCATTTTAAGCGTCATTTTATTGCTGGTTGGAAGACTTTTCAAACCTGCATTATTTATATTTATCTTATAATCACAGACAAATCTAGCACTGTAACTGGCATTGAGTATACTACATAAATATGGAACTGCTTAGTGTCATGATTTTATTTAATAATGATAATAAAATGTATAAACAGTGAGCCACATTTCTAAAGTTGTTTACCTGTACCATATTATACAGTATAACTCTTTTATTTTAATAATCTTTGACCTTACAGACATAATAACACAAGAGAAGTTAACATGAAATCAAACTGGACTTATTCACTTTCCTGTGTTTGGTCATACTGTACACGTTTCATCTGTGCATATGATTCCAAAGAAAAAAAAATATATTAGAAAACTTGATTCTGAATTCTGAAACAACTTTAGTTTTTTGGCTAATGTCACAAACAACTTTTATATAGAGATCGTGCTTCATGATCAATTCAATTCCCAATGCATAAAATCAAGTCCAATTAAATGTTCAAATTTCAAATAGAAATAATGGCTTTATAAAAGTAAAATTGGCTGGAAATGTTATTTCATGTTGACTTTAACATTAACTAATACTAGGATGTTTACATTTTAACTTTTCAACTTAGAACGCACCCAACAAAGAAAGATATCAATACAAAAATATTCCTATATTTCTTGATATGGTTTGTCCGTTTCATCTGTATTATCCACTTTTTATAGGTGTGTTTACTCCATAGAGAGACATTGTATTTTCATCACTCGCATGCAAATAAAAAAAAAAGCCATTGTCCTTGAATTCACACGACTGTCTGGTGAGGCTGAGGACGCGTCTCTGTGGGGCTCCACAGCACTGCAGCTAGGACTTGGCAAGACACTGAAACAGGCAGAGTACCGTGATTAGTGGAGCAAACCCCAGCGTAGTCACTCTGGGACACAAAAGATGTTACGAGGGTCAGCGCGAGTGCGTTACACAGCAGGGTCTCTTGTGCTTTACACCGAGCTGCGTTTCGCTAGACGTAAACCAGTAGTAATTTATGAAATGTCACAGTTTCACCCGTCTGTTTCTGTTATTGGAGTTGTCGCATGCCGCCCACTTACAATTTATTCACTTTCATGTTGTTGTTTATTTCTGGAGCGGAGAAATGCGGTGAACATTAGCTGATAGTCGCCCCAAGGGTCTAGCATAGCTACAGACGCTGAGCTAAAGGTTACATAAGCACTATGTTAACGTCTAAACACATTAGAATCACATTAACGTTGGGGGACTGGTATATGTGCAGACAGCCTTCTCAGCAGATTCAGTGCCCATGCCTCACTGTAATAGACGTACCATCCTTTAAAGACGCTCTGAAAGGCCTGTCATTCCTAATGCTGGACGTTTATTTGTGCGGTTGTTTTTATCACGGGGTACCTCTGCATTCTTCTGTCATGTGCTGTGGGAACGTTTGGTTTTGTCTCAGGGAGATGGTATAGACTAGAGAGTGTGAGCAGTGAGGGTTTCAGTTAGTTATGATAATTGGAATGGGAAATAATGTGTAACAATGAATTCACTGTCGTGGAAATAAAATGCACCTTGTGTAGGTCGACCTAAGATGTGATGAATAAAGAGTGGTTAGAGCTTTGGTTAGAGACGGATTTTTGACATCCAGGTCACCAAACATGCCAAAGTCACATTTCACCCCAAAAATTTAAAGAAAGAAATCACATTTTGCACAAAGAAATATGTACTGCAAAAAGTCAAATATAAATATACCAAACGAAAGTTTTGCTCTGTCTAAATAAAAAATCATAATGTCCCCAAGTTTTTGACCTGTGTATATATATATATATACATTTTGTTTGTTTAGTTTTTTTATTTAATTATGTATAAATGATGTATAAACATGAAATGTGATTTTTTTTATAAAGTTAAATAATTAAATTTTACTTAAACATTACTAAATAGAAAAAGAAAAAAGAAAACATATCACATTGCTTCCATAGTAAGAAAATAAGATAATCATGAGAGTGAGAAATACCAGGGCCAAATATTTTTACATTTTACAATACAATAAATCTTAATGGTCCTTGAAGTAGGCTTTTTTTTTCATGCAAAATATATTTTGATATTTCTTTCTTTTGATTTTGGGGTGAAATATGACCTGAACATTTTTTGTGAGATTGACTTGCTGAGGCTTTTTCCCCTTAAACAGTACTTTATATTATGAGGTTGCTTTGGTGTCCTGTCCTTTGAATAAATTGTCAAACAAAAGGACCATTTTTTTTTTTTTTTCATTTTCGGTGGTCAGGAAGACCAGCTGTTCATTTACAGCTTCTGCGATCAGATGTTACCTCATTAATATTAAAGAGCATCGCTCTAGGATTTCAAATCAAGTCTCCCTCATGAGAGAGGAGCATTAATTATCCTGTGTGTGTGTGTGTGTGTGTGTGTGTGCGCAGATGTAAATGTGCATTCAGAATGCATGTATTTGTGGTGTGAAAGATAAATCTGAGTGTAATGTGATTTCAGAATGCAATGTGTAAATATGTTTTCATACAAATACTTTTGATACACCTTTGTAAAAATGTATATAAGATTTTAGATAACTGTATTGCCTATGAATTAATTTATTTGGAATATATGATCATTGTTTTCCGATGGTAAAATAATATATTCTGCCAAAGTGTTGCTGTGCTGTTGGTATAATTCATTTTAGCTGTTGTTTCATTGTTTGCATTTTTTACTTTCTGAATCTTTATTTTTACATTTTAAGGCTCTAATATAGATTTTTTTGAGTAGTTTAATTGAATAACATTGTTATTGCACTATATTTTGCAAACACAAAACTTGTTTTTCTTTTTTGTGCCTAGTTTTGTGATTTTTACCAACACTCATTTCATTCTGTCTGATCTCTGACTGATCTCTGACTGCATACATTTTAGTGTGGCATTGTCATCTCATGGTATTTGAAATGTTTCTCTTTATATGTCTCTCTATAAATTGATATAAAAGTGAATTAAAAAATCTCCTGCCATGTGGTGTTTCATTAAACTTAAATATTTTAAATGTTTTTGGTACATAACAATGTTTTAAAGGGAATCTATTATGCAAAACTCACTTATATATATGTGGAAACCGTGGGAAAAAAAAATAAATATATATATATATATATATATATATATATATATATTGTTGTTGTTTTTTTTTTTGTCCACAAGTGTACATATCCACCCTGTTGTGGTAATAATCTACACACTGCATTTGTTATTTCCACCCAAATCGGAAGTAAGGGCTACCCCATTGTGACGTCACAGCTGGCTTTCTGTGTTTTGGCTTCAGATGTAAGCAGTAAGCGCTCAAAAAACAGTATATCATAGATTTAAACTGATACGGCTTTAAAGGTCCAGGCAGCTAGTGGTTGAAATGGGTACTGCAGTCCAAATTCAAAATTATTTCTCCCGCTTTGTGTTTATCCTCGATTTCATATACTTCTTGTCATAGAGCTATATAGATGAATGGCAAGGCCTTTGTAGGTCAGGTATAATCTGCGATATCTGACCCAGTTTGTTTGCTGTTTTCCATGGCTGTAATATGCTGGCAACCCTGGGTGTCGAAAAAACCAGTTTTTAACTGGTTTTTAAAGCCAGTCTCACACTGTGCGATTTTTAGTCCTTTAGGATTGTACTTGTCAGACTGTATGAACATGATGATCATGTGTCAGTCTGTGGGATCTCAGTTGTCATTAATATCAGACTGTGCAACATTCAAGTTGCATTAAAAACACGAGCGTGCATGAAAACCTGTCCGGAGTTTTACCTTATCAACCCATTCACGTTCAGTGACTGAGAGCTGCATTGCACGCAGGGCTGTAATGTAATCATTAAAAGTATATGAATGGCAGCAATACCGGTGTATTTAAGAAGAATAGAGCAAGCACCCACATGAAAACATGCAGAGATGTATAGTAACGAAAAAGGCGGTATCTGTACTTTACTAGAGTATTACTTTTTTTCTCCTACTTCCACTTTTACTTCAGTACATATTTTCGATTAGTTTAATACTTTTACTCCGATATTTTTTTTTATGTGCTGCATCGTTACTCGTTACAATTATAAAAATGTTACGAATCATTCCATTACAAACAGAACTGTAGATGGCAGGTTTGATGAAGCTGGCACATCATTGAGCGAATCAAGCGATTGAGAAGACTGCGCGAGTGCGCGTGCTGACTGAACTGCTGTGAAGAGAGAGTTGAACACCGAGCAGAGCCAGATAATGACTCGTTCACGAGTCAAGAACCGGTTGCATCGGTTTTCGGATCACCAGTAGTTCTTTCTGACAGTTCGATTCAATAAACCAGTTGAAGAAAACAGTTCACCGGTTCTTTTGCGCTCGACGTAATGGCGTCATTGGCGTTGACTGCAAGCCTTCGGTTTACCCATAGACAGTAAAAGAAATGGACACAGCGACCCCATTGAAACTCAATTGAGACAAGTGAAGCCCATTTTTAGCGTTTTTTAGCACTTCCGTTTCTGACGCGCAGACTCAAACTAAGCTTGATGACGTCAGCAATCTGTCTGACAGATGTACATCTTCTAGTAGCTGTGCGTGCAAACTGCCATCGTTAATCTTGCAGAGACGGCGAGCTTGAGCGGGGAGTTCTTTGGCGTGAGTGAGCAGGAGTAAGTATTCTGATTAATTATTTTGTATAGTATTTTAAAATGTAATGCCAGTACGCCATATTAAGTTAATTGCCTGCGAGCTTCTCCTCCTGTCTGTAGGTAATGCGACAGAGAGTCGAGTGGTTATGACGCAATCGTTAGCCTATTTTTACAAAAACTGTTTCTATGGGGCCATAATTTAACATAGAAGGCAATGGAGCCCTTTATACATTGTCGTGTATCTTTAGAAATAAATAATGGACAAATGGAGTCTTTAAATGCCTCAGATGTAAAGTTATTCGCTGTCAAAGTGACGCCAAAATGAATGGGAGGTCAATGGGATGCTAACGCAAGTGAAGTTCTGCTACAAGATGGCGGCACGCGGCCGACTTCAACTTCCAGTCGGCTTCCTTGCCGCCTGGGTTTACCTGGTAGAGTTGTGACGTTCGCGAACGAACCGATTCTTTTGAACGGCTCATAAACATGAACGATGGGAGCCGAGTCGCGGCTGGAGGGGAGCCGTTCTTTCTGTCGTTCTTTTTTCCTATGCGTGTTTCACACAGATGCACACCAATGAGATCCCCGGCGAGACAGAACAGTTATAGGGGGAGGGGCGCACCCAGCGCAGGCCAACCCTTTACAGCGTGATGATATTAGTTATTAGTTGTGTATGTTCATTGCAGCCCACTTTGTTATTGTTCATTGACTTGAAGGGGCTGATGCCCTATTTGCAAAATTTACAGTAGTAATAGTATGTAGTATGTAGACATTTCCATTTTATTTATTCTAATTTTATCTACTTTAAATATTTTTAGTTTTCTATCAAAATGTTCTTGTGTGATAACAATGTTCTTGTGTGGAAGTGTTTGTAGTAAAAGCTGTTTTGCACAGAAATTCATTGCAGCCGGCTTTGTTTTTGATGTTTATTTGAGTAGGTATTGTATGAATAACATAAGTCAACGTAGCTTTACACACACACACACACACACACACACACACACACACACTTTGTACTAAAGGTAAATCCAAAATAGTGATGTCACTGTTTAAGCAGAGGGATTTGTGCAACACATTAGTCCACACATGACAAATGAGGTAATAATCAATATTTCAGAATAATTCAAACTCAGATATTGGTGCGTGATATCGTGAAAGAGCCGTTCTTTTGAACAGCTCTTTGAAAGGAACGGATCCCCTCAAAGAGCCATAAATCCCATCACTATTACCTGGGCTCATAAAATTAGCACAGAATCAGTTCAGAATCAATCACCAAAAGAATCAGTTCGGTTCAGACGCTCTGTGTGTCGATTTGCTTTCACGCTGAATCACACATGCGCAGTTTCATCAGCTCCTCGGTTCTCGAATCGGACGCGTCTGACAGAAACGGTTCTTGACCACTGATCTATAATATAAGTTATATATATAGATCAGTGTTCTTGACTCAACTAGTCAGTATGTTGTTCGTTATCTGGCTCGGCTCGGTGTTCATCTTCAGTTCTCTCTTCACAGCAGTTCAGTCAGTGTACTGTTTGAGTAAATGAATTACTCCGGGATATTGGTTTGTTTGAACTCAGAGGGAGTGTCAGCCACATTAAAAAAGTTAACAGCTTAAATCATTTGTGGATTAATGCGTATTGGAGAACCGTTTAAAACGATTCAGTTCGATTTGGTGAACTGGTTCAAAAAGATCCGGTTACATCGAATGATTCGTTCGCGAACCGGATATCACAAACTGCTTTGTTTTGAACTCTCTCACAACAGACACGGAAGAGAAGACAATGCTGAATTAAGTCGTAGTTTTTGCTATTTTTGGACCAAAATGTATTTTCGATGCTTCAAAATATTCTAACTGACCCTCTGATGTCACATGGACTACTTTGATGATGTTTTTCTTACCTTTCTGGACATGGACAGTATACCGTACACACAGCTTCAATGGAGGGACTGAGAGCTCTCGGACTAAATCTAAAATATCTTAAACTGTGTTCCAAAAATAAACGGAGGTCTTACGGGTTTGAAACAACATGAGGGTAAGTTATTAATGACATAATTTTGCAAATTGGGCGAACTAACCTGTTTTAATCTGTTTTTTGTTTACAAAAAGTTATAGTCGAAGGAATTGAGATTGTCCTTTAGGTTAATCATTTGAAATAGTAAAAACAATATGTTCAAACTTTTGACTACTTTCTTTAATAACTACATAACAAATACTTGTACTTTTACTTTCAGTACTTGAGTAGTAAATTTTCAAATAGACTACTTGCAATACTTAAGTACAAAAAATGTTGAATACTTTAGTACTTCTACTTAAGTGTGGTGCTTAAAGAGCACTTCAACTTCTACTCAAGTCACTTTTTTGATAGAGCACTTGTACTTTTACTCAAGTCTGGGTCTCTAGTACTTTATACATCTCTGAAAACATGTTAATTACACAACCGATGTTTATCATAGCAGAGGCAATGCATCATATGAATTCTGTGCGCGGAGGACAAGATTTAGTGCTGGAGTTTATGCGGTTAGAAGAAATCTCAAGCATTAATTCTGATCATGGCTTATCTCGAATAACAAAGACAGTTTGACGTTCATCGCAGAAGTCACACTGCAGGATTTTGTGCAAAACATGACACTGCCAGAAGTTTGTAGGAGGTAAAATTTGATCGCAATGGCTGTCTGTGAACATATCAAGCCATCAAAGACTACAGATTTTAGCCTAAGATAATGGGGAATCTTTTAGGATTTTCAAAATGTGTCTCAGACCAGCAAATCGTGGACAAAATCGCACAGTGTGAGCCGGGCTTAAAGGTACAGGTTGTAGGACCTGCCACTAGAGGGTGCACTATCAAAACAATAACAATCGCGTGGTTTGATGACGCTAAGAAGGAGCATGGAATGATGGGATTTGTTGTCTTCTACCCAACCGCTGACGGCCATCAATCAGACAGAAAGATAAATCATGGATTTAACCCGAGTTCAACGATTTGCGCGAGTAGATTACATTCAAAGTCAATGCAAAGACATGATCAGACTATGGATCAGACGCGTCCTCGCGCAGGTCTAGAGACGCGATGCCCCGCGTTTGGCGTGTATGACCCATAATACTAATCTTGTTGATCATTGAAATAGCATACGTTTTCTGTAAAGATGAGAATCAAAACAATTCACCTGTCGAGTAAAACACAAACGAGATCGGCATCTCTTTCTAGTTGAAGTTTGTCGCGAAGCTACTTCCGCATTTGTCCACACACTATTGTCATGTGGTTTTTATGTCAGTAAAGGCGGTAACAAAGGGTAACTAACGTCATTGACAGGCGACTGCACTGCCCCATGTCACTGTTTAAAATGGGAATTTTCTCATGATTTACAAGTAGTTGAAAACATTAGAGATATTGTTAGTAATCAGCTGGACAAAATACATAACACTATCCTAGTGGTGTTTAGATATTTTACTGCAAATATCTTACAAATTGTACCTTTGAAACAAAAACACAAATTCTGACACTGGACGCACATTTCAAAGTAAATTTACTGGCTATAGGATTGTTTTTCAGAGAAACAAGTATGTCAACCTAGCATATTTCCTAAATGACTGCAATTATGATATTTATGCTTAAGTAGTGTCAAACTGCATACCTATAAAATGCTTACAGTAAACTTTCACGATGACAAAGAACTGCAATGTCACGTGAACGTGACCATGACAGACATAACAATCAAAACCAAACAGTTGTGTTTTTTTTGGCAGAGTATCCGAGGCACGAGATGTAAAGTCACAGCCCTCTTCTAGAAAAGGGGAAACATTCTAGAAATCAGCAGCAGCTCATCTGCATTTAAAGATACATGCGAAGACAGCACAGTTTGCTTCCACTCAAAAAAGGTCATTTTCAGCATTTTCTAATAAATTATATGTTGGGTATTTTGAGCTGAAACTGCACAGACACATTCTGGGGACCTGAGACTTGTATAACATCTTGTAAAAAGAGTCATAATAGATCCGGTTTAATGCAAATCACATATTCTTATTGATATTTACCTGCAAGTGTGATTTATTTGCTGGGACTATTCGGGATTGAAGCTTTAAAACTCTGCCAGTAACATCTTGACGTTCCTTCAATCCTATGTTTAATTTAAGAAACTATTCTTTCTCAAACAAGTTATATGGTGCGGAGGCATCCATTCTAGGACACTGTCTGACTGGATCGCCTCAGGAATCAATGCTACAGTAAAAAAGAGTGTTATAATAATGCCACTGTAGAACAAAATATATATCAGGCTACAAGTCTTCTCGGAGTTGTTTATAACATTTTATATTAATAGCGTTTGCCCACTAGTATGCTTACCTTTTCCACAGTGACTTTATGTATATTAAGATGTCCATGGTAAGGGATTCTCTTCAGATGATTTACCATACTAAACTGAATCCTCTAAAATAGATAAGCAAATCATGCTGCTTTGAAGATGTCAGAAGATTTGTCTTCTTAAAATACACAGTCAACCACCCAAAGGATTTGGACTAGTTTTATAGAATAGTTTAATTTATTGACAAGATGACTCAGAATGAAACTGGGTTAGTTACAAAATATTTATTTCTGATCCGAGTTATAGAAAAGATGCACATTTAGCTGTTATTGTTACTTCTTGACTATTCAATTATAATATTGACATTTTATTGCTGATATTCTTAGTAGTTAACTGTACATGAATGATTATTGAAGTATAAATGACTGAGATGTTCTAAGAGACCTTGCATTTGTCTGTGCTCTTGGTTTCTGTGCGGGCTTTCAGGAGGTCTGCTATCTCTGTGTGAGAGGCCTGTGTTGCCAGAGATAACGCACTGCGACCGCCCTAGAGACAAAACAGAGATGTATGAATATGATACATGACATACAAAGATCTTAAAAGCATGTGGATATAGTCTGTCTTTTGTCATAGTGCTACAAGGCTAGTCAGTGACTTCATTCACATCAGTGTGAAATATGCTTCAGTTTTTTTTTTTTTTTTTTTATATATGTACTATACATGTACAAACAAAAAATAATGTATATACATTACTGTTCAAAAGTTTTGGGTCAGTAAGATTTTAATTTTTTTCTGGCAAAGATGCATTAAATTGATCAAAAGTGAAAAAAAATCCTTTCAAATTAATGCTCTTCTCCTTAATTTTCTTTGAGTCACAATTACCACAGAAATATTAAGCAGGACAAATGTTTTCAAAAGGAGTAAAAAAATAAAAAAATTTAGAAAAGCTATTTACCGTACTTTCCGGACTATAAGTCGCACATTTTTCCTAGTTTGGCTGGTCCTGCGACTTATAGTCAGGTGCGACTTATTTATCAAAATTAATTTGACATGAACCCATAGAAATTAACCAAGAGAAAACATTACCATCTACAGCCGCGAGAGGGCGCTCTATGCTGCTCAGTGCTCCTGTATACACTGAAAACATAGAGCGCCCTCTCGCGGCTGTAGATGGTAATGTTTTCTCTCGGTTCTAAATGAATGCGACTTATAGTCCAGTGCGACTTATATATGTTTTTTTCCTCGTCATGACGTAGTTTTGGACTGATGCGACTTAGTATCTCATCTCTTTTAGTTCAAAAACCTACTTTGAAAATGCAACAAACTACAAGTACTAATATTTTATAATAAAACAATAAATTCTATTTTAATTCGGTTTTAAACTCTGTATTTATCAAAGAATCCTGAAAAAATTTTATCTATTTAACTATTTTCAACATTGATTAGAAATGTTTCTAGAGCAGCAAATCCACATATTAGACTGATTTCAGAAGGATCATATGACACTGAAGACTTGAGTCATGATGCTGAGAATTCAGCCTTCCATCATAGGAATAAATGGCATTCTAAAATATGTTTGTGACGAGTGGGGCGGGGCCGAGGGACATGGGCCTCGAGACCGGTGGGACGAACAGGTGTAGTTCATCTCCAATCACTCCCCCGGCCTCGCTCCCATGTCCCTCGGCCCCGCCCCACTCGTCACATACCCCCATCGCCCCTCGCAGGCCGGGGGGTACTCCCGAGACTGCGCTCTACTCCCCCCCCCCCTCCCTCCGGGGGGGCCGCTCCCGGGGACCTGCGGGAACCTGGGGGTAGGACAGGCGAGGCGAGAGAAAAGGAGATGGAAGGAGGAGCGACAGAGACGAGAGAGGGGAGAGAGGAAAAAAAAAAAAAAAAAAATTCCGGTTCCCAGACGCACCGCTGCTCGGCCCTCCACCAGCTGGGTGATCTCCTCCGCGGTGCCTGGCGGTGGCACTGGACGGCCCTCGGCGGACGGCACGACACTCCTCCGCCGCCCGGTGGACGGCGACGGCTCCTCCGGTTTTGGGCAGCCGGCAGGAGTCCCCCGTTCCCTGCTCCTCCCCGTTCCGGCGGAGGCAGCAGGCTCCGGCCACCTGGCGAACGGCGCCGACTCCTCCGCTCCCTCACGGACGGCAGCCGTCTCTCCACATCGTGGGCGGCCGGTAGCGAGCTCGCCCGTCCCCGGCAACTCGCTCCAGTCCACCGCCTCGAGCGTCCATGGCGGCACACTCCTCGCCAGCTCGATGGCACCGCGGATTCACCACAGCGGCGAGGGATCTTCAGCAGCGCGTCCCTCCTTCTCCCGGGCTTCGGCACCACTGTAACGATACACCTTCATATTCATCCGGAAGAAGGAGGCGGGAACCGGCGGACAATCAAAAACATTTTAATAACAAAATAAACACAAAACAGCGCACCAGCCCCTCACGGACGACTGGTGCGCATAAAATAAAAACCACAACACAACTAAAAGCCCAGGCCTGGTCCTCTCTCGTCCTTCACTGTCGTCGCTCCAGTTTTATATCCTTCCATCTCCTCCATGGGCCTCGAGACCGGTGGGACGAACAGGTGTAGTTCATCTCCAATCACTCCCCCGGCCTCGCTCCCATGTCCCTCGGCCCCGCCCCACTCGTCACATACCCCCATCGCCCCTCGCAGGCCGGGGGGTACTCCCGAGACTGCGCTCTACTCCCCCCCCCCCCTCCCTCCGGGGGGGCCGCTCCCGGGGACCTGCGGGAACCTGGGGGTAGGACAGGCGAGGCGAGAGAAAAGGAGATGGAAGGAGGAGCGACAGAGACGAGAGAGGGGAGAGAGGAAAAAAAAAAAAAAAAAATTCCGGTTCCCAGACGCACTGCTGCTCGGCCCTCTACCGGCTGGGCGATCTCCTCCGCGGTGCCTGGCGGTGGCACTGGACGGCCCTCGGCGGACGGCACGACACCCCTCCGCCGCCCGGTGGACGGCGACGGCTCCTCCGGTTTTGGGCAGCCGGCAGGAGTCCCCCGTTCCCTGCTCCTCCGGATACCTTCACGGAGGCAGCAGGCTCCGGCCCCCTGGCGAACGGCGCCGACTCCTCCGCTCCCTCACGGACGGCAGCCGTCCCTCCCTATCGTGGGCGGTCGGCAGCGAGCTCGCCCGTCCCCGGCAACTCGCTCCAGTCCACCGCCTTGAGCGTCCATGGCGGCATCCTCCTCGCCAGCTCGATGGCACCGCGGATTCACCACAGCGGCGAGGGATCTTCAGCAGCGCGTCCCTCCTTCTCCCGGGCTTCGGCACCACTGTAACGATAAAAACTCCATAATCATCGGGAAGAAGGAGGCGGGAACCGGCGGACAATCAAAAACATTTTAATAACAAAATAAACACAACACAGCGCACCAGCCCCTCACGGACGACTGGTGCGCATAAAATAAAAACCAAAACACAACTAAAAGCCCAGGCCTGGTCCTCTCTCGTCCTTCACTGTCGTCGCTCCAGTTTTATATCCTTCCATCTCCTCCATGGGCCTCGAGACCGGTGGGACGAACAGGTGTAGTTCATCTCCAATCACTCCCCCGGCCTCGCTCCCATGTCCCTCGGCCCCGCCCCACTCGTCACAATGTTAAAACAGAAAATGGTTATTTGATTTTTTTATTATATTTCACAGTATTACTGTTTTTTTTAACAGTATTTTTATCAAATAAATGTAGCCTTGATGAGCATAAGAGTCTTCATACAAAACAGTACTGATCACAGATTTTTGAATGGTAATGTGTATATATGAACCGAACAGGTGGACATTAAACAAAAAGCTACTATCTGAAAGGTTGCAGGAAGTCTTTACAACCCCTGCTCTGTTTCAAATGATTTATTAGTTCTCAGAGCAGCTCTTCAGTTGTAATGTGACGCAGATGTCACCTGACTAACGCTCTAGTTAGCGGACCACTTTTATTTTGTCTTACATGCATCCACTCTCTTTTTCTTTCTCATTCTCTCACATAGAGGTGATAAAGGCATGTCTGTGTGGGATTATTTCATCTCCAAAGCAAGGATTTCTCAAACACAGAAAGTGACAAGTCTTTGTAAGAATTATTTGCACACTGGAGGCTGTCCGTTCCTGTTGTTTGTATGAAGAGTGTGAGGCTGACATCATGTTAACATGAACTGACCATTTCCAGAGATCAGACAGGATAGTGTCCAGCAGATGGCACTTTTTTACAGGTCAACTGTCAAGCAGAAACAGCTCACTGTTGCCATTCAACCCACACTGAACTTACTCCAGTCTAGAGAGCTGTTGTCTTACTCCAATAAAGTTTTGTATTTTTGTCACAGTGCATATACTAATTACCCTGTACAAATTATTAGCTCACTTCATACTGTAATGCATTCATGTGCAGTTAAAAAAATGGGAGAAGCAGCTAAAATGAAGTCATGCGCAAGAAATTACCTTGTCTTTTAAACTGACATCACAGTTTGCTTCCTCTAACAAAATTCGCACGATGCTGACGTGTCCCCGATCACAGGCGCTGATCAGTGGAGTGGTTCCTGCATGATCCTGGGCATCAGGATCCGCTCCCTGTTCTAGCAGAAGACGCACCATTGGGACACGTCCATGTCTTACTGCCAAGTGAAGAGCCGTTTGTCCCACCTAAAGACACATTTATTTAGAACCGAAACACATCCATCTTCTGAAACATTACAGAACATGCCAGATCTTATGCAAATCAGCAGCCTAATTCAAATAAATCATTTTGATGTAAAGTGTACACTGAGCCAGTTGGCCAATGCCTCCCGTCACCTGGCCAACACTGGCGTTGACGTCTCCAAGCTCCATCAGCTGCTGGACCACTTTCATGTCTCCTGGTGATTCTACAGCTGTCAAAGAGGCCAGCATGACAGCAGTGTAGCCAGACTTGTTTCTCAGGTCCACGTCACATACACCTAAGGTTAAGGGAAAGCAACACAACTTTTTTTGAATCACTTAAAATGTAAAGGATGCTGAAAATTAAACCTGAAGCAGGGCAAACTCAATGTCAATGTTCAAAGAAAGATGTATTTGGACAACATAGCTCTTTTTCAAGCCCTAGTGCGCTTTCGTCCTGTCTATCACCTTCTAAGACAGCATCCAAAATTAAATAGAACTCCACATGTGATAGATTTGGAACACTATTTAGGCAGCAACATGTGCGCCGCACTATAAATATAGCAGTACTCACAAGAAGCAGACAAGAGACACAAATGATGACGAATTTGATGTTATCATTTTGCTAAGCTAACCTTGCTATATTCAAAGCATAAAAAGACATAGCACACACAAAAAATCCATTGTCCAAGATGAGTTGGAAAGTGTGAGTACTTCTGTAGCTTCATTTAGCCACTTGTTAGCGACCAACTTTTTCAAGAGGTGTTGAAAGCTTTAAAAATGGGGGTGAATAGAATAGAATGTCATGGAATAAAACATGAAAACATTTGAGCTTTTGTTAACCACAGACCTTATTTCAAGTATTTAACTAAAAAAATAATAATAATAACCCATTGTCTTCAGGCCGATGGAATTGCAAAAAATATTGGTTTTATGACACACTCCTGCACCACTCTATTAATGCATGTCAGTACTAATTTAAAGGGTTGGTTCACCCAAAAATGAAAATACTGTCATTATTTACTCACCCTCATGTCGTTCCAAACCTGTAAGATCTATTTGATGAATTCCGAGAGCTTTCTGACCCTTCATAGATGGCAACGCAACTGACATGCTCAAATTCCAGAAATGTAGTAAGGACTTCGTTAATATCACGGATGAAATGAAACTGTTGAATAAGGTTGTTATTACAACCGTAATCTTATTAAGCTATGAGAATCCTTTTTGTGTGCAAAGAAAACTAAAATAATGACTTTATTCAACAATTTCTTCTGTTCTGTGTCAGTCTTGGACTCGCGGTCATGAGGGTATCATGATGCTACATGTAGTGCTGCTGATGCAGGAGCCATTTTTTGGTTCACAGGTAGAAAATGGATAAACAATTTCAAAATTCGTTTTCCCTTTGTGGGCGGTCATGACGCCCCTTTCTGCCGATTGGTCAACCAAATCTGAGCCGGTGACGTCATCCTCTGTTCATTCAGCAAAATAATAGTCCTCTGCTACTGTAGGGGGCAGGTCCTAGATTGGCCTTTCTTCTGTGCAACCTAACGCATTTCACAGAAATATTTATTTCAGAAATTTCAGTCGGACTCCGCACCCAGCCTGTTTTATATACCTGTGTGCATGTAGTTAAATCTGTATGGTAAAGCTGCGCTTACCAATAGACAGCGCAGAACAGGTGAGAAGCACAGATTTTAAAAATAATAATAATAAAATAACATTTTCTCATGAACCAAAAAAATGAAAATAAAGCAAAATCCTAGTTTTTCTTAATTTTTTAGAACAAATGAATAAAGCTCTCAGATTTCATCTAAAATATCTTAATTTGTGTTCCGAAGATGAAAAAAATGTCTTACTGTTTTAGAACGATATGAGGGTGAGTAAATATTTTTTAAAAATTCATTTTTGGGTTAACTGGGAGAACTCTTTTAATGAAGGGATAAAATGCTGTCTAAGTAGGCCGCTACTTTAGCTAGGTTTTTGAATAGTTGTAGTTTGCAATCACAGTGAGAAAGTTTTTATAATGTAATTTCCCACACCATAATTAAAGACCTGTTTTAAAACATTTATTTTCAAACAGTGAAAAATAAGAGCAAATGAAACAAAGTAGTATGTCCTTACTGACCTGTGTCTAAAAGAAGCTTGACGATGCTGAAGCTACAATGTGACACGCTATAATGCAAGGCAGTGTTCCCATTATCATCCGCCATGTTGACCAGGAACTGAAGGACTGTAGGTGTTTGTGAGTTAACCTCGTTGAGATACACTTCAACAGTGTCAGCACATGCTCCCTCCTCAGCAGAGATGTGAAACCACTGCTGGAACATCACGGTGAGAGCCTGACTCTGCAAATCAGCAAAGGAGGCCAATATTGGAGTTAACACTCAACATAAAACATCAGATTCCTTTTCCTCTGCATAGTACTGTGGAACTCGTTATCTGGCAGGGTCAGACTTGGCAGAGGAGGCAAATAGTCCTTTAGCAGGTGGTTTTCTCCAAAGTGTAACAACTAACAGTTCACTTACTACAATGACAATCTGCCTGGAGGTACCTGAGATTAAGGGTCAGATTTACTCAAAGCTCTTGCACCAGCAGAAACCTTCTTTTGGCATTAAAACATGCTGCCAGGATTTACTAATGACACAGACAAATTATTGATGAAAAGGTGCCCAGCCAGCAATGACATTTGGGGCCCAGATGAGGGCTTCATGGGCAGCAAATGTGGGCCCCATTATGGGCTTGTACCCTGGATCCACATTGGGGCAAGCCGTGGAAGCCCAGACATACTAAAAGTGGGAACTGTAAGGGTACTGCATGGGTCTTAATTGGGCAATTCATGTCAGACCCATTTGGGCCCCACCTGCCTAAATGGGTCTAAAGTGGGTTTGTACCCAGGATCAAGCCGTGGATGCCCAAGTGGGCTTTAAAAGGGATCTATAAGGGTGTTATGTGGGATCTTAACCGGGCAATTCATGACAGACCCATTTGGGCCCCCCCAGCTTAAAGGGCGTTTAAAATGGGCTTGCACCTGGGATCCACACGGGGGCCAGCCGTGGATGCCAAGATGGGTTTTAAGTGGGACCTGTAAGGGTCTTATGTGGGTCTTAACTGGGTAATTCATGTCAGACCAATTTGGGCCCCACCTGCCTAAAGGCTTGCACCAGGATTCAACCGTGGATCTAAGAAAACAATCTAAGAAAAACTAAAAACGAAGAATGAATATAAGTCTTAGATAAATACAAGACACTTGACGCTTTGAACGTCAAGAAATATATTGTTAAATTGAACAACTAAAATGATCTTTAAAAAACAATTTAAATGTCACAACAAATCAAAAATATTTAAAAAAAAAATCTCTCCAAAAAATACATTAATACCAAATACACTCATAGCATCTGTGTGGTGGACGCTCCTTTTTCCGGCCATGCCCACTCAGCCCATAAATATGCCATGCAGGACCCATGTGTTCCCAGTTCAAACCCATGCCCACTCAGTCCATAAATATGCCATTCAAGACCCATATATGTGTTCCCAGTTCAAACCCATGCCCACTCAGCCCATAAATTTGCCATTCAAGACCCATATATGTGTTCCCAGTTCAAACCCATGCCCACTCGGCCCATAAATAGGCCATTCAAGACCCATATATGTGTTCCCAGTTCAAACCCATGGCCACTTGGCCCATAAAAATGCCATGCAGGACCCATATGTGTTCCCAGTTCAAACCCATGCCCACTCAGCCCATAAATATGCCATTCAAGACCCATATATGTGTTCCCAGTTCAAACCCATGGCCACTTGGCCCATAAAAATGCCATGCAGGACCCATATATGTGTTCCCAGTTCAAACCCATGCCCAGGGGCGTCGGACTGGGGGGGTAAAGGGTACCGAGTACCCAGGGCCCGAGGCAGGGGGGGGGCCCTTAGAAGTCAGTTTTCTATACATACATATACATGCACTAACATTTGTATAGCATTTATGTACAACTAAAAAAGTTCCTGTGCAAAACTAAACTTGTAGTTAGGCGCTGGTTTGGTATAAAAAAGTCATTTTCATGCTGTGCAGGGCCCCACACCCCTCTCGAATCAATGCAAATGGTACGACCCGCAGGGATTGAATCAGTTGATGAGACAGGAGCTGGAGTGAGCCGTGAAGAGTCATGTCTCTCCTTAAGAAAGGAATATCAGGGGCTGCTCAAAAACGAAAAGAGAAGCAGAATAAAGAGAGAAGGGCAAATGAGGGCAAGCAGTTGCTCACAAATTTTTTTGAAAAGAGAGGTGAGCTCCAAATGCATCATCAAGCATTGACATTGTTTTAACATAAATATCTACTCCCGGTAGAATAGCATACATTTATGTTTGCATTTATGAATAATATACCAATACTTTATAGTATCACACCCTTCATAGCGAGCAAACAATGTTTCTGATTATTACATGGCTTGGCTGAATTCCAATGTAGAATGCGGTCTGTTATTTCTTGATAACAGACCGCTGCGAAGTATAACAGACCGTTGCCATGAAAAACAGCGCGTTGCTATGGACGCGGAACGGACTATTTTCTTTGGCGGAAGCAATACAATCGTTTTTAAATCAATAAACTCCTTTTTAAATCAATAATTCGTGGCAAATTATTTATTTATTTTGTGGGTAGCCATGTAATAAGCGGGATAATGTATAGAGAGGCGGTCGTTATAGCGAATAACAACCCCGACAGGCTGAACAGGACCCCGACACGAAGCGGAGGATAATGTAAATCTAACATTATACATTATCCCTTACGTAAATAACAGGGAGTGAGAAGCAGACGGAGCTCAACACACTGCCACTCCAGGCAGCTGCCTAAACGCTTGTCTCCTCTTCTGCTGCAGTTCTCCCCACTCTCAGAGTCAGAAGTTTACATGAAAACACTGTATATTTCCCTCCATTGTCAAAATCTAACACCCGCGAAAACACCGATCGTTAGCGCCTATTTTACCGCATTGTTATGCAAATTAGCTCGCACACGCTCTTACATTAAGTACAGGATTGTTCTCAGTATAATAATGCACATCTTAATGATTGAAAAATGACTTATTTTAAAACATAATTCAAAGACTGAATCTCTAGTTTGGCGATTAGTTTACCCTGTGATTCTATAGTCTAGTCTGCATTTATTTTAAACAGACAAATAATCATCAATTATCTTGTACTTAGCCTACACTTAAAAAAAAAGGTATTGTGACAATAAAGGATATTTTAGCAACCATTTGAAGCCATATATTTCAGTTTCAGAGTCAGACCCTGCAGCAGCAGGCCCCTCATCATGGCTAGGTGAAAGCAGTGACAGTGAGGTGGATGTGAGTGTGACAGTGAGACAAGGTGAGCTTTTTAACACTTAGTAATTAGTAATTAAGTGTTAAGAGGAAATAAGCAAAATTAGTACATTGTTATTGTACACATTTAAACTTTAAAGTGTAATTCCTAATTACAGTTTAAAGTTTAAATGTGTACAATAACAATGTACCCATTTTGCTTATTTCCTCTTGTAGCAGAGGCAGAAATAGAAGATGAGGTTGATATTCATATAAGTGATCAGAGGGAAAGTGAAGAATGTGATGAAGGTAGTCAGGAGCAGGAGGACAGAGCTGAAGAGGAAAGAGAAGAGAATGAGAGACTTAGGGGATACTGGAGAGGGATTGGCAGAGGACCCAGGATTATGGCCAACAACTCTTACTGATAAGCACAGGAAAACTATTGTTCAAATGCTAGCAAAAAACTGGACTTTAAAGACCTGATCAGCAAATTTGCGCATGCAAAGACCCGTCAATGGGCATTTAGTAAAAACTGACATTATTTAGTTTGTGTTTCAGACCAAAGTTTTTCTCATTTGGTATGGTCATTTTCAGAACTGCTTTACAGTATATTTGATTTAGTCCAGGTTTGGACCTGCTAGACCTTTTGTCATCTCAGTAAGTAGTACTTTCGACAATAAAACAAAAATATATTAATCAGAGTGTGGCCTATTTTGTTTACATTTTAAGTGTTTTTATGATAAAAATGCAATACCTTACCCATTGGTATCACTATGGTATTGGGGGCCCAGCAAGATGGTTTGTACCCAGGGCCCAAAATTTGGTGCTACGCCCCTGCCCATGCCCACTCATCCCATAAATATGCCATGCAGGACCCATATATGTGTTCCCAGTTCAAACCCATGCCTACTCAGCCCATAAATATGCCATTCAAGACCCATATATATGTTCCCAGTTCAAACCCATGCCCACTTGGCTCATAAAAATTCTATGCAGGACCCATATATGCATTCCCAGTTCAAACCCATGCCCACTTGGACCATAAATATGCTATGCAGGACCCATATATGTGTTCTCAGTTCAAACCCATGCCCAATTGGCCCATGCCGGTCCATTATGGGGCCCTTGTAACCAGCTCATATGGGCTTCCTATGTGGGACTCATAACACAAAACCTACATGGGACCCGCTGATTTCCCACACAGTAACCATGGAACCCGTAATTAACCCATCTGGGCCCCACATGTCATTGCTGGCTGGGTGTGGACACAGTATAGCATGGACACGGTTTTTACAACCAACCTTGTTGCATATGCATTTGTAAGTTTTGTTTTCAGAATTAAAATTTATGAGAGGAGAGTATTTAAATGAATCATGCAGTTTGATTTACTAAGCTTTGCACAAGTCAGTTAACTGGTATGAGTGGCATTTTTAATGCCGAAAAAGCATGCCTTAATCTTTAATCTGTGCTTGAAATGGCTGCGATAGTTTCTAATTTGTGATGCTCTTGGTAGATTGCATTATGGAAATTATATGGATTTGTTTATGTTCTTTAATTTCCTCACTGTCAGTAGATCACCCACAGAACTTTACACGCTTGTAGGCTCTTTTATGGGATTCCGGTCTCATGCCAAATTGCCCTGATTAGTAAATCTGGCCCTATACTGTATGTCTTGCTCAAAGGTTCATTGGGGGTGGTTCATGACTCATTCCCTGCAGGGGGAATTGGACCAGTAACTTTTTGTCACTAGCTTCAAACTAGTACACACAACTGCCTAAGATAGACAAGCAGGAAGTATTACATACAAACTAGTTAAGTTGAATATTACCATTTCATCATCAGGCTCTGACACTTTATCCATGTGGTCTCTCAGGAAATAACATGCGTCTATGAAATCTTTATCAACAGCTTCCCTGGCGGGAGGACAGATAGTTTCCAATAGTGTTTAAAATGTAAAAGAAATGTAAGAATTTAAAAGTTAAAAATTTAAAAATTTAAAAGAAACCTAAAGATGAAATCATCTCACCTGTTTTCCTTCATAGTCTGGGATTTCTGATCTGAGTCCATGCTAAAAGAAATGCAATCCTTCTTCTCTTCCTCTGTTTGATCCTCTAGAGCTCTCGTCTGACTTGTTTTCTTGTGTAGATATTCTTGTTTTGTGGTCTCTACATCTATGGTATCTTCTTTTGGACTGAATTCTGCATTTTTACTTTTGTGTGTTTTTTTTCCGCTGGAATCTGTTATCCATGTGGTCCATAATTTGCCTTCCTCTTTAGTTGTATTCTTCTTAAGGCCAACATCCACTTCTGCACTGCATCCACTCAGTTTAATAGCATTACTTATTCCCTCTGTCTCCACGCTCCCACTTCAGAATGTTGAAGGTCAAAGAGTATTAGTATTCTGAATCTGAAGTCACTGTTATAGTGGATTAGTCTGAAGTCATTATGTATGACTACACAAAAAAACTAAAAACTTTCTATTCCAAGACCATTTGTACTGTTTAAAGGGGAGGTTGACTGGTTTGTTTCTAGGTTGGATTGTGTTAATGGGGTGCAGTCTAAAATGTTTTCATGTTTCTTAAAAAAAAAAAACGCATTATTTTTCACATAATTTACCTTTATTCCACACTGATCTGTCCCTTCTCTGTCAAACGCCTCGATTATTTCCTGTTATTATGAAGCCCCTCCCTCAGAAATAAGCGATGAGCTGAGATTGGTCAGCTGGCTCAGTTTGTTGTGATTGGCTAAACCACCTCGAGCACGTCTGAACATCCTGCCCCTCAAGTTCAGAATGTGCTCTGGTTGTATTGTAAACAATCACTTCCTTTTTATTGCTTATCAATCGGCGTCCGATTGAAATGCACAGAATATTAAGGAAGAGGATCGCATAGAACCTATGCAAGCACGGCTCTTAATGGTATGTTTGTTTGTTGTTGTCTCTTAATTTTAGATACACTGTTATTTGTAAATGCTACTGCTTATGTTAGCTTTTAATATACGGTTTTATTCTGATTAAAGCTTTAATACAGTACAGCAACCGTAGGCATGTCAATGTATAACGCTTCTTATTGTTATGTGAAAATAAGTGTATAAATGGAACAGTTTGTTGGAGTTGATCTGACGATCTGAGTGAGACAGGGATAGAGAGAGAGAGAGAGAGAGATGCAGAGCAGGGCGCCATGAGGAACAGTATTAAGAACCGCTGTTTTAGAACATTGGTTTTGAAACTTGTGAATCCATAAGAATCATTAGAAGACAGAATCGCGATTCATATACAGTATGAACAGATTTTTTGTGCCCCTAGTTTTCTCTTCCTCTTCTCTAAAGCAGCAAAACATGCCCTCGCCCCCTTTGTTGCATGTTCCCTGGGGTGGGATTTATCTTGGTTTGTGACATAACAGACCTGGGAAGAAGCTCGTTGTAGTCCCTTACCAGATGTTTTTGTAGGCATTAAACTGCTAGAATTTTAAATTAAACCCCCGTTGCAACTTTGTAGATATTGTTTATGCTCAAACAGCAACATTACACACTAACTAACGTTTAAAAAGTTAAATCGCAATCAACCACCCCTTTAACATAAAATTGCCCATAGTGGTGATATATTTACCTGTCTCTTATGCTGATTGTCTTCAGATGTTCTGTCTTGGGGTTCTCTCCTACTTCTGGAAGAACTTCCATCATTTTACAGTCTTGCAATTCACAGAAAAGCCACAAAAGACCATCATACACATTAACATCATACAATGTCAGTAGAAGAAATAGCACATGTAAAATAGCTTGCAACTTAGACAGTATCCTCAAAAAATAAACATTTTAGTTTATTATCCCCTAAAGCAGGGAAGGATCTCCAACCCTGCTCCTGGAGAGCTAACGTCCTGCAGACTTCAGTTCCAACCCTGCTCCAACACACCTGTCTGTAATTATTGAGTAACCCTGAACACCTTGATTAGCTGGATCAGGTGTGTTTGATTGGAGTTATAGCTGAAATCTGCAGGACGTTAGCAGGGTTGTAGACCTTTGAGGGTACCCCAGTGATAAGCTGTTGTACCTCTAAAGGTGCAATTGAGTCATACCTGGTTGTGAAGCATCAACAGTAGGAAACACACAGAGGGTAAGAAGGGTGACTAAAGTTGTTAACTGCTTTTGAATAGTGCAGACACGTGGAGGCAAGTGATCTGAAGACATTTTCCCTGAAGAGTCATCTTTGCAAAGGCATTCCCACTGCTCCTGAAGGAGCTCTTGTAATCTTTTCACATGGTGCTCCATGTCTGCATGTGATACTGGAGGCTGATCCAGAACTTGAGGGGTGGTTTCCATCTTTTGCCCTCTTTCCTGCAGTTCTACCACAGTTACAAGACTTTGTGTACTTACTAAGGAGCTCTCAGATGAAATCACCTTGGCCAGTGTGCACTCCATTTCAAGCTGTATGGTCAACTGCTTGATCTTGTCATCCTTGAGAAGACTTTCCTCTACTTGCTGCTTCAGCAAAGCTCTGGTCTTGTCCAGCTCTACCTCAATTTCATGAAGTTTCTGTTCCAGCCAAACAACTTTTCTCTGGAGTGTTTCAGTGAGAGACTTAGTTTTGTCTCCGTTTTCCAAGAGGTCTCTTTCTCGCAAGACCGTCTGACGTCTTTCAATCTCTGGAAGGATTCTTTCAGTAACTGAAGTTATTACAACTGCATCAACTTGTTCAGAAGAAGCCTTGACATTTTCCTCTAGCCGGTCATATTCTCGATTCATCCAGTCATCACTTGCTTTGTCTTGATTTTCACTGGCAGTTGAAGGAGTGTCCCAGTTATTTATGTGTAGAGGATCAGTAAGAACATCCTGTGGCTCAGTGGTTTTGTTTTGGGAATATAACTGGAGTAAAAGTCTCTCTCGCTCCTCCTGCATAATACATATCTGTGCCTTGAGCTCAGGAATGACTCTGATTTCCTCTTCCAATTCCCCAACTCGTTCAAGAGCTGCAGTTAGCCGCTGGATGGTCCCGTTTGGTCTACCCATCCTGCTGTCTGAAGTGTAGAATAATTCTTCAGAGGAGCCATTTTCTTGCATTAGACATTCCTTGGGGCTGCTGGGGCTGGTTGGATCCTCAGATGACTCGGAGCGCTTTCTTAGTAAAACAGTCAAGGGTAAACTGGAGGCTCTCAAGAGATTTGGCCTGACATAACATCCTAAGGGCTGCTCATCAAAAGCCTCCATCTCTGCAGATGTGAAGGACTTGTAGATGGGTTCTCCCCTGTCACTAGATCGAAACTCAAAATGTTGTTGAGAATCTCTTAGTTTGGTTTTGGGCCAAAAAGTGCTGACTGAGTTCCATTCTGTAGCTCTACATCCATACCCCGGAAGGCTTAAGTTACGTGACAGGATGTCATTATTTCGTCCTCTTTGCCTTCTCTGCATTGGCACCCTCCTAATGGTGTTACCCTTCTCAATGTCATCAACATACTTGAGAAAGTCCAGGTCCAGATGGAATCCATAGGGTGTCTCTACAGAATAGGTAGGTGGCCTTCTTTGGCTCCCATTCTCTTTTGGAGAGATGCCGTTCTCTAAAAGAAAAACACAAGGGTGAGATGCAGAAGTGATGCACAGTATGCAAAACAGTACAAATGTATTTAGACCACTGGAACTGCAGTACCACACATTCCTAAACAAAACTGTATGATTCATACCTTTCTTGGTTTCCATTGTTCTTAGCAGAAGTCTGTTTTCAGCTTCTTGTGGTTTTAAGTCTGTCTCCTGCCTCCTGAGGACAAAAATACATTGCTGTTAAGTGTTAGGTGAAACAGAATCAAGTACTTCTGAATGCTGTGAACACAAGTTGAGATCGAAGTAGTTGCATGAGTATTTTGTAGATTTACAGAAGAAGACTCTTTCTCTCTATCCCTCCGCATCTCTCCCTCTCTCAACCTCGCTTTGACCACACTGCACTTTCAAGACACCACAGAAGCAGCCACAGACCAAACAATGTGAGCTATGCAGTAAACACACAAATAGCTGAGACCAAACACTTCCACTGGCTCGCATACACACAGACAGACACACATAAACACCTTGGCATCGCTCACACTGGAAGGAAGACTCCATCTTATCAAAAATTACAACAGCCCTTCTTTCATACCTGTCTGTTCCACCATTCTACTCTATCAGTAGAGATCAGCCGGACAAACACACAAATGGATCGAAACACAAAAATGGGGCTAACCTTTTTTGGTTATGGCATACCTCAGAACCTGGCTATGCTAAGGTAGGCTAATCTTAAAGTACTGATATAACAATTGAGGTATATGAGTCCTGTCAGACAAAAAATGCATTGCTGATATAGTCTTAGGCTGATAGGAAAAGGAAAAGGCTCCAGGATTCTTGTCAGAAACACACTTATAGAAAATATCCTGACCAATGTTTCCTGTATCCTGAAGGTCCATAAACAGCCACTGAACAAGAGGGTATCTAATCTAACTTCTAGTAGAGTTTAGCCCTAGCCCTAATTAAACACACCTAAACTGGTCTTCAGGATCATTAGAAATTTCTAGGCAAGTGGGTTGGAGGTAAACCCTGCAGGAAAGTGGCCCTCCAGAAGCAGGATTAGTCACACCTGTTGTGTAGGTTTATTTGGTCACTTTCACAATGTAGTATGTGTTCACAGAGTAAGGCACACTCCATTTCACAGAAATGATTATTGTTGGGGAAAAACTCTCCTCTCATTAAATGTAATTCTCTCCACTGCATTCTTTCTTACACCACAAGTTGGACTGAAACTCAAGACAACTTAAAAACTGCTACCGCTGTAAAAAACAAAATTTAAAAAACACTGTGTACTCTGAAAGGAGCGGACAAAAAGGCTTGGAGGATGGAAAAAAAGACTAAACTGGAAGCTTGAGAGGAAAAAACATTTTAGAGAGTTTTAAACTTGTTTGGAATTTTTTTAAATTTGAATTTAGTCATATACAAGGAAACTTTGCTGCACAATGAATAACGTTAAATGACTGTGTGGTTTTTCTAAGTGAGTCTTTTGATATCTCTCCTAATTGTGCTATCACTAAAATGTGTCTCTCCTGTTTATCTCTGAATAACATATGTTATGCTAGCTTTGTTTTGACATGCACATTTAACAGCTCAAGTAGACCTGATTCACTGTCACATAAAACAGACTGCTGGTCCTGCACAATTTCTCACTCACTCACATTTTTAACACACACACAATAGACAGACGTTTCACTCTTCCTGTTTGGCCCTGTAAGCGGTGTGGTTTCCTTGGCTCAGATCCTCATTCTTTCTCCTCTGTTTGGAGCTGGCTGGAGGACTAAAGCCAAAGATCAGTTCTCCTGCTCTATGACCCCCATCACCCTTTCACTTTATGGAGAGAGAAGGGGTGTTGGAGAGTCTCTGCTACTGGACATTTCAGAATGACTACTGTGACTATCTATCTATCTATCTATCTATCTATCTATCTATCTATCTATCTATCTATCTATCTATCTATCTATCTATCTACACGTTCTTATCCTAAGAGTGTTGTTCCATCTTTCCCTCTGTGTGATTTTTTTTCCATGTCCACAGAATTTGGTCCATGCCGATAATCTTGGCTCTCTGCCAGCAGCAATATGTGCACGCACACCAGTTACATGAGAAGACATGTGTGCAGCAAAGTAAATTCTGACTCGCTGTATAATCAAACACACGTGAAACACTTGGTGCCTAAGAAACATTCAAAACCAGTCTTCTAAAGTCGCCATCTGAAGCCTCCTTTTCATTGGCTCCTGTCACACAAACTAAGCAGTTCAGGACATCTCTCGATTGTTTAACTGACACAGTCATTACAGTAGAGGAAGGTCTTTGAATCTCATTCGAAAATATAAAAAATAAACTCAAAAATAAACAAATGATGTATCATATGGAAGCAAAATGACACTCAGTTTACACTAAATCACTTTTTTGCAATATTCTAAAAGCTTAGAAAAAAGTACATTCCTGGGCACCCAGAGTTTAAAGACATCCTCAGAGATTCAAGATATCCTTTGACATTACTTCTCTAATGAGTTGTTTAAATATTCACACTTAAATTTATATTTTAAGGCTGTATCTTACCTTAAACATCACAAGTCTGCCATTATGTCCTTTCTTTGCTGGAGTTTAGCCTTCTTCACTTTTCTCCTTCTTCTGAGAGGCTTCAGAGGGGAAGGCAGACAAAAGACATTTGAGCAATGCCAATGTAAAATTCTTGCAAAACATAAGCAGTGTTATTGTGTGTTGAACAGGAGGAGGGTTGTGGGCACTCCAGCCTTTCATGACTCCGCCTCCCACCCAATCAGAGCCACTGGGTGGGAGGCAATCTGCATTATTCCTCCAATCAAAATACAACGGCGAGTTCAACAACTGAGTGGGAGGAGCTTTGTGCATAACTGTATATGAGGGATGTTTCTCAAAACAGGATCCATGTGATGGCAGGGGGCCCAAGTTTAGTAATACAAAACTAGCCCCACATGAAACTGGGTGAAAGAGGACCCTAGTGTAACCCGTCAGAATCTGAGAGCACATGTGGCTAAATATGCCACCCACACACTTTAGGTAATTCAATCCACTGTAACACAGTGCTCACCATCCATTATAATCATGGAAATAGTGCAGGGCTTCTCATGAGTATAGGGCACAGAGTGGCTGAGGCACTCTCAGGACATGCCATTCATTCTTTATCTATCTCCTCTTTCCTCTGGTCTTTTTTTTTTTTATATTATTGGAGATTTTCAGCAACAGCATCAACAAGGCAATGCTTATTGAGTATAGAAATCAGGAAAGGCTGACTACGTTTACAAGAATTTAAAATGCTGAAAAATTCATTCTCTCTTTCTTCCATTTTAGCTCCCCTTGTGAAAAAGAAGCACACTTATATTTAAAAAAGATTACATATTATGAAAATAACACTTTAAAGAGTGCAAATTAAATGTAATGTTTTTGGACAAAATTGTATGTTACATTTAAATGAAAATGTAGCTTTATTATAGTTAAAATTTATATGAAATGCAGTTGAATATAAGAGTGTTTTTAACCCATTTATTTATTTATTTTATAATTACTTCTAAAGTAAACTAAAACATACTTTAAAGCCATTTTATTGAAAATTGTGTCATTTATGTAAATAAACATTTGTTATACTCAGTTGTTACACAGCTTTTAGTACATTTAAAAAAAATATTAACTTTAATATATTGAATAAAACTATACTTTTAACTACAATTAAAATTCGAATTGAGCGTTTTACACGTCACATCAAAATAAATGTACTATAAAGCATGACAAAAGATTATTTTAAAAATTATGATTTAAAATGTAGTTTAAAGCAGAACTTTTAAATGGTCATTATTATAATGTGCTCCTTTTAAAAGTTAAGAAACATAGTCCTAACTGTATTCTCCTTACGTTCATTTAAGCAACACTTATATTTGTATCTGACTGTTTGACTAACATGCGCAGTGGGATATAAAGCAGCCACATGAAAATGCTCTGCTTGCATGTGACACCCACCAAACAGAAAGACTTCAGTCATCTGAGGTGGTCCTGCAAGACTGATGGGAACAAGCATGCATAACTAGACTTCCACAGTTATCAGTGATGAAAGAAACATGCAGGTCCACTTTACTTTGGCTAATGGTCGCCAGCTGCCTTTGCCTGTTTGTCTTTTTCAGTAAACAGTTGCCATTTGTCAGCAACATTATTTAATAGGCTTAACACTGTTAGTGTTTAATGCAAAATCCATGTAAAAAACACACACACACACACACGTTTCTTTTTGTGAAAAGTGGAGACATCCCATAGGCGTAATGGTTTTTATACTGTACAAACTGTATATTCTATGGCCCTACACCAACCCTAACCCTAACACTAACAGGAAACTTTGTGCATTTTTACTTTCTCAAAAAAACTCATTCTGTATGATTTATAAGCGTTTTAAAAAATGGGGACATGGGTTATGTCCTCATAAGTCACCCTCTCCTTGTAATACCTGTGTCATACCCATGTCATTATACAGAGATGTGTCCTGATATGTCACAAAGACAAGAGCACACACACACACACACACACACACACACACACACATATATATATATATATATACCCCCCAAAAAAATTCCCCAATGTCTCTGGCACTTATAGCCCTGGTACTTTGAATCTAAGGGTGAGAAAATACATGCAAAAATATATGCGATATATAAAAATAACATTTTTAGGGACAAATGACAGTTTTCTGAAAATGGGTCCTTTACAGTTTTCAGAAGCTCATTTATGCAAATTCATTTGAATGGAATCAGTTTTAATGGTGTCTAGGAGAGAGTGAACAATATTAGCATATAAAACACTTCACTGCTTATGACTTTAATGCTTATTAGATTAGTTATGTGGGCAGAGGTGGGCAGAGTACCCAAAAACTGTACTCAAGTAAAAGTACTTATTGAAATATTTACTCAAGTAAAAGTAAAAGTACTAGTCTGAATAGTTACTTGAGTAAGAGTAAAAAAGTATCGGATAAAAAATCTACTCAAGTAGTTAGTTACTAGTTACTTTGGGTCATATATACTGAGCCTATTTTTATTAAGATATATAGATAAAATGTATGTAATGTATGTGTGTGTGTATAAATATATACATTTCATCAGCCTTTACTCCAGTCTTCAATGTCACATAATCCTTCAGAAATCATTCCGATATGTTGATTTACTATCAATGATGTTCTTTTTATCATAATCCTAAACAAAATGTCACAGATTCCAAAAAAATATTGAGCATCAAAACTGTTTCCAGAACTGGTAATAAATCAATATATTAGAATTATATTTTGAAAGATCTCTGAAAACTGGAGTAACAGCTGATGAAAATTCGGATTTGCATCATGAAATAAATTATATTTTAAAGTATTAAGTATTATATGTATAAATAACCTCTGACACAGAGAAGAGAGAAAACTCCTCACGTGACCGTTGTGGGTTTGCCTCCAGGAAAATAAATGCACAGTTGTAGAATCCTAAATAAATAAAATAAAATCCCACAAGTTGTTTGATTTTTTATTTACTTATGCCAATGAGTTCTTCATTTATATGGGTATTTTACTTGCTAAAGCCTGAGGGTTAGACGTAATTGGTTGCAATTTTAGATTCCAACTAATGTAGAAGTAACATGTAACAGTGCATTATAGTCTGTGTAAAAATGACTGTCATTTTGGGATGTCAGTTCAATTCTACAATGTTGTACTCAGATATATTTACATTATAGCATTTCTGCATGCTTGTGTTTACAAACAGGTTGAACCATCAGTAATAGAAGAGAAGGCCGTAAATAATGTGCATGGAATTCAATCTGTGTGTAGGCTATTCAGTAAACCAATTCGTAACAAAAACATTAGGAAGCAAATATGGCTCAATCCTTATTATCAATCCTTGTTTATAAAGCATAGATTAGGGATGAACATAAAGATTGATTGCTGGTCCATGAGAAATGATAAATTCAAGCTTTAATCCAAATCTTAAACAACAGACATATGGTAGATGATACACACATTAATGTGTTCACCTACAGCTCTTCAGACACGCATTCCCTGTGCTGGACAGAATCGGAGATGAGGTCAGGTTCGTTGTTTTTTTCACAGTGTCATCCTTATGAATGTTAACCTTTAACTGGAGGTGGTCCAAAGCTTTTTGACTTACGTTTGCTTGAATTCAACAGAACTGATTTCCCAATTTATTATTTTTAGTAGGTCACAAACAAGCGTGCATAAAGTTGTACTATCAGCCCTTTATATAATCATTTGTGTTTTGTTTGGCTCGCTCATTGGCTTTTGAGCCAGCTGAAAAACTTTGACTATGATGAAAAGTTCAGAGGTATTGTCGTCCCAGTCTCTGCTGAAATAGAAGGCAGAGAGAAACAGAACGATCTTTCAGGAAAATAGGAAATAATCTCACTGCCATGTGGCAGTGGACAGCACTATAGTTATAGCTAATGGTTAGTTTTGGTTTTAGTAGGACGCTGGAGAGCTATGAAGTCAGTACTGATGATATTAGCAGCTGTGGCCTAAAGACTCCACACACACACACACACACACACACACACACAGTCTTGGGCAACCTTGGTCTTTCATGATTTTCAAAATCAAAGTAGCTGTCATTGGTAAATATAAAGTTAATTTGTCACAAGTGACCACAGCACATCTAGTGCACGCTTCTCCATAATCTGAAAGGACAAGCTTCCAACTGAATTCCAAAATAATATTAAAATATATAGTGTTGCATCAACTCAAAAAATCCTTTCCTTATTATCATTTAGCTCTTAATTATATGTATCTGCTGAGGCAAGCATTAGTATTATATTGCGCAGATTTAATAATTGTATTCTATTCTAAACTCGCACTAAAAATTGCACGCTGAGTTGGTACAAAGTTTGAATTTGAACTTACTAAAATTTTCTGAATTTGTTGTAGTTAAAAAATTAATGAAGTATGTTCTATATAGGATTATTATGAATTAATTTTAGACTTATCCTACTACATCATAAATCCTCTCATGTGGCCTCATGGGATAAAATCTCCATCAAAGGTGTTTTTAGCCTACTGTTTTTCAAATACTATGAATTCGGACACGCTACTTTTATCATACTATTTTTCGTATATTACGTATTTCATATATTACGTATTCGATTTCAGACGCAGTGCAAGTGTTATGGTGTTTTCAAGTCCTCCTGGGAAGTTTGTATTTGCGAGTCATAATTCGCATATAAGTTACGTTCAAGTCACTTTGGTCCAAGCAAAGATGATGATTTATCTTTTGGCAATTAAACAAATTCTACAAACACACACACACACACACACACAAAGGATGCATTTAAATTTATGAAGGTGCTGATGAATATAGGCTCACTATATTAGGAAATTCTGGAACTGTTTCACCTTTTCCCATTTTGTGGAATGACAATCTGTTATACAGTCAAATCCAAGCCAGCCAAGTATTCAAATTACTGTCTGCCTTATGCACATTTTCATAGTTTGTGGTATACTAACATTATACAAGACTTTTATGGCTGAAAACTGTCCTCCATTTTGTCCAAACAATCTGGGAACCTCAGGTCATTCTCCTAAATCAATACTAGCTCACAAACAGTCACACCAAGTCAAATATGCTCCATCCTGACCTATTTAAAATACTATGAAAGGATTTCTAAATATATATTTAAAATGGTAGGCCACAGAGCCCAACTGTACTGTGTTTTCCCGTAGTACTGTTACTTTTTGCTTAACTTAAAATGTTATTGCCTTACAATTGAGAGTTGACTGAAACTAAAAAGTTGATTTGACAAAAAGATTAAAGTTTTGATAAATCCTGAATATATATATATATATATATATATATATATACAGTACAGACCAAAAGTTTGGACACACCTTCTCATTCAAAGAGTTTTCTTTATTTTCATGACTATGAAAATTGTAGAGTCACACTGAAGGCATCAAGGGCTATTTGACCAAGAAGGAGATTGATGGGGTGCTGCGCCAGATGACCTGGCCTCCACAGTCACCGGACCTGAACCCAATCGAGATGGTTTAGGGGTGAGCTGGACCGCAGACAGAAGGCAAAAGGGCCAACAAGTGCTAAGCATCTCTCGGGGAACTCCTTCAAGACTGTTGGAAGACCATTTCAGGTGACTACCTCTTGAAGCTCATCAAGAGAATGCCAAGAGTGTGCAAAGCAGTAATCAAAGCAAAAGGTGGCTACTTTGAAGAACCTAGAATATGACATATTTTCAGTTGTTTCACACTTTTTTGTTATGTATATAATTCCATATATAATTCCACATGTGTTAATTCTTAGTTTTGATGCCTTCAGTGTGAATCTATCTAATTTTTTTCTTTTTCTTTTTTTTTCACATTGTGAATGCAATGTAAGTTGCTTTGGACAAAAGTTTCTGCCAAATGCATAAATATACATGTTCTGGAAAACTGCTTATTAATATTTGAAAAACAATCACCAAATCAAGAGCCATGATGTGCAATGGAGGTCAAGGTCTTTTAACATATTAAATTATTTAAACTTTTCATAATAAGACAAATTTAGTTCAGATTATAAAATATCATGGGGTCTACTTTAATAATAAAACTTTAATAATATTTATGCATTATAAAATTAATGCTATTTATAAAAAATACTTTAAAATAAATACTAAAACATTTGATTAAAAAACATACTTAATATTTGTAACATTTCAGTGAAAGCATTTTTTTTTAAAGTTCAAGTATTTAAATATGAGGAAAATATACATTTTATTTCATGGTTACACCACACGAGAGTCATTAATCTGAACAGAGTAATAAAAAGTTAAATCCAAGAATGCATTTATGAACTGAAGATTTTTTTCTTTATCATGGTCAGTCTTATTGGTCATTTAACCATAATCTTCACAGATCCTTTTGACACAGATCCAAAAACTGTATGTTGCATGATATTGTTAGCTGTAAATATAGCTGAAATGTTGTGGTTTTTGAGTGCTGGGATTCATAAAAGTCTATATCAGGTCACCATCAACCTGCTTAATGATTAACAGGAGGAGGCCTGTGAACGACCCACAAAACTGTGTGGTTCTCACTGTGAGGATCATAGCACACTTAGTCTAAAGAAGCAACCATGAATCTACTTGTGCTGTTGTTCCTTCTGGCATCAACTCATTCCTTCCCTACAGAACCCACCTTTCCTGAACATCAGACCGAGAGCCGCTTTCGCTTTGCTGCTCTGGATGAAGTTCGGCTTTTGGCGAACGGCCTCCTACAGCTGGGCCAAAGCCTGAGGGACTTTGTGCAGAATACCAAGAGTCAAATCAAGGATATTTTACAAAAGCTCAATATCTTTGACAAATCCGTCTACCAACTTTCTGTGCTGGCCAGTGAGATCAAGGAGGAGGAGGAGGAACTGAAGAAGACCACCGTGATCTTAAAGGCAAATAATGAAGAAAAAAAGGGTCTGTCACTGGAGATCAACTCCAAAGTGGAAGATATCATAAAAGAGAGGAAGCATCTGAGGAGGCAGGTGGGCGGCTTGGAGGAGAAGTTAAGCGGCCTGTCCCTCGACTGAAAAGGTGGCTCAAATCTCCACACTCAAGGTCAGGCAAGATCGGAAACTTTTCGGATGTCTTGGATAGAAACAGGAAATCCTTTATGAATATTCTCAAATGTAATTAAGCAAGATGATTTATATGTAGGTCATTTATTCACATTCCAAGGTTTTTCAGTTCATGATAGTGAGTTGAACTGAATTAGTCACGTGTTGGCCACATGATGAATTGGAATTTGAAGAGGCAGGGAAGACTTCAACAATTTCTGCAATTCAACAAAAACACAAGAGAGGATTTTCTTTAGTTCAAGTTTTATAAAAACATCCATATCTACAACAGGATATTTAAAAAATGTTTATTTACATAATGAATTTTTATAATTTTTGTTAAACATCTGGATGAAAATCTTTCTCTAAACTAAGGTAAGCAGTGTCAAATTAGTACAGCCATCAAAACTTATTTTACATTTCCTGTTTATTTTCCTCCACATTGCTTTAAGCTATATATATTTAAAAAAATTGTATTGAAAAAATCTATTGATTATTAGTTCTTGTAAGTAATCTATTGATTACTCAGTTTTAAAGAATTCAGTTTTGAAAAGTGGGATGGTAAAAAGTCCAATAATATAATAAATATAAATATTCAATAAAGACATAAATATTCAACAATGAAAGATATTCCCAAAGATATAACCAAGTTTTAATTGAATTAGAGCCTTATAGGAAATGTGTTTTCTTCTTCCCATGGTCCAAATAATAATTTATATAGTGAAATGTATATAAATTATGAATATCTAAATATTTTAGTATTGGCATTTACATTAGATTTATGCATTTGGGTTAAATTTGTAAACATAAAAAGGTACTGGTAATTTTTCTGCCAGTAGCATTTTCCATTAACCCTAAAACTCAGTGCAATGCATAATTCCTTTATATTACAATGGTATATTGGACAATGCCTTTTATCATTCATAAATTAATTCATTCCATCTGAATTCTACTTCATTATTTGATTTAATTTTAATTTATTTACTCATTTTAATTTTCCATTTTAATCCCATCTCTTTGTTTGATTTTCTTTTAATTTCTTAATTTGATTTCCCATTTTAATAATACTTCCTTATTTGATTTAATTTCTTAATTCGGTTTTCTTTTTTTCTTTTTCTTTTAGATCCTACTTGTTTTAAATTTGATTTGCAATCTCCTGATTGGCACCTCAGTCTCATTTCAGTTATGTACAGCATATTGTTTAACTCTTTCAATTCACAATTATGTTTGACAAAAGACCCCAAGAAAGCAGGGAAAACATCTGGGAGTCTAGCAGATGTGATCTCTGATTGTCTATGCCGTGCTCCGGTTTTGTTGTTGTTGTCTATTAGGAAATAATCCTGACCTAAGAAAAGAGCATCACTGATCTGCTGAAGGCTGTGAGGGACCAGAGCGAGCAGCTCAACAACCAAAGGACCAAAATCAAGGGCCTGGAAAATAAAGTACAGTATTAAAATACCAGGATGAAACTCGGACAGATCAAACTCAATCTGACATAATGACATCATTATCACATGGCGCAGGTGATTGGTTTCTTTCACATCAGTAGCCAGTAAACTCGCTGCTCAAAATTCAAATGCTGCGCAAGTGCTTGCTGTAGCAGCTGCAGCATGCTTTTGAAACCCTCCACCTCCCCCAGCTCCACCTGTATGACCTGCTATGAGGTGATCCATGTGTGCTATATGGTGGTTGTTTTACATAAGATATATATGCAGCAGCAGGATTTCTTAAATGCGCACAGCAGCATGTCTGTGGATGTTTTGGCAATACCAATCTTAGCACATGCTCTGCTGCAGCAGCAGTGTAGCAGATTTATTCCACCCATTACACATTAACATTGCCATGTATATTACCATGCTAAACTCTTTAAAATCACCTGGCTTGTTGATAAGCATAGTGTTACTTAGTTAAGTGATGGGACTTTGCAACTGCAGACATTAAAATTAACTAAAATACCCCATAGGCCTGCAGTGAAAAATGAACCTGAGCCAGAGACTGTGTGGGATTTGGAAACCTCCTTATGAATTTTTTGGAGTAATTTTAAGTGTGTTTCTAAGTTGTCAATTTCCACCTAGTTCAACTCTGCACATATCCAGGAAACGGGTGAATATTTGGACAGGAATCCCCAAAGCAACAGCCTCTCAGGATATCTACCATACTTCACGTCTGATTAGAGCTTCTCAAGCGGTATGTGATGCAGGACTGGTTTGCTTTTAAAAATGTTATTGCATTTGTTCAATTGTAGACCCAGATATCAGGTTGTGTTTTAGATCTTCCAAAAGACTGCGGCGAGGTGATATTGTCCTCTGTCATCCACATAGGGAGTGTTCACTGTCATTCAGCACAGACATGACGGCTCGGTGGACTTCAACCAGTCCTGGGAGAAGTATGAGGATGGATTTGGGGACTTCAGCAGTGAGTTAAATCAAGAATGTTGTGCTCATAAACTGAATGTGTTTAGTCTGTGATTATAGAGTGGAGCACAATGAAGTGCTCTGTTTTTGGTGTTGAGAAGTCTGAATCTTAACGCCCTACATTTAGTATCTTTTTACTACATAATTTCAAAGTGTGTCCATTTCCTCTTTTATAATGTTGCCTTCCTTGTCCCAATATTTTCTCAAGAGAAGATAGTATCTGGTCACGAATGTGGTTACAGCCTTGTGTCAGAGTAAGCTACTTGGAATTCATATACTTAAGTTCTGGTCGTAATGCAAAAACAATAGTTTCTGTGTTCCCTGCAGTTAATATTAAAGATTCAAAAATATTTTACTTTTAAAATTTAATGAAATTTACATTTAAAATAAGTAGTTGAAGGTCAGCGAAAATAAGATAAACAAGAATTTACCCTTAACTAGTGGTAAAATAAATAAATAATAATAATACTAAATTAATAAATAAATATACAACAATAACAATAATAAAAACAAAAACTTTAAAACTTAAAAAAAAAAATCTGTACTTTTAAAGGTCAGTGAAAATAAGCTAAACAAGCATTTATCTACTGAAACTAATTGTACAAAAAATGATAATTAAAAAAAAGTTCTCCAATAATCTTTTCTTACAAAAATCATTCTTACAGTCTATTAAAAACATCAACAATATAACAACAAATAATCAGAAATACTGCTAATTATATTATACCGTGCACCTGTACATTATGATATTGGACTGCCATAGTAATTAAGTGTAAAATTAAGTGTTTTATAATACTATACAGAGAGCTGGATGTCTCAGATGTCTGTGTTTTGTAGGTGAGTTCTGGCTGGGGCTAAAGAAGATCTATGCTGTTGCCCATCAGGGTCACTCGCTCCTGCATGTCCAGATTGAGGACTGGAGGAAGGAGAAGCATTTCACGCTTTATCAGTATATCCTGGAGGACGCGGCCTTCAACTACACCATCCATCTGAAGCTGCAGACCAATGAATCCAGCTCTGCTCTGGATGAACACACTGGCTTCAGGTTCTCCACTAAAGACCACAATGATGGACACCGTGATCCAAACTGTGCTCAGGACTACACAGGTACATACGATTATAAGCAGACCTTTTCATTGTGTTTTTGTGCAAAACTACTACAACCCGAATTCCGGAAAAGTTGGGACGTTTTTTAAATTTTAATAAAATGAAAACTAAAAGACTTTCAAATCACATGAGCCAATATTTTATTCACAATAGAACATAGATAATATAGCAAATGTTTAAACTGAAAAAGTTTACAATTTTATGCACAAAATGAGCTCATTTCAATTTTGATTTCTGCTACAGGTCTCAAAATAGTTGGGACGGGGCATGTTTACCATGGTGTAGCATCTCCTTTTCTTTTCAAAACAGTTTGAAGACGTCTGGGCATTGAGGCTATGAGTTGCTGGAGTTTTGCTGTTGGAATTTGGTCCCATTCTTGCCTTATATAGATTTCCAGCTGCTGAAGAGTTCGTGGTCGTCTTTGACGTATTTTTCGTTTAATGATGCGCCAAATGTTCTCTATAGGTGAAAGATCTGGACTGCAGGCAGGCCAGGTTAGCACCCGGACTCTTCTACGACGAAGCCATGCTGTTGTTATAGCTGTAGTATGTGGTTTTGCATTGTCCTGCTGAAATAAACAAGGCCTTCCCTGAAATAGATGTTGTTTGGAGGGAAGCATATGTTGCTCTAAAACCTTTATATACCTTTCAGCATTCACAGAGCCTTCCAAAACATGCAAGCTGCCCATACCGTATGCACTTATGCACCCCCATACCATCAGAGATGCTGGCTTTTGAACTGAACGCTGATAACATGCTGGAAGGTCTCCCTCCTCTTTAGCCCGGAGGACACGGCGTCCGTGATTTCCAACAAGAATGTCAAATTTGGACTCGTCTGACCATAAAACACTATTCCACTTTGAAATAGTCCATTTTAAATGAGCCTTGGCCCACAGGACACGACAGCGCTTCTGGACCATGTTCACATATGGCTTCCTTTTTGCATGATAGAGCTTTAGTTGGCATCTGCTGATGGCACGGCGGATTGTGTTTACCGACAGTGGTTTCTGAAAGTATTCCTGGGCCCATTTAGTAATGTCATTGACACAATCATGCCGATGAGTGATGCAGTGTCGTCTGAGAGCCCGAAGACCACGGGCATCCAATAAAGGTCTCCGGCCTTGTCCCTTATGCACAGAGATTTCTCCAGTTTCTCTGAATCTTTTGATGATGTTATGCACTGTAGATGATGAGATTTGCAAAGCCTTTGCAATTTGACGTTGAGGAACATTGTTTTTAAAGTTTTCCACAATTTTTTTACGCAGTCTTTCACAGATTGGAGAGCCTCTGCCCATCTTTACTTCTGAGAGACTCTGCTTCTCTAAGACAAAGCTTTTATAGCTAATCATGTTACAGACCTGATATCAATTAACTTAATTAATCACTAGATGTTCTCCCAGCTGAATCTTTTCAAAACTGCTTGCTTTTTTAGCCATTTGTTGCCCCCGTGCCAACTTTTTTGAGACCTGTAGCAGGCATTAAATTTTAAATGAGCCAATTAAGTGGATAAAAGTGTAAATTTCTCAGTTTAAACATTTGCTACGTTATCTTATGTTCTATTGTGAATAAAATATTGGCTCATGTGATTTGAAATTCCTTTAGTTTTCATTTTATTAAAATTAAAAAAACGTCCCAACTTTTCCGGAATTCGGGTTGTAAATCAAGTAGCAACTTTGTTGTACTTTTTGAGGTAATCCCAGAGATTTTGAATAATAATGTGCTTGGAAGTTGCAAACTAAATTAGTTTTTTTCTTGGCGACTGCTGCTGTTTCCTTTAGGTGGGTGGTGGTTTAGCATTTGTGGTGACTTTAACGTGAATGGCAAGTGTATTCAGAGCAGACCTTGTAAAAAGGGAACCCACTGGAAACCTGGCAGGGGAACCACCAGCTTCAAGGCCTCGAAAATCTCCATTAGTCATCTCTCAAAGCCACAAACCCCTTAATATCAACAGTACAGTATGTGCAGAAGCACATACGATTGCATTCATGCTGAGCAATTGCATCTTGGTTTTTTACAAAGTAACCATTTAATGGACATGTAAAAGTTGAGTGTGAGGTGTGAACCTATATAATTGTGACGCAGTAAAAAAAGTAAAAATGGGACATTTACACTGTGATTAGTCCAGTGAGCTCAACGTGATTCAGTTTCTCCATGAGCACAGTCATCTTAATTACATTGTTATGAGTCCAACCAGGAAACCTCTAATTTACCTTCTGAGAGCCACTTTCAGCCATGTGTTTAAATGAGTCACAGTGACCTCAACATGTCATGTGTACAGTTGTACAGCTTTTGCTTTTCTTGCACTACTTAAAATAGATACATTGTTATTCATTATTTTGTCAACATTAAATTCTAAATTCTATTTCATTTAAACATGTATTTAAAATGATCAGATGGCTTATCCTTTGCTGAATTTCTAACATCTTATGTAATAAATGGTCAAAAAATAGCCATAAAATCAGAGGAATGTTCAGTGGAACGTAGCAAAAGAGAGAGAGCTATAGCAATGATGTTCATATGCAGCATCGCCCTCTGTTGAGCACTGCCTATAATTGCAGTTGTTTTCAATTAAAGTTCAGTACAACAGTACATAGGCTACAGTAGAGCTGTGTTAACTCTTCATGCAAATTGGTGCCATTCGGGCAAAAGAAATATTAACAAAATGATAAATGTTTTATTATTTAAAAATAAAAAAAGGAAATCATATTTTCCTGAGGCTTTCCTTTTCCTCATGTACCAAGGCTGTAATTGTCATACACACACCACAGAGAGCTGTGCATGTGCCAAAAACACACTTTTTTTCCTTTCTTTTTTTTCTGTAAATTTGATCTTTATTATTGTATCCTATAACATAGCTAATATGTGTAAATACAATGAATATTTATCACTATAATAAAAACCTACTTCTGTTTTAACCATGTGACTAAACATACATAATTGTTTGTTGTGTATATTCTCTAGCTTGTATATCATTGTGGTATAAGTTGTGTTGAGCAGTGTTGTTTAGTGCAAGCACTCAGTGAAATGTGTGACTTGTCAGACTTCCAAAAAGTACCCGTTTAACAGGAGTTTCTGCCCAGTTGTTTGGTGTTTTATACGGCGGCCGAGACAGCTCAACACACTGCAACTTTTACTTAAGAAAACACATGCAAATTGAAAAAACCTCAGCAAATAAAGAAAACATCTTCATTAGTTTGACAACACAAGTGTTGCAAATCATCACAACACATGCATAAACGAATGCGCTGCAAATCATCACAACACATGCATATAACGAAACACGCTGCAAATCATCACAACACATGCATATAACGAAATGCACTGAAAATCATCACAACACCTGCATATAACGAAACGATCTGCAAATCATCACAACACCTGCATATAACGAAACGCGCTGCAAATCATCACAACACATGCATATAACGAAACGATCTGCAAATCATCACAACACCTGCATATAACGAAACGCGCTGCAAATCATCACAACACATGCATATAACGAAACGATCTGCAAATCATCACAACACCTGCATATAACGAAACGCGCTGCAAATCATCACAACACATGCATATAACAAAACGATCTGCAAATCATCACAACACCTGCATATAACGAAACGCGCTGCAAATCATCACAAGACATGCATAAACGAAACGCGCTGCAAATTATCACAACACCTGCATATAACGAAACGCACTGCAAATCCTTCACAACACATGCATACAACGAAACGCACTGCAAATCATCACAACACATGCATATAACGAAACCCGCTGCAAATCATCACAAGACATGCATAAATGAAACGCGCTGCAAATTATCACAACACCTGCATATAACGAAATGCGCTGCAAATCACAGAGGTGGAAAGTAACGAATTACATTTACTCGCGTTACTGTAATTGAGTAGCTTTTTTGTGTACTAATACTTTTTAAAGTAATTTTTTAAATCTGTAATTTTACTTTTACTTAAGTATATTTTGTTTGAAGTATTGTACTTCGCTACATTTTAAAACACATTAATTACTGAGTAAAAAATAAATAAATAAATAAATAAATCGCTCCCTGGAAACTTCGGCAGTAAATAATGGGCAGGAGGGCAAACTGGCGCTAAAATCACAAGAAAGATGCAGACGGTCAAAACAGGCGTTAGTTGTGCAGACACCGCTGAAAACGAAACCCCGTCATATTCTGAAGTTGAACTCGAAGGAAATGAAGTGAACCCCTGGCCATATGCAGGGGCGGACTGGCCATCTGGAGCACCGGGACTTTTCCCGGTGGGCCGCTAGCCAATGTGGGCCGGCCCACCCGGTACACAAATATATATATATATATATTTTTTTTTTTTAATTGACGGAAATCATAATATTACATCTCTTTTCTACGCAAATGGATGAGTGAGTCGATCGCGCAGCCAACAAGCGCGTTTTCGTCTAATTTATAGAGATACAGATTCATCTGGTACAACGAATTTCTCTGAGCAGCAGGCCACTGTATACGTTCACTTAAAACATAACCGACTGTGTTTACGAGAATAGCCTACTTGCAGAGACAATTATTTTGAAATAATTGTGTGTGTATTTGTTCATTCAGAAGTTAGGATACCCAAAAGATGAATTAATTCTTTGTACGCGCATTGTCTGAAATGCTGCTCACAGCGCGTGCTTTGAACGAGTGCGCGCAAGCTTCGAACGCGCGCCAATTGTTTAAAAAAGTTGAATCAGCAAGATTTAGAAACAAGTGAAAACGATCAACTACGATACATTTCACCCCTCCAAGCGAGTGAACAACGCAAATTTTAAATCACTATTCACGATAGCCCGTCGGGAAGAGCAGTGATACATTTTGGAGCCCGACTGCAAAACACAATAGCCCCTGGACGTCGGGCTAGCGATTTTGCGAGCCCTGCACCTCAGATCTATCCAGTTTGTGAACCACTGGTTTCCACAATGTTTTTGTTAAACAAAATAAATGATTATTTTAAAAGATTTACTCAAGAGAATAATCTGTTCACGAATCGGATCATGAACTTATATTACCGCATATTCATGCATCTGTTAATTGCAGTGTTGGGAAGGTTACTTTGGAAATGTAATAGGTTACAGATTACAAGTTACCCTATTTAAAATGTAATAGTAGTGTAACTTTTTCAATTACTTTATTAAAGTAATGTAACTAATTACTTTTGATTACTTTTTGATTACTTTTCAAAATCTCCAATAAATGTTTATTTGCAACTGTTAATCATCTTCAAACATTTACACCATTCAGGTTTAACCTTACAGCAGTGCTCAATACTGTCAGACTTTTACAATCCTTCATCACTTGAATTAAGATGATCAAATTTGAACACATGTCTGCATGTCTGCTTCATTAATTTCCACATGGGGCGGACCGGTATAAAATTTCAGACCGGGAAATCTCAAACTCATACAAACAAATTCATGGACAACACTATTTTTTGTATGGACCTGATATAAAAAAAGATTTAAATCTTTAGTTTGGGGACATGCAAAATAATTAAAAGTTCTCTCCTGAACTTCACCTTCACTTCATTTCTTTTTTCTTTTCAGTCTCTTTATTTTGCCCTGTTATCCATCTACCTCATGACTTTAACACTCAAGATTTAACAAAACTATACTTTCTAAATTGCCTACATGTCAAATTGAGTGCATCACTACAATATAAAATCCTAATACTGAACATGAGTCATGTTTTTCCCTCACAAAGATTAACTGCTTTTATTACGTAAAAGTACAGTAACCATGTTTTTTTTAATTATTATTATTGCAAATGGATTACCATTTGTATTTATTTTTAAATAAATAAATATGTACATTTGTGGCATGGTTTAACAACAGTAACCTTTGTCTCTGAATTTATAGCAAATATTAACACTTTGCATATGCTTTGATTCAAGTGTACTTTTGATATATTTGTCCAAAATGTGGCATATTCCGTCCGTGTTAGGCAATAGCAATCCCGTTTTTATGACTGGATTCTAACCAGACTATGTTTCTGCATCGCGGAAATTATAGGGCCGTACGTCTCAGAATAGTCCGTTCAATTTGGGAAAGAAATCAATTACATCTGTATGTGGATGTATGTAAATATTCAAATGTAATCCCCACTGTAATCTTTAAAATTTTCAGAAGTAACTAATTTAATTACTCATTTTTTCTTAGTAACTGTAACTGATTACAGTTACATTTATTTTGTAATTAAATTACGTAATTAAGTTACATGTAACTAGTTACTCCCCAACACTGGTTAACTGAATGCAAAGTGTGAGTTCTAGGAGAATGTTTGTCTCGTGATGAACATGTATCGCTCACTAGGAGTCGCTAAATGAACAGCTGCAGCACGCAGGTTATCTTCTTTTTTTTTTTTCAATGGAGGATCAGTTGCCCTATTGGTTAAAATCCCCAAACAGTATACTTAAATATCAAATAAATAAATTACATCAAAACAGGGGCGTTTGCGTTTTGATGTGGTGGGCTGCTGTGGGCCAGAAAGTCCAGGGCCACTTTTTGGTCCCAGTCCGCCCCTGGCCATATGTATGCTCTATTATGCAGTGTAAGCTGTACTTGCCTAGGAAGACCAAACTAGCAGCTTATAAAATCTCGACAAGACATCAACCCTTCGCAAGAATGTAGAGGTAAGCTAAATAATTGCATCGGTGCATTGGTGGTTAAAATGAAGCTTTGACATTTTAGCATGAGGTTTTGCACAAATTAGCCAAAAAGACCGTGGTGAGGAGTGTGCTATTTTTGTTTTAATGATGTGCGCGCGCATTTATAGTGCGTTCTTTCACTGTGATTCAGTCTCCTAAAATGCATTTAGAATGATCACAAAATTGAAGATATAGGGGCAGAAAATTCACATATTTATATAATTTCATATATTAAATCAAAATCACACAAAGAATGCCATCTTTTCCTCCAAAAATCATCATGAATATATACATATATATAACAGTTCAGTAAACAAGTTAATTAAGAGACTTGCGTTTTAGACACCATATTGCCTTTTTTAGCTCTATTTCTACAACAGAAAATAATTCCAAACACAGCCACCAAAGCACAGTTTTGCATCTCTGAGCAACATGACAGTGTTTCGTTTCTGAATGAATCAACCGTTTAAATGATTCGGTTCAATCGCAATGACTCACTTATTAACAGTGACTTGCTGACACATACTGGCCATTTTAATTTCACATTTAAAGTATCTTTTGATTTTTTTAAATAATTAATTTCTTATCATTTCAAATGAGTATTCAACATTTTATGTCTTGTATATCAAAACATTATTCATGCATTTGTAACTGCAGGTTAAATGCATTCTTGTCCTGCACTAAACAGTGTAATACATCTAAATGCCACTTCCAATGAATCTTCTGCATTTCCTCTGCATTAAAAGATGAGTTTGTTGATACTGATTTGCCTGGTAACAGCCCAAATGTTTTATTATTCTAAATAACTGATTCCTTTAATTAAAAACAACTAGTTTGAGATTAATAGACCTATCACAGGGGTGTCAAACTCAGTTCCTGGAGGGCCATAGCCCTGCAGAGTTTAGTTCTAACCCTGCTCCAGCACACATATGTAGTTTTCATATAAACCTAAATGATTAGATTAGCTGGATCAGGTGTGTTTAATTAGGGTTATATCTAAACTGTGCAGGACTGTGGCCCTCCAGGAACTGAGTTTGACACCCTTGGCCTGTCCCATTTTGACTCCCTCCCACTGTTAAAATGTAACTAAGTAATTTTTACTCTGAGTAAATTTTAAATGAGCTACTTTTTACTTTTACTTGAGTAGATTTTTAGACTGGTACTTTTACTTGTACTTAAGTAAAATTTCATTAATGTAATGGTACTTTTACTTGAGTAGAATATTTTTGTACTCTTTCCACCTCTGGCAAATCATTACAACACATGCATAAACGAAACGCGATGCAAATCATCACAACACATGCATTAACGAAACGGGCTGCAAATCATCACAAAACATGCATATAACGAAACGCGCTGCAAATCATCACAACACATGCATATAACGAAACGGGCTGCAAATCATCACAACACATGCATATAACGAAACGCGCTGCAAATCATCACAACACATGCATATAACGAAACGGGCTGCAAATCATCACAAAACATGCATATAACGAAACGGGCTGCAAATCATCACAACACATGCATATAACGAAACGCGCTGCAAATCCTTCACAACACATGCATATAACGAAACGCGTTGCAAATCCTTCACAAAACATGCATATAATGAAACGCGCTGCAAATCATCACAACACATGCATATAACTAAACGCGCTGCAAATCACAACACATGCATATAACGAAACGGGCTGCAAATCCTTCACAACACATGCATATAACGAAACGCGCTGCAAATCATCACAACACATGCATACAACGAAACGCACTGCAAATCATCACAACACATGCATATAATGAAACGCGCTGCAAATCATCACAACACATGCATATAACGAAACGCGCTGCAAATCATCACAAAACATGCATATAATGAAACGCGCTGCAAATCATCACAACACATGCATATAACGAAACGCACTGCAAATCATCACAACACATGCATATAACTAAACGCGCTGCAAATCATCACAACACATGCATATAACGAAACGCACTGCAAATCATCACAACACATGCATATAACTAAACGCGCTGCAAATCATCACAACATATGGAAGGCCAAGAGGGTCAAATTCACGTGAATTTTAACGCGTCAACAACACGTTAAATACGTGTATTTCACGCGTAAACAACATGTATTTAACGCGTTAAATACGTGTTGTTTACATGTTAAAAATCAGCGCGTATTTCACGTGTTAAATACACGTTAAATACACGTGAAATACACGTGAAGTACACGTTAAAAATCAGTTTGAACGGGTCAATGTCATTGGCTGCTGAGGACTTGGGTCAAACCACTTCTGTGAGCTTAGAGGGGTGTACCATTCATAGACAGGCAACCACCATTTAACATGCTATAGATCAGCTTATTCAGCCTTATTATTTAGTCTTTTTTTCTTTTCTTTTTTTATATAGCCTATAGAAATAATATATTTAAGTTTCAGTTATATGAAAAATTTATTTTTTACCACTCATGCCTTTTTGTAAATAAAAACATTAGTGGATATTTTAGCTTTAATAGTGGTCACTCTTAAAGGGTTAGAAGTAAAGCAACAAATCTGTTTTATGGATGGTAACTGTAAAGTTATTACTGAAATATAATTAGTAATTAGTTACACTACTAGTTAATGCAAAAGTAATATAATTAAAATAACTAAATTACTAGTAACTAAAAAAACTATATATATTTGGACATTCTCCTGCTGAGAAATAACTGATAAAAATGTAAGAAAAAATTTAGTGTTCAAGAGAAAATATTTATATCCGTCTTATTTGATATTCAATATCTCAGGACATAAATAAGGTTAGTTAAAGTGTATCTGTTTCAAATGTTTTGGTGATAGTATAAGACTTAAGTTAGCATCAAGCATTAACATTTGTGTGGGGGAAATAGTTACAATGGAGGTAAGTAATCAATTCAGGTTTAAGATATAAACCATTGAAATCAATATCTGTCTTTAGAAAACAATCATCTTAGTAATCAACAGCTTTTATTGTGCTTACATTTACAGCTATCGCCAGCAGGTGGCACTTATTGAAACCTCTTTTTGTTCTGTGATTATGCACTCATCAGACAATCAGTAATTAGGTACACAGGTGATGTTATAAGACATAAGCATTTAAGACTTTCAGGATTAAAATGAGAGCTTGTACAAGGGTCAGGACAACAGAAGTATTCTACTGCTACCACCATACCACCGTGAGCCCCCCCAACCCCCCATCGCATCATTATTACTAATCATATTTTTCAAACTGCTGAATTAAAATCAAGAAAAAATAGATATCATTTGAAAGCTTAGAGTCTGAGCATTACAATGCATATAGCACGTTGATCAACTCCAAAATATTGCCAAGTTATTTGCTGAGAAAAATAATAATAATCATTTTGCCGTGTACTCTAATATTTATAAAAATATCACACAACTTGGATATTCATGTGTCATATGTCATCTGAAAGGTCTCATGAAGTAGAATAAAACGACAGGGTTCTTGGCTAATTTTTTGCACTTGTTACACTAGTGCAACTAACTTTTTTCTTACAAGTCCACTTTTTTTAAAATCGCTGTCCATATAAACAATATTGACTTGTAGCCTAAAAGATTAACTAACAATCTGGTCAACATAATGTTCTTTATTTGAAGCATAATTCTACAAGAAAGGTAACTTACTGAAAAAGTTTTGGTGCTTAAAGTGTTTCACTGAGGTGAAATTTAAACTTAAAACATCTCAAGATATAAGAAATAAAAAGAAAATCTAAATTAAGGGTTCTAAGGGCTTCAAACTGAACATCTCATGGCTCAATGTCTTATGGACTATCCTCCACTGCAGTCACATGCCCCTTGTATGGCCAACTCCTGTAGTTTGGTCTTCTTGATCTTTGGCCTTGGCTTATCCAGCTGGCCACACTCTCTCTAGCATCAAAATCTTCCAGACTTGGCCCTCTACACTGATTCTTATCAGATCTTCACTGTGTCTGAAAAAATGGGACAAATCAGACAAACCTGTCTGATTTGAACTGGTGAACAGTCCCTGAACAGCTTATTGGATCAGCTATTAAAATAGTTCAGTTTTGTATGTAATAGCAAAGTGATTATATTTTGTTAATATAATATATTTTATTAAGTTAAGTTAGAAAAGCCTTTGGAGCATTTTATGTTTGTTAAATATAAGTTTAAGGTTTTTTTAAGTAACGACCAAGCTGCCAGTGGCAGACAGTGAGCCTATGTTTGATCAATTTAGCCTTCTCAAATCATCACGACTTACCTAAAATAAAATCTATAGATATAAAACAGTTGAAGCATATGACAATGTTTAAACATTAGACCCAGATAAATGTAAGCTATATCCAATAGTTTGTGCAGAGAAGCTTCAGGACAGGGAGACGCCAGCGTGATCACTTGCATTTTTTTCCGTGGATATGCCTCATTTTTGCTCATAAAGGTAAGTCTAATACATTATTCGTAACTGCACACACAATATCAACAAAAAAGTTGCTCGTTCTGCCGTGTTGTCTTTAATAGGAGTACAAAAATTAACCGAAACTCAGTGAAAACATTTTTTCAGTTTTTGTTTTTGATTTGTTTTATTTCGTTAAGTAGTTATTTAAAGCTTGTATGTATATATGTATATACATACAAGCTTTAAATAACTACTTAACGAAATAAAACAAATCAAAAACAAAAACTCTTTCATTATAATCATAACCCATAAATATGTACTTATCTCTAAAAGCGCTTCTAATGAGGAGATGACGAGTCGGGATTGCAACTTCATCCTTGTGACACAGATTCAGAAAACACTAGTTTATTAGTAAATAATTAAAATACCTTCTTCTTAAGTCTATTATTTGAACGCAGAACTGTTCAGCTGCGCTGCTGCGGGACACAAAACACCGTCGAGCCACTCTTTACAGTCGTGGCATCACGGTCTCTTGTTGTTTCCTGTAAGCAAGTTTTTTTTTTCATCGCTAATTGATGAATGTCTAAAATATTAAAGTAATAAGAAGTCTAAACAGACTGGAGGCCCGGCCCACATCTGAACAATCGAAGCCTGGCTCGAGGGGGTAAAAAGCCCGTCGGGTTCAGGCTAAAATGCAGGATTCTAGTGTCTGTTGTTGAACCACAGGGAGACCTTCAGAGTCGCAGAGACTTTTTTCCCCTTGAATGGCTCGTTGCACCGGTGCGACCTCAGAGTTTTTTTAGTCGCACCACTGAGAAATTTTTTGAGGCTTTGAATAAACTGGAGCAAGTTTTGTACAAGTCAACCCCAGACCCATATAATAATAATAATAGGCCTATTGATGTCACCGTTTTACTTGTAACTTCATAAAACAAGATTTCAGTGTAAAATTATGCACCAGAATTTTATAGTAGCCTAGATTCTCCTGATTAAAAGAGCCCAAAACTATCTGTCAAATCTGTCATTTATATCTAAAGATTTATAACACACATAAAACTTCACAGAGAGCATGTAGTTTAGCCAAAAATCTATGGTAGCTGTCATGTAAGCTTTTCACTCATAACTTCATGGAAAAAGCATATATCATAAAAAAGATACGTCACTATTTGCAGATTAAAAACTGTCGAAACTCACCATAAAACATCATTTAGATCTAAATATATGTTTCATAAAGCTATAAAACATAGAAAAAAATTAGGTAATGTATCTTAGCAAAAAAAAAAAAAAAATCAGAGGTTTCAGTCCCGTGCCGCTTTACCTCTTAACTTCACCAAACATGCATAGATCCTTTGATCAGATCGAAAGATTTCGTTCTTAGAGCTGTGACACATGAAAGCAGACTGGCGCACTGAGGCTGCAAAGAAAAACAGCTCGATACTTCACGTTTTCTTTTCATTCATAGCTTCAAGAATCATGCATAGATCATTATTTTCAGAAAATTGTCCCAATTAAAATGAGCCCAGAGATACTGTAATCCATGGATGAGATCCAAATATATTACTCATATTGCTATAACACATAAAACCCAACAGGCACAGCACAACAAATAACTTTAGTTTCACTTTGTGCTTTTATTAATAACTTCATGAAACATTCATATATCATGCAAAATCATACGTCATTTTTTTTCAGAAAATTCTCCAGATTAAAAGGAGCTCAAATTCATCGTAATTTGTTCACTTGATCTAAATATATTACTTACGATATTATCACACACATGAAACCATTCAATTGAGAAAAAAAAACAGGTTACGTTTCCATTCATAACTTCATGAAACATGCATAGCTCATGGAAAATGTAAATTTCTTTAGATTAAAATGAGCCCAATTATACAATAATCTGTCATTTAGATTTGAAAATATTCGTCATTGAATTTTAACAACAACAAAAAACTCCAAATGCGCACATGCTGCAATATTTTCATGGTTTTACCTTTATAACTTCATGATCATGAAACATGCTCTGATTGTGAAAAATGACATATCATTATTTACAGCAGATTCCAGTCCAAAATAAAAACAATCCATTACAATCTTTCATATGTATGTCATGGATCAGTTGGAGAACTCTATTAAACTTTTGACAGAACATAGTGTTACAACCCCTTGGCTCAAGGAGGAGCAACATGAATGGAGAGTCCATACAACATAATCAAATTTGCACAAATATGTATTTTAATCGGAAAACAGACATAACTACATTAAGGTAAAACATAAAAAATATAAAGATTCAAAAACACAACATGAAGCCTTGGACTGGAGAGCGTGAGAAAGTCCGCCTGACCACCAAACAGCAAGACCAGCAGAGACCAAGCCCCAATCTCCTTCCCTCCCGAGCGTAAGAAAGCCAGCATCTTATAAGCAGCATGGTTAATCACAATCAATTTTCCACACCTGCATCACAGCACTTAACCTAAAGACACAAAAAGTGTTACCCCATGACACCTGCTGGACAAAATAAAGTACTACAGCCCCTTGGATCGTCACAGTAGAATCAGACTATAACTTTTGACTCTCCTTGCTATATTCGTGGAGTTATGAGTTGGTATTTTTGTGTATGGCACTCAGAAAGCAACAGTATTTAAATAGTATACTTCGGCGAGTCAAGAGCTAAACAAAAAGTCCTGTTTCATTACAAAATACTGTAACTTTTATAAACTTTATACTATCACCACAAAATTTTAATTAATATTTATTAAAAAAATAAATATTTCATAAAACTGCTATTTAAAAATATTATTTCTATAGGCTATACAAAAAAAGACTAAATAATAAGGCTGAATAAGCTGATCTATAGCATGTTAAATGGTGGTTGCCTGTCTATGAATGGTACACCCCTCTAAGCTCACAGAAGTGGTTTGACCCAAGTCCTCAGCAGCCAATGACATTGACCCGTTCAAACTGATTTTTAACGTGTACTTCACGTGTATTTCACGTGTATTTAACGTGTATTTAATACGTGAAATACACGTTAAATACGCGCTGATTTTTAACACGTAAACAACACGTATTTAACGTGTTAAATACGTGTGAAATACACGTATTTAACGTGTTGTTGACGCGTTAAAATTCACGTGAATTTGACCCTCATGGCCTTCCATAACAACACATGCATATAACTAAACGCGCTGCAAATCATCACAACACATACATATAAAGAAACACTGCAAATCCTCACAACACATGCATTAACGAAATGCACTGAAAATCCTCACAACACATGCAATTAACAAACGCGCTGCAAATAGCACTGACCACAATGGAAATGACCTCAAAAAGTGTTGGACCCGACTTGGATTTGTTTATCGTGCAGCAGCTACTGGTCACTCAGTGGAGTTGTTGGTGAACTGAAAGGTGAGTTTTGTTTTTTTCATGGTGTTTTTTAAACCATGATTCCTTTATCCCTTGGATATTATTAGCCTAAATAAGCTGAATAATTACATGATTAAATGTAAAACATTTCTTAAGATGGCTAACTTTAATATTCTCAACTAAATATAATTTCAAGGTTAATGAAAATAAATTTGCAATGCTTCATTAATTGTTTCTTAATGTGTATGTGCTGTGAGGATTTGCAGCGTTTCTTAATTTATATGTGTTGTGAAGTATTTGCAGAGCTTTTCGTTGTATGCATGTGTTGTGAAGGATTTGCAGTGCGTTTCGTTATATGCATGTGTTGTGATGATTTGCAGCACTTGTGTTGTCAAACTGATGAAGAAGTTTTCTTCACTTGCTGATGTTTTTTCAATTTGCATGTGTTTTCTTAAGTTGCAGCGTGTTGAGCTGTCTCAGCCACCGTAGTTTTAAGAACAACAGTCTTCACAATTTTTACATGGCAAGACTACATTAGAGAAGAAGAATAATGGGTAAAAAACATAAGTGATTGACAGGAATGCTAAACATTAAGAAGAATTGTGTCCAAACAACACAGAAATGCTGCAGCAACCTGAATATTCACCTTGTTTCCACAAAAATAACCACAGAGAACTTCACAAAGCCAACATCCATGAAAGAGCTGTATTTGGTGCAACTTTAACCACAGGCACCAATGCTAAAAGATGGAGCCACGATCATAAAACCTAGACCAGTTGGAGCGCTAAGATGAACTTCTTTTCTTTATAGGAAAGGAATAGGAGAGAAACTAATAAAGTATGTTTTATTTCCATTAAAAAGACAGAAGTGGATTCATTGGTCACAGACTTTAATTTTGGAGACCACTATTATCAGTCTATTAACAATGACTTTTGTCTCAGTAAACTCATAATCTGTTGCTTATCAATACTTAAGGTAGTTGTTAAGTTTAGGAATAGAGATAAGAGATCTAAAATATGGTTGTGCAGACTAAGACATAAATATGTGCTTTATACGTACTAATAAACAGGCAATAGTGCTAATAGGCAACTAGTTAATAGTGAGAATTTGAATTTATTTTACATAACACATCATAATGTGTGGTTGGCTGATATTCAGAAGAAAACAATAAAATGTAATAAAATGTGACCAACTTCCGTATCCTGTTAATCAGTAATAAAAATGGGGACACATATGTAGTTCAGTCATGAAACTCTCGATGGTGCATCTGATAGGTCCTGCTAGGAATCACATCATCATTTCATCGCATAAGCTGATTGGCTTGCACCTCAATCTTTAAATAGTTTGTTTCAGTGTTTGTTGTAATCAAGAACACTGACAGAAACCCTCTACCTCCCCCAGCTCCACCTGTCTAGATCTACTATGGGTAAATGTAGTAAAATTTGACATTTGTGTGGTAGCAGTATGTCTTGCATGCTCATAGCAGCTTGTCTGTGGATGCACTGGCATTAGTAATTCTTACTAATTAACTAATTACTTGCTCTGTAGCAACAGCAATGTAGCAAATCTGTCTGCCAAGACATTATCATTATAGTGATATTTACATTATCACTGTAAAAACAGACAATCCACAGTGTGAGCCTTATTTGTGTCTGAAATGCCTTTCTTTCTTTTTTATCTCAGAAAATTAGAATTTATCTGAGATACTGAATTCTGGATTTTCCTTAGTTGTCAGTTATAAAAATCAAAATTAAAAGAAATAAATATTTGAAACATATCAATCTGTGTTTAATGAATGAATATAATATACAAGTTTCACTTTTTGAATGGAATTAGTAAAATAACTAAACTTTTTGATGATATTCTAATTATATGACCAGCAACTATATATATATAGGGTGAAATTTGAATATATATATATGGGGTGAAATTTGAACCTTCTTCAAAGATAAAATCACATAAAGTAGACCCAATCTTACAATACTTTAATGAACTGTTTTGTTTGAGTTCTTGATAATACATCCTTACAGGTCCAGCACCGGAGGCTGTCACAAATAAAATCTTCCAGTTGAGCAGAACCACTGAGGAGTTTACCATACGTCCTGAACTCTGAGTCTGGAGACTAACAGCAAGCAGTCCTTCGACCTGAAGAACAAATTTAAACCTTTTACATGTGACAACTTTTGTTCTATTGATTCAAAAGAATGGCATCTTTTTTAAGAGATATGAACAGAATGGATGCATGTCCTGTCAATATTCACGGGAGTGGAAATTGTGGATCCAGTCGAATCCTATGCCAACTCACTGAGGAACGTCTTCGATTTCACTGTTCTAAAGGAGCTTCTGTCAGGAGACAACCACATACAAATGTGGTTAGATGCCATGCATGGAGGTGAGGAACCATATTTCTTTCCACCATTTCCCACATTTTGAAAAGAGCATTAAGAGTAGCAGCTGCATCTACTTAATGGACTAAGATGCTTCCATGTGTGCCAGTTGGATAGGGATGAGTTTAGACTTGCATTGCTGGCCGCTTCTGTGTGAGATTGAGTTTCCATGTATGTGCAGTGATCTGAAAAATTAATACAAGCCATCTGACATAACATTAAAATTAAGCACAATGCTCAACTTTTAAGGTGTAACACCATCCCACATTGATGAGCCCCTTACACGTCTTCCGGTTCCCCACAGTCAGCAGAAGTGAGAAAAAAAGTGTTTATTACGTTTGAAATCTGGATATTTATCTTACAAATATCCGTGGATTCGCTAAAGGGAGCCTTTATTCTCCCCCCGGAGATGTGTGAGGGATTTTTTATTACAGATGCGCATACTTTATTTCACGCCTTCTGAATTGTTGACAACAAACTCCTGCTTACTTTTTTTCTTCAGTTAGTCTTCTTAGAATCTTCCCAACCTAAAAAGCCTTGGCATTCATCTAAAAAGCTCTATGACCAGAAGCATACTGAAATGCATATAAATCAGATCAACAACTAACAGTGTAAAGCCGCTTGTCCACCAGCGTCTGATCAATTTTTGTTCCGACGCGACGCCTGTGACGTTTTCGCTGCTTGGGGGCGGAATTTGTGGGCTGGACATTGTACGGACGTCATTTGTGAAGTTTTGGAGGGAAAAATACTTTTTTATCATTAATGATTATATGCAATGGATCGACGACGAAGACTCGCTATCAGGAACCGGGTGGTCAGCATTGCGGTGTTGTACCTGCGTTGGAAGAGGGGAGACGGCAGTTCTCCAGGCATCATTTTTTAGCTGGCATTTCTATATATGTCCAGGCTGGAATCATATATAACCGGAAAGTTAGAGACCGCAATAATAAATTTTTCCTCCATTTTCGCGCCTGGAACTTTAAATATGAAACCATAGCAACGGCCATACACAAATTCTCTCCGCCGAGTTTCCATTGGCTGCTGCCCCGCATTTTGACGCTCTCATTTGCATAAAGTATCCACAGAGATACTTTTTTGACACGCTGCTGTTGACCAAATCGACGCGACGCGACCCATCATGCTTTGCGGGGCGTTTTTGCTGCCTGCCGTAGTTCCATAGGAAATGAATGGGCTTTGACGTCGCGTCAGAAATCGAGGCGCTGGTGGACAAGCGGCTTAAGGCTTGTTACCTTCCATTGTCAGCTACTCTTGTTATTGTTGCATGTCCTCAATCTGGCAACCCTTATGAGCATCCAGTCTTACATCAGTAGGAGGGAGCGGGAGAAAAAACTTCTCCAATATTTTGAATTTGGACTTCAACCACCCTTTCAATATTACATACTGCACCTTTAAAAGTTCTGCAGTGACCAGGCCATATATGAAGAAGATTACAAGAAACTCCTCTTCTCTCCATAGGTTCTGATTATATGCAATGTTTAATGCACTTTATGTTGTTGATTACAAGTAGAGCGATTTTTTTTATCAATATGGCCATATGCAAGATTATGCTAACTAAATCAGCATGATAAACAGGTTAGGTCAAAAGTAATATGCAAGTAATCAAAAAGTAGTCTGATTATGTTAGGGGAAAAAAGACTATAGAATATGCTTAAAGGGACTTTGGTTATGGCCTACTTAAAATCATAGACTGTAAATGTGTAATGTAGTGTATTACATTACTAACTAACGTTACAATTTTTGTCATGTACATTTAGAATCAGTAATGAACTACCCAGCACTGTTCAATGCGTAGCCTAGGTCTTACCGCAAAAAATTAAAAAACGAGCAAAACTCTGTTGATGCAGTAATATGTTGTTGTTTGTTTCGTTTTTCTCTCACAGGTGGCGCTGGCGGAGCTCCTGAGTCCTGCAGCTTTCAACATAATGAAAGAACTAGTGATGGGATTTATGGCTCTTTGAGGGGATCCGGATCTTCGCGATCCGTTCCTTTCAAAGAGCCGTTCAAAAGAACGGCTCTTTTGGCTCTTTTAAATATTTAGTCAGTTTTAAGAAGCCAGCTTGGAGGCATCTCAGTTTATCCTGGAAATAATCACTGGGAAGAATGATGAGGTGAGATTTGTAGTCAAATAATTAAAACTCAGATATCACACACCAATATCAGAGTTTGAATTATTCTGAAATATTGATTATTACCTCATTTGTCATGTGTGGACTATATTCCATAGGGTTGCACAAATCCCTCTGCTTAGACAGTGACATCACTATTTTGGCTTTACCTTTAGTACAAAGTGTGTGTGTGTAAAGCTACGTTGACTTATGTTATTCATACAATACCTACTCAAATAAACATCAAAAACAAAGCCGGCTGCAATGAATTTATGTGCAAAACAGCTTTTACTACAAACACTTCCACACAAGAACATTGTTATCACACAAGAACATTTTGATAGAAAACAAAAAATATTTAAAGTAGATAAAATTAGAATAAATAAAATGGAAATGTATACATACTACTACTACTGTAAACTTTGCAAATAGGACATCAGCCCCTTCAAGTCAATGAACAATAACAAAGTGGGCTGCAATGAATGTCTGTGCAAAACAGCTTTTTTTCAACGCTCCTACCCAATGACAGAGGCATGCAGGGTTTTTCTCCACTGGAGTAGTCACGTGAAGGATGCGTGCACAACTAATAACTAATATCATCACGCTATAAAGGGTTTGCCTGCGCTGGGTGCGCCCCTCCCCCTATAACTGTTCTGTCTCGCGGGGGAGCTCATTTGTGTGCATCTGTGTGAAACACGCATAGGAAAAAAGAACGACAGAAAGAACGGCTCCTCTCCAGCCGCGACTCGGCTCCCATCGTTCGTGTTTATGAGCCGTTCAAAAGAATCGGTTCGTTCGCGAACGTCACAACTCTAGAAAGAACCGGACGAAGAGGCCCTACTGTTATTACGTTTATATTAAATGTTATATTTACATTTCAGTTTTTTTAATAAACATTGCTATAAGCAAAAAGTGTAACTTCAGCATCAAAGAGAGAGAAAGTGTACAGACGCTTTAGAATCCTTCACTGTCACCATTGCTTATGAATATTAATTACGTCACATGACGCTCCAGGAAGGTTACCGAGCAACGTGCCCTTGATGCATTTAATATTCATGAGTCATTTAACAACTGACGGAAGTTTGTATTAGTGAATGTGCTGCCCAACAACGACATGCATTCATAAACAAGCTCTGATCTGAAGTGGTAGTGGAATATTCTGGCTTAATGAGACGCAACTGTGACTGACAGGTAACTACTGATTATATAAAGCAGCGACATGCGCTATTCCAGCACTGATTGAGTGCATATGATTTATTAATTAAGTTGCGGATTTTGATTTAAAGTCCTTAAAAAAGATTTGGGTAGACTTGGTTAAATTAGACACTGTCGTGATATTGTTATATACATTTGATACTAAGTGAATTACAGTACAGCTGCTGGTCATATAATTAGAATATCATCAAAAAGTTGAAGTTGTATATTATATTCATTCATTACACACATATTCCTTTTAATTTTGATGATTATAAATGACAATTAAGGAAAATCCCAAATTCAGTATCTCAGAAAATTCGAATATTGTGAAAAGGTTCAATATTGAAGACCCCTGGTGCCACACTCTAATCAGCTAATTAACTCAAAACACTTGCAAAGGTCTTTAAATGGTCTATCAGTCTAGTTCTGTAGGGTACACAATCATGGGGAAGATGTGACCATTGACACCTTGCACAAGGAGGGCAAGACACAAAAGGTCATTGCAAAAGAGGCTGGCTGTTCACGGAGCTCTATGTCCAAGCACATTAATAGAGAGGCGAAGGGAAGGGAAAGATGTGGTAGAAAAAAAGTGTACAAGCAACCCTCTGTGCACACCTTGGCAGTATAATCGCCATTGGCTAGTAAATTTTTCAATTTACTTGCCAGACTGATATACTATTTTACACACACACACACACGATTCCAATCAGCTTATCTTTGTAAAATGGCACAAATACTGGTGGTGATGTTTAAGAAATTGTTGGTTATTCAGGGTTTCTGTAAAAAAAAAAAAAAAGTAATAGATCATATTAATCATTATTAAAAGATAATACTACTACTAATTCTACCTCCATACTAACAATATACCATGCACTGCTGAGTTGCTGGGTTAATGAATATTAATCGCGTTCGGTCGAACTGATTTGCTGAAATCAAAACAGGGAGGACGGTAATAGATCAGCGCCAGCCAATGAAATTGCAATTTGCGCATTAGCTCTGCCCACTACCGAAGAAACCGGCATATCTTCTGCTTGTTCCAAATGGCTGTTTAATTCTAAATGAACTCCATTATTTTGACAGGAAAATACAACAAAGAATATAGTTTACATGTAGCACGTCGATTCAGTGTGATAAGACTCTCGCTCTCCCTCTTTGCATGTGTGAGAAACAGCGACCGCGAGTCGTGCACCTTCACACAGTTTAGAGTTTACAGAGCGTCAAATACAGGTGCGCTGTGCTTCCATTGAGATGAATTGAAAAAGTACAGATCGCTTGATGGAGAGTGAAACTCTGAAGCGCTCAGTCAGTGTTCAGTGAGTGAAAATGTGCTAATCTTATAATAGCCTTGAACACACACACTGGCGAGTAAAATCTAATAATTTATTAGCCAATGGCTAATGATAGACATCATTTAGTTGCCCTGAGTAAAATTTAGTCGCATATGCGACTAAATGTAGAGGGTTGACAAGCAATAGGGATAGCCGCATCCTGGAGAGGATTGTGAAACAAAATCCATTCAAAAATGTGGGGGAGATTCACAAAGAGTGGACTGCTGCTGGAGTCAGTGCTTCAAGAACCACTATGCACAGGCGTATGCAAGCCATGGGTTTCATCTGTCGCATTCCTTGTGTCAAGCCACTCCTGAACGACAGACAGCGTCAGAAGTGTCTCGCTTCAAAAAGGACGGGACTGCTGCTGAGTTGTCCAAACTTATGTTCTCTGATGAAAGTATATTTTGCATTTCCTTTGGAAATCAGGGTCCCAGAGTCTGGAGGAAGAGAGGAGAGGCACACAATCCACGTTGCTTGAGGTCCAGTGTAAAGTTTCCACAGTCAGTGATGGTTTGGGGTGCCATGTCATCTGCTGGTGTTGGTCCACTGTGTTTTCTGAGGCCCAAGGTCAACGCAGGCATATACCAGGAAGTTTTAGAGCACTTCATGCTTCCTGCTGCTGACAACTTTATGGAGATGCAGATTTCATTTTCCAACAGGACTTGGCAGCTGCACACAGTGCCAAAGCTACCAGTACCTGGTTTAAGGACCATGGTATCCCCGTTCTTAATTGCCCAGCAAACTCGCCTGACCTTAACCCCATAGAAAGTCTATGGGGTATTGTGAAGAGGAAGATGCGATATGCCAGACCCAAGAATGCAGAAGAGCTGAAGGCCACTATCAGAGCAATCTGGGCTCTCATAACACCTGAGCAGTGCCACAGACTGATCGACTCCATGCCACGCCGCATTGCTGCAGTAATTCGGGCAAAAGGAGCCCTAAGTATCGAGTGCTGTACATACTTTTCATTTGGACAAGATTTCTAAAAATCCTTTCTTTGTATTGGTCTTAAGTAATATTCTAATTTTCTGAGATACTGAATTTGGGATTTTCCTTAGTTGTCAGTTATAATCATCAAAATTAAAAGAAATAAACATTTGAAATATATCAGTATGTGTGTAATAAATGAATATAATATAATATACAATTTTCACTTTTTGAATGGAATTAGTGAAATAAATCAACTTTTTGATGATATTCTATATATGACCAGCACCTGTATATGTCTATTTAAATGGTATTGCACGGTTCTCTATGCAGCAAATTCTGAATAAATGTTTTCTCGAAAGGAAGTTATTTGTATATAACGTTTCTGATAATAGGATTTTTTCTATATTGTTTTATAGTGGCCTATTTTACACTAATTTTAAAGAGTTCACTTGCCTACTGCTTAAGAAATCAGTAACAATGGAAGCCTATGACCTGCTGTCTTGCTCTCCATCAACACAAGTCATGAAGAACAGCCAGGAGCTGGAGGGTAAGAATAACCCACCAACTCTACCTTTCACATCATTGCAACTAAATAACATTTACAAAATCTTATTATGACAATACTGTCTAATCTTTCTTTTTTTTGTACTTGTTCAAATACAGGTGCTGAAGGTGTGGGGCTGAAGTCAAGGGAGAGGCAAGACCACTAAACATCACTCTTTTACTGTCAAGTTTTGTAATAGATATCACAGAAATATAGGCTTTGTTAAACAAACCAGTTTCTCTTCTTTCCAAGACAAGTGTGTAGGATTGCCTTTGAGGGGTATCTCAGCATTTGGATGAAAATTGCCACCACTAACCCAGAACTTCTGGTGGTAAACAAACGTAAGTGATTTGATATTTATTTATTTAAAGTGATGAAGTACATAAAAAGAGAGTATCATTACATCTACTGTTAGTGTTATATTTGCAGTCTTAGCAACTTTTTCATTTATATTTGAGAACATCTTACATATATCAACTTTATTAATATTTTCAGAGTCTGATGTGGAGATGGTCTGCATTGCCAAAATGAATTGATATTTCTCATTTTAGATTCAGATGAATTCATCAGATGTAGAGACAGATGTACAGTCCGGTCATATGGCAATAAGTCAGATCATCTCGTTCAAGAACAGCGCAACATGTCAGTTGGTGTAACCCATTTCTACTCTGCTCAGTTATAAAATAATTAAAAGTTTAGTTTAAATTAAATATAGTTTACATTTCTGAAATAAAGGGGCACTCATAAAATCACTCGATTCTCTTTGCAATGGACTCCTGTACAAGGTTCTCCAATTGTATCTCAGCACAATTGCAAACTACAACTTTTAATTAAATAGTCATAATTATGAACTAAAAAGTAGAAAAATAAGTCCTAATTTGTATTAATTTCATAATTGACTTTGTTTTTACAATCATTAAATGCTTTACTGAAATAAAAACTACAAATTGACAAAAGACGAAAAGTCATAAAAAATATAATTTTGTCTCAATTATGGCTTTTTTAATAATTATATTTTATATAATTATGACTTCATAATTTTTATTTTTTGTTTTATATATATATATATATATATATTTTTTTTTTTATTAAACTTTACCTTTTGACTTTTGTCATAATTATGGTGTACCAGATCATGATTCTTATACAGTATAATGGAAATGTGCTTCCATGCAAGGATCTATTGTTATAAAAAACAGAATAAAAAGTATTAGTTGTAATGTCTCTTTAAGAACTGCACTCCATGGACTGTTTCAACTTTAAATTGTACACCTCCTATAATCAATCTGTGATATTATTCAGTGGATATGATGTGCTTCACCTTTACATATATACTTTTTTGATATTGGAACACCCTTACAATAAACTCCAGCACAGTCATTCTAAGTTTTACGGTCAATATGTGCAGCCCTGTTCAGAAGCTTCTGAAGAAACACACCACAGCGAAACACATGCGGGTGGAACGCATGAGAAGACTCTACACACAGCACCAAGCTGCAGGTGATTCCTCCTGTAGATCAGTCTGTTTGTGTTCCCTAAGAGACCCCACCTCACCTCATCTCAGTTTCTGCTGTGTGTCCCACTAGACCCGCTGACCCCCCAGACTCTGGGTCCAGATGAGCAGGAACACTGGGAGCAAGAAATGGACGAACTGCTGGAATGGACTAACTCCCTTTCTTTCCAAAAACTAGATGACCAACTGTATGCACAAATTTAGATATCACAAGTGTTGTTTTTTTTTTGTTTTTTTGAAAATTAAACAGTTTACAGTACAATGTTAAAAAAAGAATTATAAAATGCAATGACATTCATGACTATACATATGCACCTTGCATTTTAATAGATCAATCTATCTGTCTTAAGCCGTTTTTCCACCATCAGGTTCTCATTGCTTAACTTTACCATTATGGTCTTTGATATGGATATGGTTTGGTTTTCCACTGTGGCACTGATAACAGAGCTTGTAACACAGATGTATCACTATCAGTCATTGCCCTGGTAATGCAAGTACAGTGTTTCCATACAGTACAGTATGAGATGTAAGTAGTGACTGTATTTCGGTTTGCTTCACTCAAATAGAATGCTAGACCAGCAATAGTAAGAAATCACACAAAACCGAGCTGAAGTGGAAACTGGAATCGTTTCTTATAACCACTGGTGGAAAAGATTATCCAGATTATCCAGTAAATATAACAAATATGCCCCCTGTGATATGCAGGCACCTATGCATTTTATCTTTCATAAAATAAATCATATGTTTATACATTAATAGGCCAGATATACTAATCAGGGTAAATTGGCGTGAGAGCACTAATGGAAGGGTATAGTTCTGTGTGTGATTTACTGAAAATAAGCAAATTAAAGAACACAGATGCATCCAGATCATTTCTACAATGACCAATGCAGTCTACCTAGAGCAGAGCAAATTAACAACTATTGTGTCAAGAGCAAAAAGGGTTAAAACCACTGATTCACTTTGATGGGGAAAGTTACTTTAAAAAATAATGCATTACAATATTGCGCTGCTTAGTTACTTTTTCTGGAAAGTATTGCGTTACATTACTTTTGCAGAACTTTTTTTCATCTGGGCTCGGCTTGCTTGTTTTTTTTTTATTATAAAAA